>NW_016807505.1:2285238-2324652 GCF_001698545.2 Rhinopithecus bieti | reverse complement strand
AAAAAAAAAAAAAAAAAAAAAAAAAAAAAAAAAAAAAAAAAAAAAAAAAGAAGGAAGCAGAATTTAAAGATTTGAGAAATGTTCAACCAATTTATTTTGAAAGGAATGAGAAAGCCTGTTTGGGAGAGAATACCAGGGGTGGGGTGTGGCCACAGGACCATTTAATAAAGACATTCATTAGTCAGCCATCCCACCAGAAGCCAGGAGCTGCTGTGCAAGACAATGGGAGAAGGCAAAGGAGGGATGCTGTTACCTGCAGGATGGAGAGGCGCCCTGCCCTGCCCTGATGTGCACTGCCTTACCTCTTGGGCTCCGCTCCCTGCTCTCCAGCACCACACTCCTCAGCCACCCCAGCAGGGGTTCTTGGGGACCCTGATGTGGTGAGGGCTGCACTCAACAGAGCAGAGGGGGCACGATGGCCTCCACCTACATTTCAAAGCACCGGGGTTCCAAGCACAGCCATTAGAACCCCAGTCCCAGAGAGCTATGGGGACAGGCACAGGCACAAGCTGCTATAGGGGCAGGGGATCCCCAAAGTCATGTGGCCCAATCCTTGCCTGGCAAAAGTGCTGGGACACAGCTGCTGCCCCAGTGTGACTGGAAGATAGGGACCTCTTTCCCCATGGGTCTGCAGGGCAGGGCGTGGGCCAAGGAGGGCTATTCTCAAGTTTTAAGATCTGATGGAACTTGTCCTGCTGGGTTCTGGACTTTCTCTGCACTTCTCCCTCCCTTCTTCCTTCTCACTTCTTCCTTTTGGAATGGGAATGTCTATCCTGTGCCTGCCCCCATTGTATTTTGGAAGCATACAACTTGTCTGGTCACAGTTTCACAGCTTGAAAATAATTCTGCCCAAAGATAAATCATACTTTGGGTCTCACCCATATCTGGTTTAGATGACATTCAGCTAAGACTTTGGGCTTTAGACTTTTGGATTGAAACCATGTGAGAAGAGCATGAATGCTGGGTGTCCAAGGGAAGAATGTGATAGACTAAATAACTGTGTCCCCCCAAAATTGTTGAAACCCTCAGCCGCAAGATGATGGCATTAGCAGGTGGGGCATTTGGAGGTGATTAGGTTATAAGGATGGAGCCCTCATGAATGGGATTAATGCCCTTATAAAAGGTGCTCCTGGGAATTCCACCATGTGAGGGCACAGTGAGATGGTGCTGTCTTAACCAGGAAGCAGGCCCTCACCAGACACTGAAACTGTTGGCAACTTGATCCAAAACTTCCCAGCCTCTGGAACTGTGAGAAATAAGTTTCTGGTGTTTTTAAGTCCCTCAATTTATGGTATTCTGTTATAACAGCCAGATCAGACTAAACACTCAGAGTACCTCTTAGATGGTAACTGTCTTTAGTCTGCTCGGGTGCCTTGTCATTGTCCTCACATGGCAGAAGGGACGGGAGAGCTCTCCGGGCCTCTTTTATAAAAGCACTAATCCACGCAGGAGGACCCCACCCTCACGTCCTAATCACCTTGTAAGGGCCACACTTCTTAATACACTGGGGATTGGGTTTCAACACGTGATTTGGGGAGGAGACAAACATTCAGATTCCAGTGACAACCAAGGGTAATTAGCACATCAACATGATTGTTGAAACAATCTAAATTAGACACCACACAGTTCAAACTTCAGTGTGTTTCTACAAGTGTTGAGACTGTAACATGTTCACACGAGGCACTCAGAAACCTGGGCTCTGGATCATCCACGCTCATCCTGAGTCAGCAGAAGCTGGGGATGATGAATGCAAGAGCAGGCATAATTCATGTGTCTGAATGGAATAGCAGCTCACTCCAGTGAGATTCACCCCTCATTTCCTGAAATTCTCTCCACTGGATAACTACCAAAGAAGCTTCCAGTTCTAATTTAGTATGTATTTTCGTGAATCCAGATGTCAACTCATGACTTAAGCTAATATTTAATGAATCACTCCACAAATAAAATGAATGACATAGTCTAAATACATTTTTTCCTAAATAGTCTTGTCGTGTTTAAGTATTTGCTTCCAAATGGACACCATGCCATTATCTTTAAGGAATTTCCTTATGGACTGAGAAACATCCTTTTGTAAGCTGAGACTAATTTCAAGACTTGCTGGCATTCTTGAGCGTAGAGATAGCAATAACAGAAATGTCTGTTAATTCAGCTCTGCATTAGAGAAACCGGAGCACGTGGCTCATTAGAATAATGACACATATTGCGTTCCTTTGTCTCCTAATAGCAGAGAACTGTTGAATTGAGTAATTTGAAACTCATTATACTATCACATTTAGCCTCTGCATGCTCAGATGCCAATGGTATAAGTGAACAAGTTGGCCAAGCATCTATTTTTAGTAAATCGAAAAGATGAAAGACAAGTAAGAAAAAATCTTTGTTGAATAGCAATTCTTCTCTTAAAATTATCATGTACAGAGTTGAAATCATATAACTGAGGGAAGATGAAGTGTGTACAGTTTTCTAGCTCTTGATCAACAGTATATACACAATACATGACATATGAATAAAATCATTCTTATTGTTTTTCATAGTAATAATATTAACAGTAAATATAAATGAATTATCAACCTCTGAAGCAAATCAAATCAATCTTAATAGCAGGCAGATAGGCTGGGCGCAGTGGTGCAAACCTGAAATCCCAGCCCTTTGAGAGGCCGAGGTGGGCGGATCACGAGGTCAGGAGTTCAAGACCAGGCTGCCAACATAGTGAAACCCTAACTCTACTAAAAATACAAACAAACAAACAAAAAATTAGCTGGGCATGGTGGCGGGCACCTGTAATCCCAGCTAGTTGGGAGGCTGAGGCAGGAGAATCCCCTGAACCCGGGAAGGAGAGGCTGCAGTGAGCGGAGATCACGCCACTGCACTCCAGCCAGGGTGATAGTGCGAGACTCCATCTCAAAAAAAGAAAAAAAAAGTAGCAGGCAGATAAAAATAAATTTGACATAAGAGTTCAAAATTCCTACTGAGTTCAGGAAGCACTTCTATTGGTTTTATTTCTTATATATAATATAAACCTTATTTTATGTGATTGAATATAGAAAGTGAAGAGTTCTCATTGAATGAGTATTTTAGCTTTGAGTGTGATAAGTGATTTAACTGCAGTTGGTTCGTTGTTAAATATGATAATTTAGGAAATAATCAGGTCGTCACGTAGTTTTTCTTTACCAAAACTTACTTTTGTGCTACCTGCCCTGCTCACCATGAGCATTACATCTGGGTATCATGCTGACTTGAACTTAACCAATGATCAAAAAGATAATCAGCTTTGACTTTGAGTGTTTTGTTTTTGATCACATCAAAAGCATAATTTTCATATACAAAGAGTGGCATAATTTCAAGTTGTACAACTCCACTTCCTCTGAGGATGTAAACAAGTAATTTTCTTTCAGAGACATCAATCAGTGATTCCCAAATGAAAGGCCTCAGGGATCTTCAGTCGGTCCTTTGTTCCAAGTAATGGTGTCCCCAGCCACCCAATGGGAGCAAATGATTTAAATAAATCCCAGAGAGAGTCCCTTTCCATTATACTGGTCCCCTCAAATAAATGTATATCTTAATCTCTGTATACATTTAAAGATCAGAGTTTGAAAAAGTTGAATTATTTCCATCTAACCTAACTTTTGGCTCATCACATATACTTCATTTCCTAATTCCAAAAATTTCTTTGTAATGATGGAAGTAATATAAAACGAAATTCTTGAAATCAAAACAGTTTCCGCGTCCAGGAATGGCAGAACGCCTGCTATTAGGTAACATCCGTTATCTCTGGATGTCAGATTAAAAACTATTCCCTGAAAGCCCCGGAGAGATGCAAAGACAAGCAGAAATGGACAGGAGTTGCCACTTAGACGAAGGAATGGCTTTTCACTTAAGAAGCTGTGGGTCAGCGCTGTAAGGCAGCTGATGCTCAGATAGGACCCCTCCATCTCCCTAGCTTGAAGAACCTAAAGAAGAGGCTGGAACTATCAAAGCAGCAGCTGGAGAGTGAGGCGCAAAATCCTAGAAGGAAAAGAGCCACAAGGGAGGCCCACAGTGATGTATACAGATGTACACAATCTCTCCCCAGATCCCTAACTCGCCTCTCAGTTATGCATATGCATGCGGGGAGCATAAGCCTCTACTAGCCCAGCTCCAGAGCAACAACCACCTGCGTTTCAGGGCTTACCTGCCACAGGAAAGATAGAGCTGGGAGTTCACACTCAGCCAAGTTAACTGGCTTAAAAACAAATAAATAAAATGAACACTTTAAATTTAACAGAATCCAGAGCCTGTGCAATGTAACAATAAAATATCCAGGAGACAATTCAAAATTATTATACGTAAAAGAAAAAGAAAAAAAAAGGACCTACGCTCAAGAGAAAACGCAATCAGTGCAGACTCATCCCAACAGGATTCAGATCATGGATTTAGCATATAAGAATTTCAAAGTAGCTACTATAAATACGCTTCAGAATACAAAAGAGAATATGTAATGCTTTATAATAAAAAATTGCTGTAATAAAAAACTAACAGTAAGTCCTAGTAGAGAAACTGAAACTTTAAAAGAACCCAATACAAATTCTAAACCTGATACATATTATATACTGAATAATGAATTTACTGTTTAGGCTTAAGGGCAGATTGGAAATGACTGAAGAAAGAGTCAGTGAACTTGAGGCACCAAATATAAATTATCCAATATAAAAAATAGAGAGGGAAGACAATGGTCAAAAACATGAACACACCCCTAGTGAGCTACAGGGTTACACCAAAAGGAAGGAATAGTACATGGGATTAGAACCTCAGATAAAAAAGAGAAAGAAGATGAGACAGAAAAAAAATTAGAAGAAATAATGGTCAAAATGCCTCAAATTTGGTGAAAGACAAATTGAGAGTGAAGAGGCTCAGTGAACCACAAGAAGTATAAATTAAAATGAAAACAAATCTAGGGGGATTGCCACTTTCAGAAAGATGAAAATACATTTTCCTCTATTCCTCCCACTAAAAATAAATATCATATATTTATATTTATAAATAAAAGTGCATATTATATATAAAATAAATGTAGGAAAAATCTGAATGGTAGAAAGAAGCAGGCAGATGGGCCTTGGGACCAAAGGGATGGCCCAGTGGTGGCTGTTTGGTTTTCTTCCTGTCTTACACATCCCAGGTTTGGAAGCTAAAGAAACCGGCAACTTGGAAACGCCGATGGGCCAGACAAACGGAAACTGACGCCTGTGTGATCTAACCACAGGACCAGAAAGGGTGCAACCTCGTAGGACAAGAAACTTTTAGACACTGACCAATGTACTCCAACCAAGCACCCCAGAAAAAGACGTGGCCCTACTCCATTCCAGGCCAGCAAATGCTGAACACACAGCTAAGACTCCTGCCCTCACCAGGTGCCCAACCCACTGATGGAGTGACACCAGAGAAGGCCACATAGTAAGGGGGCCAGGACATTCATTCCTGCCAAGCTGCAATGAGGCCCATCCCATCCCCCACTGATAATAAAAGCCATGTGGGAAGCCTGGAGTTTCATCTAAACCAGTAGGTGCAACTCCCTCCTGCTCTTTATGGGAATCATGTCAAAGGATTAGTAGGTGTTCCAAACTTTCTCCACCACTTGGCAGTAATGAGGCCATGCATATGGTGTCAGCAGAAGATGTGTGGAAAGTGACAAGTCACCCCAGCTCCTCTCATCTAGGGAAGTATCCGTAGAGGCCTAGCATGGATCTGGAAGTCCTGTACGCACCAGCATTAACAAGGAACCCCAGGCACTCTTGGATCAATAGAGGCTAAGCTGGAACCTGATTTCTGCCCTGACCCAGTGGTAATGAGGCTGTACCGCACCTTCCCCTGACAAAACAGTGATTAAAAAAAAAAAAAAAAAAGCCTTGTATTATAACATACAGAATAACCAGGTTATGATGGAAAATTATTCGTCAAACCAAGAGTGAGGGAGATCAAACTGAATAAAAATAAATCAATGGATGCCAAAGCAGAGATGACAGAGATGTCAGAATTACTGGACAAAGGCGTTTTTAAAGCAGCCATTATAAAATGATGCAACGACCAAGTACAAACATGCTTGCAACAAACTTATAAAAAACTGAAAGTCTCAATACAGAAACAGAAGCTATAGAAAAAAAAAAAAAGGAAAATTCAGAATTAAAAAATAAAACATCCATGATAAAAAGTTCCTTAGAGGAACAAAATAAGATGGAGGGGAAAAAGGAAAGAATCAGAGAATTGAAGAGAGAACAACAGAAATTGTCCAATCTGTAAAACAGAAAGAAAACGGATGAAAATGAAAAGGTCCTCAAGTACTTGTGAGAGTATAACAAAAGTGCTAAGATCCATGCCTTGGAGGTCAGGGAAGAACAGAAACAGGCTGGGTCAGAAAGAGTGTTCAAATAATTAATTCATAAAACTTCCCAAACCTGACCGAAAATTACAGAAACAAACAAGCACACCAGAAAGGTTATGGTGTAGACCAATAAACCTATAAATATCACATGCCTACACCAATAAACATCATAGTCAAACTTCTGAACACTAAAAACAAAGAAAAAACAAGTCTTTCAGGTAACAAGACAGAAATGAGACCTTACTTATAAAGAAAAAAAGATTTGAAAGACTGCAGATTTCTCATCAGAAACCTGGAGGCAAGAAGGAAGTGGCACATTTTTCAAGAGCCAAAAGAGCTGTCAAAGCTTAATCCTATAACCAGTGAAATATCCTTCAGTAATCAAGGGCAGAAATAAAGTCATGCTTACATGAATAAAAACTAAGACAATTTATTGCCAGCACACCTACCCTGAAATAATGGCTAGAGAAAGTTTGCTTAACAGAAAGATAACCATAAAAGAATGAATCTTGGAACACTGAGAAGGAAAAAAGAACACAGTAAGTAAAAATATGGATAAATATAATAAAACTTCCTTTGTCTACTGAGTTTTCGAAATTAAGTTTGAAAGTTCAAGCAAAAATTGCAACCCTCTCTGATGTGGTTCAAGACGTATGTACAGGAAATGTTTAAGGCAACTGTATTATGATTAGGGAAAGGTAAAGGGATGCAAAGGGAGGTAAGGTTTTCATATTTCACTTGAACTGGCAACATGAGTATACAGTAGACAGCGATAAATTTTGTATATATAAAGTAATACTGGCCAGGCACAGTGGCTCATGCCTATAATCCCAGAACTTTGGGAAGCTGAGTCTAGAGGATTGCATGAGGCAAAGAGTTTGAGGCTGCAGTGTGGTATGATCACCCCATTGCACTCCAGCCTGGGCAACAAAGCAAGACCCTGTCTCTTTAATTAACTAATTAATTAATTAAGTAATACCTAGAAGAACCACTGAAAAAGCTATACAGCAATGTGCACATGACAACATTATAAATAAATCAAAATGGAATAGTAAAAAATGTCCACAGTAAGACAGACAAAAGAAAACAAAGAAATAAAAACACAGGAAAAGCAGAAAGCCAAAGAAATGGCAGATTTAAGCCTTAACATTACAATAGTTACATTAAATATAAAGAGTGTAAATATATCATTTAACAGATAGAGAAAATAAATTTAAAAATCTGAGCTATGCTATTTATAAGAAATTCACTTTTATATAACGATATATAGAGGCTGAAAGTAAAAACATGAAAAAATATTTATCATTCAAATATTTATCAAAAGAAAGCAAGACTGGCCACATTGAATCAAGTTATATGGAATTCAAAGCACAGGAAAATTTCCAGAGATAGACAGAAATATTAAATAGTGGACACCAACAATTGTATATGTGTATGCACCAAATAACACAGCTAAAAAATATGTGTAACAAAAATTGATTAACTTGAAAGTGGAAACAGACAAACAGACAATTACAGCTAAAAGATTTCAGTGCCCCTTTCTTAAGAACTGATCCATAACAACGAGACAGAGAATCATCAAGGATAGAGGTGAACTCAGCACCATCATAATCATGATAATCTAATCAAAATTTGTAGACAATCCACCCAGCAACCACAAGCTACACACACTTTTAAAATGTTCACAGAATAAATATCAGGTAGGCCATATTGTGCATAAAACAATCCTCAAAAATTTAAAAGAATTGTAATTATACAGAGGGCATTCTCTGGATATGGTGGAATTAAACTAGAAATCAATGACAGAAAGATAACCGAAAAATCTACAAACAGTTGGAAACTAAGTAACATATATCTAAACAATACGTGGGTCAAAGGGAAAGTCTTAAGGGAAATTTAGAAATACATTTAATGGAATGAAAGGAAAATACAATGACTAAAAATTCGAGCAAAACAGTTAAGGCAGTGCTGTAGAAACATTTATAGCATTAAATGCATATATTAGAAGAGAAAAAAATCTCAAATCAATAACCTAAGTTCCCACCTTAAGAATCTACAAAAAAGAAATGCGAACTAAATGCAAAGTAAGCAAAAGAAAGAAAATAAAAAGATGAAAGCAGAAATCAGTGAAATAAAAAATAGAAAAGCAATAGAGAAATCAATGAAACAAAGAGCTACAAATAGTAAGAAAATCAATAAAACTGACAAACCTCTATCAATCTTGCTGAGAGAGTAACACAAATTACCAACATCAGAAATAAGAGATAAACTACAGACACTGCAGACATCAAGGCAGTAATATAACAACTATGAACAACTCTACACAAATTTAATATAACTTAGATAAAATGAACCAATTTCTCAAAAATCACAATTTACCCAAACTCACCTAATAAGAGGTACACAATTCAAACAGTCTTAAATACTAAGAAAATTTAAAGCATAAATATCTCCCTAAACAGTTACCTTCAAGCCCTGGTGGTTTCAATGAAGAATTGTAACAAATATCTTAAATAATCACCTATTCTATACAGTATTTTCTAGAAAATAAAATAGGTGGGAATACTTCCCACTTTATGAAGCCAAGATTACCCTGGCACCAAAACAAAAGATATTATAAAAAAGAATATATATGCAAAAACTCATTTACAAAATATTATCAAATTGAATTCAACAATACATAAAAATAATTACATGTGATAACCAAATAGAGTTTATTCCAGGGCTGCAAGGCAGGAATGTAACCCACCATTTTAACTGGCTAAAGAAAACTCACATGATTATATGACCTGATGCAGAAAACACGGAAAGACAGCTTTTCTGAGGGCTGTCTGAGGAACTGGTTTCAGTCTTGCTTGTCTCTGAGTGCTAGTGGGATCCAGCATACTCTAGATGCCTAGGAGCTGCTTAGAATAAAGGAAGTGAGTTTGACCAGCGCCAAGGTTGGAGAGGCCCCCAGAATCTCTGGCAAAGGTGGACTGGTGAAGGTCTTTCCCTGTACAATGCCAGTTTGTGAAATTGGGAGAGGTGAACGTTTTATTTAATGTGCACACCAAATACAGAATATAAAGAAATGAGGAACAGGGATATATGTTCAATAAAATGAAACAAGACAAATCTTCAGAAACTGATCCTAATGAAATAAGTTATATAATTCACCTGACGAGAATTTAAAATAACCATTATAAAGATACTTACTGAAAACAATATATGAGCAAAGTGAATTTTCAATAAAAGACAGCAAATATTTTAAATTACCAGAAAGAAATCATGGAGCTAAAGAATACAATAACAGAACTGAAAAATTCCTCAGAGGGATTCAACAGCAGACTAGATCAAGTAGAAGGAAAGATCAATGAATTTAAAGATAGGTCACTGGAAATTATTCAGTCAGAGGAGCAAAAAGAAGAACGAAGAAGAGAAAAGAAAGCTTAAGAGACTTATGGGACACCATCAAGTGACTAACAAGTATACTGAGTTTTAAAAGGAGAAGAGAGAGAGAAACAACAACAACCACAACAACAAAGCTTATTTAAAGAAATAATGGCTGAAAATTTCCAAATCTGGGAAAGGAAATAGAGAAACAGATCTAGGAAGTACAGAGGATTCCAAATAAGGCAAACCCAGAGAAATCCACACCAAAACACATTATAAACGCATTGTCAAAAGTCAAAGACAAAGAATGTTCATAGCTGCCAGAGAGAAGCCGCTTGTTATAAATGGTCATGTCATAAGATTATGAGTGGATTTCTTTCATCAGAAATCTTGCAGGACAGCAGGGAATGATAAAACATATTCAAAGTGCTGGAAAAAAAGTCTACCTGGAAGAACTCTCCTTCAAAAATGAAGGCAAGACAAAACTTTTCCAGAAAACAAAAGCAGAAAGTACACATCACCACTAGACTTGACTTGCAAGAAATACTAAAGAGACTTTTTTCAAGTTAAAAGAATGCTAAATGGCAACACAATAGCATAAGAAAGTATAAAACTTGTTGGGAAAGGTAAATACACAGATAAATAAAGAATACTGTATTATTGTAACAATGATGAATAAGTCACTATTAATTCTCGTATAAAAGTCAAAAGGCAAAAGTATTAGAAATAATTATAACTAAAAATGCTAATGATGCACAATATAAATGGATGTAAATAAGTGTGTGGGAAACAGTAGTGACTATGTAGTCTTTATATGTGATTGAAGTTAAGATATTATCATAAGATAGACTGTCATATGTTTAAGATTTTTGTTTTTTTTGAGACGGAGTCTCACTCTGTCGCCCAGGCTGGAGTGCAGTGGTGCGATCTCGGCTCACTGCAAGCTCTGCTTCCCGGGTTCACGCCATTCTCCTGCCTCAGCCTCCCAAGTAGCTGGGACTACAGGTGCCCGCCACCACGCCTGGCTCATTTTTTTTGTATATTTTTAGTAGAGACGGGGTTTCACTGTTAGCCAGGATGGTCTCGATCTCCTGACCTTGTGATCTGCTCGCCTCGGCCTCCCAAAATGCTGGGATTACAGGCGTGAACCGCCACACCCAGCCATGTTTAAGGTATTTTATGTAAGCTACACAAGTAACCACAAAGTTAATAACTATAGAAGTTACAGAAAAGAAGAGAAAGGAATCAAAGCATATCAATAAAAAAAAAAAATGAATGAAGCACAAAGACAGCAGGAGAGTTAAAGAGGAGCAATAGAAATAAAAGACAAATAGAAAAAATTACTAAAATGGCAATAGTGAATCCTTCCCAATCAGTATTTACTTTAAATGTAAATGAATTAAACTCCTCAATCAAAAGACACAAGAAAGTTTGAATGGATAAGAAAACAAGATCCAACCCTGTTTTTTTTGTGTGTGTGTGTGTTTTTTTCTTGAGATAGGGTGTCACACTATTGCCCAGGCTGGAGTGCAGTGGGATAAATATGGCTCACCTCAGCCTCTGTCTGCTAGGTTCAGGTGAGCCTTCTGCCTCAACCTCCCAAGTAGCTGTGACTACAGGCATGCACCACCGTGTCCAGCTAATTTAAAACTTTTTTTTTTTTTGTAGAGATGGCGTTTTCTCACATTGCCCAGGCTAGTCTTGAACTCCTGGGCTCATGCGATCCACTCACCTCAGCCTCCCAAAGTACTGGGATTACACAACTCTATTTTGTCTATAAGAAACTCACAGTACATTTAAGGACACACATAGACTGAAAATGAAGGGATGGAAAAGGATATCTCATGACAAAGGGCCATGAAAAGAGAGCAGGGGTGGCTATATTTACATAAGGCAAGATAAATTTAAGTTAAAAACTGTCACAAGAGATAACAACAATATATAATGATAAAAAGATTGATTCACCAGAGAGATATAACAATTATAAGTAAATGTGCACCCAACGTAAGAACAACTGAAAATATAATGCGAACATTGACAGGACTGAAGGGAGAAATAGCAGTGCAATAATAGTAGGAGATTTCAATACCTCTCTCTCAGTTATGGATAGAAAAACCAGACAGAACATCAACAAAGAGGTACAGTGGGCTGGAACAACACCAGACATACACAAAACACTTTAACTGCAGCAGAATACACATTCTTCTAAAGCACACACAGAACATTCACATTTTATGTCACAAAACAAATGTAATAAATTTAAGAAGACAGAAATTTCCTACCACAATGGAATGAAACCAGAAATCAGCAGCAGAATAAAAACTAGAAAATTCATACATACATGGAAATTTAACAACACACATTTGTACAACTAATAGGCCAAAGAAGAAATCAAAGGGGAACTTAGAAGATATCTTGAAACAGACAAAAACTGAAAATGCAGCATATCAAAACTTCTGGGATATAAGAAAAGCAGCACCAAGAGGGAAATTTATAAACAACTCCTCAAGCAATTAGAAAATGAAGCACAAACCAAGTCTGAATGTAGTAGGAGGAGGAAAATAATAAATATTAGAGCAGAAATAAACGAAGTAGGGACTATAAAAACAATAAAAAAGAATCAGAGAATCAGCAAAGAGTTTGTCCCTTGAAAAATAAAATAAAATTGACAAACTTTTATGTAGACTAAGAAAAAAAGAAAAGTCAAATAAATAAATTAGAAATAAAAGGAGACATTGCAACTGATGCCACAGAAATGAAAAGATTTGTAAAAGAACAATGAACAATTATATGCCAATAAAATGGATAATCTAGAAGAAATGGGTAAATTCCTCGATACATACTATCTACTAAGACTGAATCATGAAGAAATAGGAAGTCTAAATAGATCAATAACTAGTAAGGAAGTTGAATCTATAATCAAAAACCTCCCAACAAAGAAAAGCCCAGGACCAGATAGTTCACTGGTGAATTCTACTAAACATTTAAGGAAGAATTAATGCCAATCCTTCTCAAACTCTTCAAAACAACTAAAGAGGAACAAAACTCACACTCATGAGTCCTGCATTACTTTTATATGAAAAACAAGCAAAAATATTCCAAGAAAAGAAAACAAGAGGCCAATGTCCTTGATGAATATAGATGCCAAACTCCTCAGTAAAGTATCAACAAACTGAATTCAACAATACATTAAGAGGTTTATATCAAGCGGAATTTATCTCTGGGATGCAAAGAAGATCCAACACAAGAAAATCAATTAATGTAATACATTACAATTAAGAGAATGAAGAACAAAATGTAATACAATTAAGAGAATGAAGAACAAAATCATTTGATCATCTCAGTAGATGCAGAAAAGTGTTTGACAAAATTTCACACCCTTTCATGATAAAAATTCTTGGTACACAAGGAATAGCAAAAAATTACCTCAATATGATAAATGCCACATATGAAAATCCCACAGTGAATTGCATACTCAATGGTGAAAAACTAACAACTTTTTCTCTAGCATCAAGGACAAGGCAAAGATGCCCACCCACCATTACCACCTCTATTCAGTATAATACTTTAGAACCTATCCAGGACGATTCAACAAAAAAAGGAACTAAAAGACATGCAAATCATAAAGGAAGTAGTGAAACTCTCCCTATCTATAGATGACATGATCTTACATACAGAAAACCCTAAAAACTCCACCAAAAGACTGTTAGAACTAGTCAATAAATTCATTAAAGTTGCACAATACAAAATAAACATCAAAAATCACTTCCATTTCTATATATTAACAATGAAGTATCTGAACAAGAAATTAGAAAAACAATCCCACTTAAAATAGCATGAAATAGAACAAAATACTTATTAATGAACTTAACCAAGGAGTTGAAAAATCTGTACACTGAAAACTACAAAATAGTGACGAAATAAATTAAAGAAAACACAAACAAATGGAAATACACCACTCTTTCATGGATGAAAAACTTAATGTTATTAAAATGTCCACATTCCCCAAGTGATCTGTAGATTCAATATAATGCCCATCAAAATTCCAGCAGCACTTTTTACAGAAATAGAAAAAACAATGTTTAAAATCATATGAAATAACAAAAATCCCCAAATATCCAAAACAATCTTGGGAAAAAAAGAGAGCTGGAGGCATTCCCAAATATGTTACAAAGCTACAGCAATTAAAACAGTATGGCATGGGCATAGACAGACATAGAGACCAATGGAACAAAATAGAAGGTCCAGAAATCAATCCATGCATACACAGTCAACTGATCTTTGACAAGAGTACCAAGAATACAAAAATGAGGAAAAGATAGTCTCTTCAACAAGTGATGTTTCTTTTTAAAGAGGAAGGGAGAAATAACTGAAACAATAAGTGTAAAAAAATTAATACTTTGAGAAATAAATATTTCAGAAATATTTTTAAACATTCTAATTTTCACAGTAAGGAAAATGGATTACATTTTCCAGTAAGGCATAGAACTTTTCAACTTGGATATATAATGAAACAGGAAACAGAAAAAAAAAGGAATAGAAGATATCCCAGGCAAGAATTAAAGAAACTAGTGTGGCAATATTAATATTAGACAAAATTTAGTTGCATAGGCATTACATGTTCAAAGAGAGATGATTTATAGTGATGAGACATGCACCCTGTCAAGAAGCCATAAATATAATGAACTTTTATAGTAATGATGATGGTCATTTATTGAACACTTTAACTGGTGTTACTCTGCCAATTTCAAACATATTACAACAGCTCTCATCTATTTTACAAATGAGGAGAGAGGCTCAGAGAGTCTAATTAACTTGCCCACAGTTACTCAGCAGAGAAGTGGGATAGCCAGGATTCAAACCCATAGTTTTCATGCTTCATCTCAACGAGAACACTGTGCTTTCAAAGTGAAAACTTCATATAGCATGTGCGCAAGTGAAGAGTAAAAAGAAAGATGGAAACTAGATCAATTTCAAGTCTGCTCCAAATATCTCACATGTGGGGATGATGCTGAAACAATAAGTGTAACAAAATTTAATATCTGAAGAAATAAATATTTCAATAATATTTTAAAACATTCTAATTGTCACAGTAAGGAAAATGGATTACATTTTCCCATAAGACACAGAGCTTTTCAACTGTCTCAACTGTCAATTCCTCTGTCTGGAATGGCTGGAATCCAGGAAGTCCTATTAGAATTGTGTAAGTATATAACTACAGTATTGTGATACAGAGAATTTGTTTATTTGTTCAAGCAACACAAATTTCCTAAAATGCTGAGCGTTCTGGGTGAGCACTGACTATGAACATGACAGATGAGGCTGTTACTCTTATGAAACATTCTAGAAGTGAGTCAACACAGCAATGATTACAGCACAATATAAAATATCACTGGCTGGGTACTGGGTACTGGTCACCATTGATGAGGTGACCTGTAATCTGAGATGCCAAAACAAAAAAGAACTGCCTGGTGGAGATCTGAGGAGAAACACCCCCAGAGGGGCACATCCCAGATTGTTCAGTGATGTCACTGGCATCGTCATAGTTTACCCTCATCTGTGATGTGTGGCAGGTGTTAATGACCCCATTTTACAAACAAGAACGCTACTCTGGGGAGAGCAAAACACGCTCCAGGCTTCTTAAACAGACTGCATCCTACTGTGCTTATGTATATGCAGAACCTAAATTCTTCTGAATAAATGTGGAATTGATACCCAAAGTATATGTCCAAGGCTCTTACTTGTGAAAATAACTTACAGCTGCCAAATTTCAGAGGGCAAGCGTGCGCATCCATCGGGAAGTCCTCAAGCTGCATGGGGCACTCGGCAGAGATGGTCAAGCTGAAAAATAAAAGATCAAGACCTTTCAATGACTCTCTCACTCTAGCCATTCACTGAGCCACCATCATGTCCCAGAAAGCCATATTAAGTACTTTTAAAATTTAATGTCTTTTATGAGATTATCTGAACTACCCCACCAAATTACATAAGTTTGTGTTGTAGGTGAGTATCATTCAGAAATAAGGCTTAAATCAAATCTACTCAGCAGTTCAGTGGCTTAGGGTGTGTGTCTATACATATATTACTGCCTGTAAAACAATTTAAGATGCATTTAAAAGTTATTTATTTTTTGTTTCCTATCCCTTATTGAGCATTATCATAAAGCTTTCCTTGACGGGACTGAAAACATATGCATTTTCTAAAATGGCTTATAAGCTCAAAAAATATAAATGTAGAATAAATGCACATATATTCGTAGAATATGGGAAAATACAGAAAAAGTTTAATAAAATTACAAATATCTACTATTTCACTTATAACTTCACGTGGTACATTTAGCGCAGAGTTTTCCTACACGCCCAAATTTTGACCAGAAGCTGGCTATAACCATTGTGTAATGGGCCAATATGAAACTGTATAGTAAGTGAATCCGTAATAACAATCTTCTGGTACACCCGATTTATTATTTTTTAATCCAGGCCTAGTCTTCCAAATTCTAATATCACCGAGCACTACCACTGTCACCGGTAACTATAATAGTGATGGTAACAAGAGCTGGCATGTCTGTGCCAGGCAGCCTGTGAGGGATTCTACCTGCATTGACTCATCTCACCCTAACAGCACGGGGAGATCTGGCACTATGACCATCTCAGTCTACAAAGAAGAAAAGTGAGGTGTGGATATTAAGGAGTTCGGGGCCAAGAATGCAGAGCTGCTCAGTGGTGGAGCCGTGACAATCACCCAGGCTGCCTGGCCCTGGCTGCAGAGGTCCCTGAAAGGCACCATCGCACGCGGCATAGGCAGGGCTCTGTTCTGTAGGAAGCCAGTGCACTCCCAGAGCCGCCACGCCGTGGTGCTTTCATTTCTCTACCACCTTTGCCAATTAGGGATGATTTTAAATTTTATTAATGAGTCTATCTTCTATTCCTTAATTCTTCTTTCCATTATTTAAACTAAATGAGATTACATACAATGAAAGATGGAGATACAAAAACGCTCAACTTCGACTGCATGTTATAATTCTATTTTTAGAGCAAATAATAATTCAAGGTTACATTAGTGCTATTGTTCATTCCTTGTTATGTAAGACTGAATATCCCTGATTAGCCTAGGGTGAGAATCAAAACGTAAACATCCATTTTTGCTTTTACTACTTCCTTCTGTGAACTAGATTAACCTTTTGCTGTTAAATTGGGCACATGATTCACACGGTAATTGCAGACTGAGTAGTCAATGTGTACATTCTCTGAATGAAACTAAAATACATGTCAGTGGAAGGAAGGTCCGTGTCCATCAAAGATAGGAAATCTTCTGTTGCCAAAACTTTTGACGGACGGTTTCCCTAAAGATAGAGTGACTCACAGAGACCTGTGTGTTAGATGACCTAGAACACAACACAAACGTCTCACATTCAGGCAGGGAGAGGATTTTTTTTTTCTTTTTTTTTTGAGACAGAGTCTTGCTCTGTTGCCCAGGTTGGAGTGCACTGGGGCTATCTTGCCACACCACAATCTCCACTTCCCAGGTTCAAGCAATTCTCCTGCCTCAGCCTCCTGAGTAGCTGGGATTACAGACGCCCAACACCACACCTGGTTAAATTTTGTATTTTTAGTAGAGATCATGGTTTCACCATGTTGGCCAGGTTGATCTCGAATTCCTGATCTCAGGTGATCTGCCAGCCTCAGCTTCCCAAAGTGCTGGGATTATAGGTGTGAGCCACTGCACCTGGCTGGGAGAGGATTTTTTAAGTGATATTCCACACATATTCCTAGAATAACAAGAAAAGTATAAATATCTACCACCCCACTTACAATTTCACCTTCATTTAGCCCTCAGTTTTTTGACATGTACATATATTTTCTTTTCATTCTTGGTATATAAAAGTCAGTCTTCTTTACACCTAAAATTAGAGCAGAAATACTTTCCCCATCACCAAAATCTTTATATAATCATGACATTGAAAGGTTAAATATCTGATTCTAGCATGCATGCGTATGTGCGTGTTTCTGTCTGCATGTGTAATTTTCAATTAGCTGTTCCTGGACTTTTATATTATTTTACCTGATAAATAACCTGTAATTGACCACTTCAATCATAAATTATCAAAAAGGGCTGTTATTAGAGACTATGAAATTCATAAGGTAAATAAAGAAAAAACTATTGGAATTAGGAAAATTAGAACTTTAAAAAAAATGCCTATACGGATGGTATTCAGCCAACACAAAGGAAAACAGGTTACTTTATATGGTGGTGAGGAAATTCAAGCAATTTGTCAAGTGATGCAGTTACTGGAGCAGAGAATCTCAAGGAGTCAGATGTGTTCTTGGGGACAAAATCACAATGAGCTCAAAATATCTAGAATTTCCTTAAGAAGGAAGACTTTGGTCAGGAAATAGGAAGCATATACAAAGCTGTAAGATTAGATACATAGCAATAAATGTGAAGATAAGCACACGAGGAAACAGCACTGCGGGAGTTTAGAGAACACTTCTGATCATGAGAGGTATGCTTTGCACTGGCCTGTGGCCTAGTCTCTAACAGGAGCACGCGGGGCCCGCACAGGAGCAGTCTAAGGTGGGGTGGAGGGGAGGGCGTTTCAAGTGACCCGACTGTCTTAGCCCAGCTGCGCTACTGAAGACCTCAACCAGCAGCCCTAGCTCTACTCTTTGAGTCTCCCGACAGCGATACTAACAACCCCACATAGTCTATGCCATTGTCAGGGTGGATGTGGAGATGGTTGTCTTCTCTCCAGACACAGACATGTCTGCCAGCCTCCGGCAGGCACTCGCTTTCCCACTGGGTCTGGTGGCTGCCTAGAAGCCAGTCTATGGGCTGAGTTCTTGACAACTTGGAGTGTCTGAGTTACCCCCGCCCCCTTGCTCTGTGCTGGCGTCCAGCTCCAATCCACTAAGCCACTGCAGGCACCAGACCTGACGTTTCTGTTGCATGCCCCTACTCTCAGAGCAGACCCCAAGGAAACCTCATCCCAAACGCCCCATGAGGCACTCTGCCAGCTCCTGATTCGTTCCTCCTCCTTTCCTGGCCAACACCGTGTGTTTATAAAGGGACCAGAGCCACTCTTTCTGCCACGGTGAGCTTCATTCTAGCTGTTTGGCCCTGAGAACTGCCCACCTTCCGAAAATCACTGCACTGACAATGTTGAAAGACGGCATTTTAACAAGGAATGTACATCAAGGAGGTGGCTTTTAGCGTGTTGCAGGAGCGTGTGTGTGTGTGTGTGTGTGTGTGTGTGTGTGTGTGTGTGTGTGTGTGTGTGTGTGTGTGTGTGTGTGTGTGTGTGTGTGTGTGTATGTGTGTGTGTGTGTGTGTGTGTGTGTATGTGTGTGTGCACGCAGCAAGGGTGGGGGCAGTGAGGGTACACAAACACAGGTGGACAGCATTTAGCTGGATCTACAAAAAAGGCCAGTTTTAAAGAAAAAATAATTCCAGTAAAAATGACAGTTTTTTTTTTTTTTTTTTACATTACCATCTCAATAAATGCTATTATTAGAGCCTTGTGACTTCTCCCAATTTTATACAGCTCCTTAGAATTAGAATTCTAAACCTCAGGAAAGTATACTTCATCTATGATAGTTTCTCTCCTCTAACACATGAATGTTTTATTCAGATAAATCTCTCAATAAGAACTGTTTCAGCCTCAGTCAGGAAATAAATTTAAATTTTCGATCCCTCTGAACATTTCAAAAATGGCCTATGCTTTTATAACACTCACAAAGGATCTCTCTGTGAAAGAAAGCCTTCTATTCATGGGGCTCTTGAAATGTGGAATGCCTTGATGTGGAACCAGCCGCCTCCACACAGAGCTAAGATCAAGGCCTCTGTGCTGTGGGTGACCGTCATGGCGTGAGAGAGACAGCTAGGTCACCTGCTTGAAACCCTCACTTTTTAGATAAAGAAAATCAAGCCCAAAAGGTTAAGAAACTTGACTGTGGAAAGACTTCACTGAATTACTGGAAGACCCAGGAATCCAGTTTTCCGAAGGTCCAATTTCTGTTTTACTTCCAATTTCTGTTAAGACATTCAAGCATTCACTTATTGAAGCATAATGTTCCATTTTATTTTTTTATTTTATATTTATTTATTTATTTATTCATTTATTTTATTTATTTATTTTTTGAAGGATGGAGTTCGGCTCTGATCGCCCAGGGCTGGAGTGCAGTGGGCCAGCTCTCAAGCTCCACTGCAGTTCCGCCCCGGGGTTCACGCCATTCTCCTTGCCTCAGCCTCCTAGTAGCTGGGATACAGTGCGCCCGCCACCTCGCCCGGCTAGTTTTTGTCATTTTTTAGTAGAGACGGGAGTTCACCGTGTAAACCAGTGATGGTCTCGGATCTCCTGACCTCGTGATCCGCCCTCTGGCCTTCCCAAAGTGCTGGGATTACAGGCTTGAGCCACCGCGCCCAGCCAAATGTCCCATTTTTAAAGAGCATTTTGATTTTAGAATAAGAAGAAGGGTTTTTTTTGTTTGTTTGCTTGCTTGCTTGTTTTTGTTTTGTTTTGTTTGTTTTTTGAGATGGAGTCTTGCTCTGTCACCCAGGCTGAAGTAGAGTGGCGTGATCTCAGCTCACTGCAACCTCCACCTCTCAGGTTCAAGCTATTCTCTGCCTCAGCCTCCCGAGTAGCCGGGACTACAGGTGCCTGCAACCACACTCAGCTAATGTTTGTATTTTTAGTAGAGATGGGCTTTCACCATGTCGGCCAGGTTAGTCTCGAACTCCTGAAGTCGTGATCCACCCGCCTCGGCCTCCCAAAGTGCTGGGATTAACAGCCACCATGTGCAGTCGGGCATTTTTATAATTTAAGATAATTGCTTCAACTCGGATTTATATCATCGTAATTGAGGGCTTAGGGTCCTAAACTCACTAAAGAGCTCTCTGCTTGGTTAGGAGCAGCTCATGGCTGAAGAGTGCTTTATGATGGGTAAAACGGCCAAATTCTAGAGTAGCTTTGCTATTAACTAATTGTGTGACCTTTGTAAAACTGCCTAACATCTCTGGTCCAGTCTTCTTGTGTGAAAAAAAGAAAAAAAATTCTTTTATTCTCTGAAATAAATAAATGATAGGTATAAAAAGGGTAAAATGGCTTTGGCTATGACCAGTTCGATGACAATGAGGTGATTGAAGAAAGTCTCCAAAATTCTACTAAAATCTTCTTCAAATCGAAGCCTTTTTCATTCTCATGGAAATCCTGCATCGGTGCAGTAGGTGTGACAGTGGCAGGCAAAATTATGGCACTGCAAATATGTCTATGTGCCAATGCACAAAACCCAAACCTGTGAGTGTGCTACCTCATTCAGCAGAAAGGCTTTGCAGATGGGATTCATTGAACGATCTTGGGATGGAGAGATAATCTTGGATTCTCCATGGGAGCCCAATATAATCACAAGGCTCCTTCTAAGAGGGAAGCAAGAGTGTCAGATTCAGAGAAAGACATGTGATGAGGAAGCAGAGACCAGTGCAAAGTGGCCAAGAGTCTAATAATACAAGTGTCCTCTAGAAACCGGAAGAGGCAAGAAACATCCTCACCCCTAGAGCGTCCGAAAGAAATGCAGTCCCGCCAACAGCTTGACTGTAGCCTCCTGGGACCCTTTTTGGAACTACAAGACAATAACTTTGTTGTGTTTTAAGCCAAAACTTGTGTTTCCTATTGATGCTATGACAAAATGGTGGCACCCAAAGATGTGCATGTCCTGACCCTTCCTACCTGCCAATGTTTCCCTCACAGCACAAAGGACTTTTCAGATGTGGTGAAGTTAAAGCTTCAGAGATGGGAGGTTTTCCTGGTTTATCTGGGTGGGATCAACGTCATCACGAGGCCACACAGAAGAGGAAGATGGGAGTGTCAGAATCAGAGCAGGAACTCTGACGGCGGGAGCGGAAGCAAGAGTGATGCAAGGCCACAAACCGAGGAATCTGGCCCCTCCAGAGGCTGGGAGAGGCAAGGACACAGATTGTCCCCTAGAGAAGCTAGAAGAGAGGCCGTCCTGCCCACAGCTGGAGTTTGGACACACAAGACCCATCGCAGACTTCTGGTCTCCAGTGCTGTGAGAGAATAAGTTGGTGCTGAAAAACCACTAAGTTTGCAGTAATTTGTTAAGCAGCAGCAGGAAACTCATACAACTCTAATGACCAGCAGTTATTGTGCTAAAGAGCCGCCCATGCATATTTTGAAATCATTTTCACAAAGTTGACAAATAAATTTAGTAATATTAGCCAATTTGTAAGTAGCTGACACCACGTTCACTGCAGTGAAAATTCTGACCTTGATAATGAAATAGACGTCTCATGCGAGGCGTCCTAGCTGGGTTGGTTACTGAACAGCATGCTGTGCCTCAGCTGGAATTACTGGAAACATGACCTCCCTGTGAAGATGCTACCCGTGACTCTCAGGCAATATAGGGAATTTATTTAGGGACCCTTGAAATTCAGTATCGACACAGTATCTAAAGAATGATGTCACAGAAAAGAAATAAGGCTTAATTTCATCATGATCTTTGTCTAGTCCCGAGAGGCCTTGTAAAAACACACCAATGCTTAATATAGAAAACTTTCTGTGCACCAGAGCTGTAGCCGTCGGAAAGCCTGCAGGGTTTGGAGACACAGGGTTTGGCATTCTGCAGCTGGCATGATGGTAGGCACTATTCTTCTACTGGGCTGCAGCCCGACTCTGGTGCCTCTGGTGTACTCATAGCTGCAAATCTGTGCAGGGCTTATTCAGCACACCAGTAGGGATGCTGCTGGTGAATTTTCACTCTACAACTGAGTCACATCCTTAGCGAGGATAGAAGAGGAGATTCATATCATGCACAGGGAGCACAGTGTGTGCTATGAGTGGGACGTCTTGGAAAGGAAACCCAGCTGTAAGGATTATAGGCCTGTTTCCCTACAACTGACTCAAATCAAGATTAGCAAACGAAGAGAAACTGATCCAAATATTCAATTAAAAAGAACTGGCATACATAGGCATACATACAAATGTATACATACGTACATATATATTTAATAATTTACTGATGCTAGCAATACAGGTAGCCTGTTTCTCCTTCAGAAATTTTCCCATGAGCCCTGCCTGATGCCTAAATCCTGCCTGGCTAGACCTTTCTCCCCGTACTGCTGTGCTCATAAAAATAACTCCAAACTTGTTTATTAAGGAGCAGAATGCACGATGTATTTGTTTTATTATATGCAGTATCATGATGAACCATATGTGTTATTTGTATACCTGTAGTTAGGCATTGCTTGATTTTCTAGGAACCTAGCTTCAGCTTACAATATTTCAAGAAAAAAAGGATTCTGAAGCTCAGTCAACTATATGAAAACTGAACTTTGGGAACAGAAATGTTGGTAAGTCAGGAACAGTGTATGTTGGAACCCAAAGGTCACTGCCAGGTTCAGCAATTCCCTCGCCTTTTTTTCTGACTGTGACGTGTGTACTGGTCCCATTCTGTGACAGTTGTAGATCCACTGCAGTTGTGTTTGATCCACACAAGAACTGCAGACCCAGTTTCTTTCAGGGCCTGGCCATTGTGATTGTCCTGGTTCACCAATCTCCTAAGGGATCTTTACCTTAGCACTAAGCCTGACCCCATCAAATCCAAAGCAGGGTTTTGCCTGTGATAACAAATAGATGAGACATCATGTCCTGCTATGGGGCGAGAATGGGGAGTAGGCAGCAGAGAGCTAGAAGAATAAAGTGTACAGTGACCTATTTTATACGTAATAGAATTAAAACTCAGTGAAGGGCAAGCTTGTAAAAATCAGCTTAATGTATTACTGAAATTGTAAAACTTTCAAATAAGAATACACTAAAATGATCCACGTGTTGGTTTATAGACTGTAGACTTCCTTGCTTTAAAAAAATCTGCTATTGAGACAACAAAGTGACTGTCTCCTTTTTAAAAATAGATCCAAATTCTGCAACTTACTTTGAGTTTGAATTACAGATTTCATGGATTATTTTAAGGCTAATGGATTTCTTTTGTATCCCTGCATGTAGTAGGGAGATACACGAGACCAACCACCAGAATTATACTGGGCCAGAACTTTTCACTGTGCTTTTCACTATTAGGAGTCTCATTCCTTTTTGGCCACTGAAAATAAGATGTCAGCAATTCCTATTTATGTTGGGAAAACCAGCATTAAGTTTGATAATTTTGAGATGTTAGCATATTTCTTATCCAAAAGAGATATAAAGTATATTGATCTATTTTGATTAACATAGCTGTTGCTTTTTTCTAATACTCATGTTTCTCAGGAGGACATTGTAACAATTGACATGAAATGGAAATATTTTTGTTTAATTTGTTATGTGCATCTACACACCCCATAATAAATCTTCTTAACAGATCAAATGTAGGAAAATACACATAAGCCTGAACGATTTTTTAATAATACTACAAAAGAGAAACAGCACAAATCCACAAAAAAGTTTCTTTCTCAAAATAAAATTCAAAGTTTAACTTTAAGAAATAAAAGCATTTATTTCATGATAAAGCTAGGAAAGAAGAGACTGCGGAAAGGTATACATAAAGAACAAGGGCTGTAAAATTCCCACTTACACCAGGAAATCTAAGCGGTCACGCGCATGCCCAGGGCTGGACACATACTAAAAAAATACCTAAAAAGACCCAAAGTTTTCACGTCTGGCTGACCTTCAAACTCCACACAAGAAGAAAGTGAAGTTATAGCAATGTTGTAAACTATCTGGCTAGGCACTGAAAGAGTGTTTCAACATGCACGCAGACCCTATCTGCAAAGACTGAGAGAGGCTTTAATTGTTTTGGTTTTTAAATTTTGGTTTCAGGAATTAAAAATATGTCTTGTCTGTCAAATCATTAGTTGACCAATGAACTAAGGAAAGAGTAGCCCCCTAGAACAAACAATACAGATTTTACAATATTAGCTCAAAAACAAACCAACCAAGCAACCAACAATAATCACAACAGGCATAAACAAACAAACAAAAAAAACCACTATGGACATGGGAGAATATAACATCCAGAGTCACCACATTATAATAATCAAAATGTCCTGTTTTCAAGAAAAAAAATAAAAGACATCAAAGAAACAATGGCCTGTTCAAAGGGAAAAATAAATGAATGAAAACTGTTTCTGAGAACACACAGACATTAGACTTACTAGAAAACATGTTAAATCAACTGTCTTAAATATCAAAGATCTAAAAGAAACAAGAAATAAGAAAATAAAGGAAACCTGGAGAAAATGTCTCAACAAATAGAGAATATAAATAAAAGAAGTTATGAAAAGAACCAAAAAACTTCAGGAGATGAAAAAAAAAAAAAACTGAAGTAAATAAATCACTAGAGGGTTTCAACAGTGGATTGTTCAGGTAGAATAAAGATGAAGATTCAGCAAATTTGAAGATAAGTCAAATGAAATTATCCATTCTGAGGAGCAGAAAGAAAACATTGAAGAAAAATGAACAGAGTCTAACAGACTTAACAAGACATCATCAACAGTATTAAATTATGCATAATGGGAGTTCCAGAACAAGAGAAAAAGAAGAAAGGGAGAGAAAGAATATTTGAAAAAAAATATGGCTGAAAATGTCCCAAATTTTATGAAGGAAAAGAAACTCAATGAACTTCCAGTAGTATAAGTTTAAGAAATTCAGACTGAGATGCATTATAATCAAGCTTTCAAAAGCCAAAGATGAAGAGGGACTCTTTAGAGCAGCAAGATAGAAGCAACTTATGCACAAGGGATCCTAAGTAACATTAATAGGTGATTTCTATCAGAAACCATGGAAGCCCAGAGGTAGTGGGAGGAAATACTAAATGTGCTGAAAAAAAAAAAAACTTGTCAACCAAGAATTCTATTTCTAACAAAATGATCCTTCAAAATGAAGAAGAAATTATGATATTCCAGATAAATAGCTGCTGAGGGAGCTTTCCAAAATCAATTAATGTACCCTTCATGTTAAAAGCTCTCAATAAACTATGTATTGAAGGAACATACCTTAAAATAATAAGAGCCATCTATGACAAATCCACAGTCAACATAATTCTGAATGGGCAAAAGCTGCCAGAATTCTCCTTGAAAACTGGCACAAGACAAAAATGCCCTCTCTCACTACTCCTTTTCAATATAGTACTGGAAGTCCTGGCCAGAGCAATCAGGCAAGGGAAAGAAATAAAGGACATCCTAATAGGAAGAGAGGAAGTCAAACTATCCCTGTTTGCAGATGACATGATCCTACATCTAGAAAACCCCATAGTCTTAGCCCAAAAGCACCTTCAGCTGATAAATAACTTTAACAAAGTTTCAGGATACAAAATCAACATAAAAAATCAGTAGCATTCCTATACATCAGGAACAGTCACGCCAAGAGCCAAATCAGGAATGTAATCCCATTCATGATTACCACAAAAAAAATGAAATACCTAGGAATACAGCTCACCCAGGAGGTGAAAGATCTCTACAATGAGAACTACACAACACTGCTGAAAGAAATCAGAAACAATACAAACAAATGGAAAAACATTCCACGCTCATGGATAGGAAGAATCGATATCACTAAAATGGCCATACTGTTGAAAGCAGTTTACAGATTCAACACTATTTCCTATCAACTAACCAATGACATTCTTCACAGCACTAGAAAAACTATTTTAAAATTCATATAGAATCAAAAAAGAGCCTGACTAGCCAAGGCAATACTAAGCAAAAAGAACAAAGCAGGAGACATCATACTACCAAACTTCAAACTATACTACAGATGTACAGTAACCAAAACAGCATGGTACTGGTACAAAAATAGATGCATAGATCAATGGAACAGAACACAGAGCCCAGAAATAAGGCCACACACCTACAACCATCTGATTTTCAATAAAACTGACAAAAATAAGCAATGGAGAAAGGACTCCCTATAAATGGTGCTGGGATAACTGGTTAGCCATATGCAGAAGACTGAAATTGGACCCCTTTTTTACACCATATAATTAAAAGTATACTAAAGATGGATTAAAGACTTAAAAGTAAAACCCAAAACTATAAAAACCCTAGAAGACAACCTAGGTAATACCATTCTAGACGTAGGAATGGGCAACAATTTCATGACAAAGACACCAAAAGCAATTGCAACAAAAAGCAAAAATGAACAAATGGGATCTAATTGAACTAAAGAGCTTCTGCACAGCAAAGGGAACTATCAACAGAGCAGGCAGACAACCTACAGAATGGGAGAAAATATCTGCAAAAGTCTAATATGCATCTGACAAAAGTCTAATATCCAGAATCTATAAGGAACTTAAACAAATTTACAAGAAAAAAAAACAAAACATCCTGTTAAAAAGTGGACAAAGCACGTGAACAGACACTTTTCAAAAGAAGACATACATGTTGCCAACGAGTATATGAAAAAAAGCTAAATATTACTGATCATTAGAGAAATGCAAATCAAAACCACAATGAGATACCATCTCACACCAGTCAAATGGCTATTACTAAAAGGTCAAAAAATAACAGATGCTGGTGAGGTTGTGGAGAAAGGGGCACGCTGATACACTGTTGGTGGGAGTGTAAATTAGTTCAACCATTGTGGAAAGCAGTGGGGTAATTCCTCAAAGACCTAGAGGCAGAAATATAATTGACCCAGCAATTCTGTTACTGAGTATATACTCAGAGGAATGTAAACCAGTCTATTATAAAGACACATGCACACTTACATTCATTACAGCATGATTCACAATACAAAGACATGGAACCAACCTAAATGCCCATCAAAGTTAGAATGGATGAAGAAAATGTGGTACATATACACCATGGAATACTATGCAGTGACGAAAAGAAGATCGTGTCCTCTGTGGGGACATGGATGGAGCTGGAGGCCATTATCCTTAGCAAACTGACACAGCAACAGAAAACCAAATACCACATGTTCATGTTCTCACTACAAGTGGGAGCTAAATGATGAGAACACATGGATGCAATGAGGGGAACAGCAGACACTGGGGCCTACTTGAGGGTGGAGGGTGGGACGAGGGATAGGATCAGGAAAAATAACTGTTGGCTACTAGGCTTAATACCAGGGTGACAAAATAATCTGTAAACAAACCACTGTGACACAGTTTATCTATACAACAAACCTGCACATGTACCCCTGAACCTCATATGAAGGTTTTAAAAAAACAAAAATCAATTAATCCATTACATCAACAGACCAAACAAGAAGAATCACATGTTCATATTAATAGATGCAGAAAAGCATTTAACAAAATCGAATACCTGTTCATGATAAAACTTTCAGTAAACTGGGAACATAGGGGGACTTCCTCAACTTGATTTTTTTTAAATCTACCATAAACCTACAGCTAACATCATACTTAATAGTGAGAAATTAAAAGCTTTCTCACTAAGATCAGAAACAAGGCAATAAACTACCTTTTCACTACCCTTTCCATATTATACTGAAAGTTCTATCTAATGTAATAAGACAAGTAAAGGAAGTAAAAGTTATGTAGATTAAGGAAAAAAAGAAACAAAATTGCCCTTGAGCACAGATGACATGCTCGTCTATGTAGAAAATCTGAAAGAGGGCCGGGCGCATTGGCTCACGCCTGTAATCCCAGTACTTTGGGGGGCAAGGGGGGCGGCTCACAAGGTCAGGAGATCGAGACCATTCTGGCTAACAGAGTGAAACCTCATCTCTACTAAAAATACAAAAAATTAGCCGGGTGTGGTGGCGGGCGCCTGTAGTCCCAGCTACTAGCCACTCAGGAGGCTGAAGCAGGAGAATGCCATGAACCTGGGAGGTGGAGGTTGCAGTAAGCCGAGATCTCCCCGCTGCACTCTAGCCTAGGCGACACAGCGAGACTTCGTCTCAAAAAAAAAAAAAAAAAAAGAAAAGAAAAGAAAAAAGAAAATCTGAAAAAATCAACAACAGAAAAGTCCTGGAACTAATACATGAATAGAGTAAGCTTGCAGATACAAGGTCAATGGATGTAAGTCGATTATTTTATTATATATCAGCAATGAACAAATGAAATTTTAAAGACACAATACAACTTACATTAGCACCCCAAAGTGAAATCTTTAGGTATAAATCTAACAAAATTGATATATAATATTTAGGAGAAAAACAAGAAAACTCTGATAAATAAATTAAAGAACTAAATGGAGAGAAATTCCATGTTCATTCATAGGAAGACTCAATATTGTCAAGATTTCAGTTCCTCTCAACTCGATCTACAGATGCTATGCAATGCCAATCAAAATTCAAGCACGTTGTTTTGTGGATATTAACAAACTGATTCTAATATTGATATGGAGAGGCAAAAGATCCAGAATACCCATAATGATATTGAGGGAAAAGAACAAAGTCAGAGGACCGACACCACCCAATTCAAGACTTATAAAGGTATAGTAATCAAGACAGTGTAGAAGTGGTGAAAGAACAGATAACCAGATAAATAGAAGAGAGTCCAGAAATAGACACCCAAAAATACAGTCAACTGATATTTGACAAAGGAGCAAAAGACCATACATTGAAGACAAGACAGTCTTTTCAACAAGTGCTGGACCAAATGGGCATGCACGTGTATGAAGATGACTCTAGACACTAACGCTACACCCTTCACAAGAATCAACTCAAAATGGATCACAGATCTCAATGGTAAATGCAAAACTATAAAACTCCTATAACATAAGAGAAAATCTAATGACTTTGGGGTTGGTAATGACTTTTTAGGTAAGATACCAAAAGCACAATCTGTGAAAGTAAGAATTCATAAGTCGAACTTCATTCAAATTAAACGTTTCTGTTCTGTGAAAGACACTGTGAAGAGAATGAAAAGACAAGTCAGACAGTAGGAGAAAGTATTTGCATATACGACAAAGGGCTGTTATCCAAAATATTCAAAGAACTCATAAAACTCAATCATCAGAAAACAAATAACCCAATTAAAAAATGATAAAAGACCTTAACAAACATCTTACTAAAAAAGATACAGATGACAAATAAGCATATGAAAAGATGCTCCAAGACATATGTCATCAGAAAAATACAAATTAAAGCAACATTGAGATATCACTACACATCTACTAAAATGGCCAAAATCCAGAACACTGACAATAGCAAACACTGGAGAGGATGTGGAGCAAGAGAAACTTGCTCATTAACTGCTGACGTGAATGCAAATTGTCTCAGCCACTTTGGAAGGCAGCTTGGCAACTTCTTACAAAACTAAACAAACCCGTACTGTATGATCTAGCAATTGTGCTCTTGGTATTTACCCAAAGAAATTGAAAACTTATGTCTACACAAAAGCCTTCACAAGAATGTTTATACCAGCGTTATTCATAACTACCAAAACTCAGAAGCAATCAAGATGTCCTTCCATAGATGAATGGATAAACTAGAGTATATGCAAATAATGCAGAGTTATGCCAAGGAAACTTAAATGCATTTTACTAAGTGAAGTGAGCCAGTTTGAAAATATGACACACAGTATGATTCTAACTATTTGACATTCTGGGAAAAGGCAAAACTAAAAAAGAGAGTAAAAAAGGTCAGTATTTGTCAGGGGTTCAGGGGAGGGAGGGATAAAAATAAGCGGAGCACAGAGGATGTTTAGAGCAGCAAAAATACTCCGTGATATCATAATGGTGAGTACATGTCATTATAATTTTGTCTGAACACACAGAACGTACACCACCAAGAGTGAACCCTAATGTAAATAAAGTAGGGACTTTGGGTAATAATGATGTGTCAATTTAGGTTCATCAATTTTAACATATGTGCCACTCTGGTTGGGGATGTATAAGGAGGGAAACTATGCATATGTGGGGACAGGGGTTTATGGAAAATCTCTGTACCATATTCTTAATTTGTCTGTAAACCTAAAACTGCTCCAAAATGAAATTCTTTTAAAAATACATTCTTTAAAAACTGAGGGAGTTTGTTGCTATAAGACTTGCCATATAATAAATGCCAAAGGAATCCTTTAGGCAGAGATAAAAGGACACAAGAGGATAACTCAAAACCATATCAAGAACAGCAGTAACGGTAATGACATAGATAAATATAAAATCAGTGTGATGATATTTTTGATTTGTAACCCATTTTTATCCAATATGATTTTAAATACAAATGTGTAAAATAATAATTGTAAATCTATGTTAATATACAATTACAAATCTATGTTATACAAACTATGTGAAAAGATACAAGTTATGACAATAACAATGGGAGGACAGAGCTATTGGAGCAAAGTTTTTTATATATGTCTGAAACTAAGTTGGTTTTAACCCAAACTATATTGTTATAAATTTAGATGTTAATTTTATTCTGCAGGGTAAGCACTAAGTGAAAAATTTTAAAATATCAGTAAAAAAATTAGATGCAAATTAAAGTGGTACACTAAAAAAACAAACAAAAAAGAAGGAAGAAATGGAAGAATTGTAGAACAAGAAATGAATAAGAAATATAGAAAGCAAATAGAAAAAAGTAGACAGTCCTTGCTTTCAGCAATTATATTAAATGTAAATGGACTAAATACTTCAATTAAAAGGCAGGTATTAGCAGAATCAATACAGATATATAAAATAATTCTTTATCATGTACAAGAGACTTATTTTAGTTCCAAACCATAAAAAAGTCAAAAGTGAAAGGATGAAAAAGGCATTCCATTGAAATCAAAACCAAAGAGAACTTTAAGACAAAATTTGTTGCAAAAGACAAAGATATTACATGATAAAAAGTGGCTCTATTCATCAAAATATAGAGAAATTATAAACATAAATGAAACTCAAAATGGAAACTCAAAAATATATCAGACAAAACTAACAGACTTCAAATAAAAATACACTATTCTGCAATATCAGTTGGAGACCTCAATATCCCATTTTCAATAATGAGTAGAATATCTAGAAAGAACATTGACAAGTTTTGACTATACTATAAACCAACAGGACTTAACAGGCATATATAGAACACTCCATCCAACAAAAGCAGAATACACATTCTTCTCAAGCACACAGGGAGCATGCCCAGGATAGACAATCTGTTCAACTACAGAACAAATCTCATACTTAAAAAATCTAAAATCATACAAAGTATCTCTTCTGACCAAATGTAATGAAACTAGAAATCAGTAACAGAAGGAAAATTGAAACATTCACAAATACGTGGAAATTAAACACATTTCTAAATAACAAATGGGTCAAATAATACATTATAAGAGAAATTTAAAAACTTTTGAGGCCAGGAATGGTGGCTCCCACCTGTAATCCCAGCACTTTAAGAAGCCAAGGCAGGAGAATTGCTTGAAACCAGCAGTTCCTAACAAGCCTGGGCAATATAGCAAGACCCTGTCTCTACAAAAATAAAAATAAATTAGCTGGGCATGGTGGCATGTGCCTAACTACTTGGAAGGCTGAGGTGGGAGGATCACTTGAGCCCAGGAGTTCAGGCTGCAGTGAGCTATGATGCCACCCTGTCCCTAAAAAAAGAAAAAAATGTTGAGATAAATGAAAACAAAAACCCAAGTTATCAATACTTATGGGAAAAGCAGTGCTTGGAGTCAAATTTATAGCAAAAGCAGTGCTTGGAGTCAAATTTATAGCTCTGAATGCCTACATTAAAAAAGAAAAAAGATTTCAACTGATAACTGAACTTTACACATTAAGGAACTAGAAAAATAAAAGAGCACGCTAAGCCCAAAGGTAACTGATAAAAGGAAATAAAGACTGGGTAAATGAAATGGAAACGAGAAAGCCCATAGCTTGTTGGGCTTACAGGCAGGTCAGAGGGAATGCTGACTGGGGATGTGAAGGCCCACAGGGTCCCTGCCCACAGGTGCCAGTCTTCCACCCTACAGGTGTTGCAGCTTTCAATCCCTGGATCTCCTCTTCCACAATTCTGAATGCCTCTGATAATGAATGACTAATATGAGCTGATATTTATAATGCCATTGAAGCACTTTGTTTTAACAACCCAGACTCTTTCAAATGATGACACCACATCTCCCTCTGGGGAGTGGAGAGAAAGGGTGCTTGTTGAAGCGTATGGGTGGGTGGATAGAAATTTGATGTATAAAGTGACACTCAGAAGCCCACCTGAGGGTAGCCTCACCAGCACAGCTGTACAGCATCCTCCACGGTGCAAATATTTGGGTTAAGTTTCCCATGGGCCTTGAATCACTGAGCAGAGGATTCGTTTTTCCATACTTGGAGACTTGACAGCAGTTTTCCACCTATCTGCCAATCAGTAGCGTTCTTCTCAATTTCTATTAAAGTGATCTGACCCCAAATCTCTTCTTTCCACTGCACATTTAAAAATGCTCTATTTTCTACCATGGCAACTCATTTTATGTCAGTTTCTCATTCCCCCTAAGTGGCCAGGCAAATATTCTGGGACCATCCGGAGTTTCTGTGAATGAGGAAATGTTTCAGGTTGTTCTTGCCATCGTTTAAATTATTGAGCTCAGGGTTACCAGTGTCCAAGTGTCATGATCTTGGAAGAGATGCATTTTTTTTTAGAAAACAGTGTGATAAAATGGGCACTAAAAAGCTCCTCCGTGGGCCAGCTGCATCCCTGGGACACAGGGGATGTTTGACAAGTGATGTTGACTGGTCTACTTCTTTTAAGTCAGTGTGGCAAAGAATCAGAGACTTGCGATGGAGGAGCTGACATGTAACAGGGAAAGTAATGAGAGGCATCTTGTTCCACCCTCTCTAAGACTGAAAGACATTTGAATCTTGAAACTCTAAGTGTTATCAAGGGGGAACTTGTACTCCTGTTGAGTTTGTAACGAAATGGATTGACACCTTGAGGGTGAAGCTGGTGCAGCGTATCCACCGAGTCAGGGCTCTTCATTTGCGCAGCGCCGGAGCTTCTCATTGCTTCTGTAGTACTCTGCTGGGGCTGCCATGACAAAGTACCACAGGCTGGGTGGCTTAAACTACAGACGTATTTTCCCACATTCTGGAGGTAGAAATCTGAGATCAAGGTGTCGGCAGGGATGGTTGCTTCTGAGGCCTCTGTGCTTGGCTTGCAGATGGCTGTCCTCTCCCTGTGTCCTCGCGTGGTCTTCCTTCTGTGTGTGCCTGTGTCCTAATATTCTCCTCATTGTATAAGAATCCAGTCATATTGGATAAGGGCCCTTCCTAATGACCTCATATTCATTTAATTACCTCTTTCAAACCCCATCTCCAAATGCAGTCACGTTCTGACAACTGAGAGGTTAGTACTTAAGAATCTGGAAGCAACAAAGGCATGTCACGTAGCTGCTTTGGCTGGTTAAAATTCACGCTCATGTATTCGCTATGATAATGGCAGTGAAGGGAACTCTGTCAGTAGGTGCCGTCATAAGGGGTGTGTTGTAAATGTGTTTACATCTAGAGATGTAAAAATCTACATCTCTACATCTCTCAGGTGTAGAGATTTTTTTCTCTACATATTAATTTACACTGCTTAAATTCACATAATAAAACTTTTTGAAAACATAAAGAAAAATAAATCACCTGAGGAAATGGAGCAGTGATAGAGGTACTTGCTGTATCACTTTTGGCCAACTTGGTGATGACTGGGTTAACCAGGTGGTATATTAGCGTCCTTCTGATGTTTAATTCACACTCATTACTACAGCAATTTCTTTTTTCCTTCATATACTCTCTCAACATCTTTAGGCCAGTGTGTATAATCGCACTAGCAGTTCTCATTGTAAAAACAGACCTACCAACTACTATTTTGGAGTACTATAAATTGAAATAATAAAAATCATTGCAAAGTAGTAATTGCCTAACACACGGACCTGGTTAATTCAAAAGATGGATAAAGTCTTGTGATTGTTTATTTCTAGTAAACATTATTTGTTCTTCCCCTGGAAAAAAAAATTGCAGTCCATAGTCATATCCAATTAATTTTCATTTAATTAATTAAAACCCACTGGGTTGCTGGCCTGACAAATCTGACATATGATGGGAGAGAGAGACTGACACAGACCATGAGGAAATCTACTCCAATTACATCGTGATTGCTGGTCAGCGAGATTTTAAAGCAGGGTTAAAACATTTGAATTTCTGAGAGGAATTATGTCCTATTTCATACACCTCTTTTGTAAAGCGATTTTTTTTTTTTTTTTTTGAGACCGAGTCTCGCTCTGTCACCCAGGCTGGAGTGCAGTGGCTGGATCTCAGTACACTGCAAGCTCTGACTCGTGGGTTCACGCCATTCTCCTGCCTCGGCCTCCCGAGTAGCTGGGACTACAGGCGCCCGCCACCTCGCCCGGCTAGTTTTTTGTATTTTAGTAGAGACGGGGTTTCACCGTGTTAGCCAGGATGGTCTCGATCTCCTGACCTCGTGATCCACCCGCCTCGGCCTCCCAAAGCGCTGGGATTACAGGCGTGAGTCACCGCGCCCGGCCTGTAAAGCTATTTTTGGCTACCTTGCAGAGACACCAATAAATGTTTGTTTCTTTGGAGACAACATGAACACACTTACACAGAGACACTTCAGAGCCCTTAAAAAGGAAGAAAAAACATTCCAAATCATTGAAAACTCTGTATGACGTAGGGCAAAGGAGTGCTCAGAGGGTGCCTGGTTCTAGGACAACTTGAGGCTGGGGAATGACTGAAGGGTGGGAGCAACGGGCACTGATAACCGGGAGGAAGAATGTGTGACCACAGGGTACAGGGAAGGGTGGAAGGGGATCCGGGCCATTGTGCATGGAGGCAGGGGGAGGCTGGTCCAGCTCTCAGGGAGACTGTACCCAGCATGGCCAGCAGGGGCTACATGAATATCTCTGGACTGGATGCTGTGAAAAAACTCTTTTCACTTGCATTTTCTTTTTCTTTTCTTTTCTTTTTTTTTTTTTTTTTTTTTTTTTTTTCTTTGTTTTGAGATGGAGCCTCGCTGTGTCGCCCAGCCTGGAGTGCAGGGGCGTCAGCTCGGCTCACTGTAAGCTCTGCCTCCCGGGTTTAATCGATGCTCCTGCCTCAGCCCCCCCTGAGTAGCTGGGACTCATTCAAACTTCTAAAATGCTCTAGAAAAATCGCCTCCGTTAAAAGATTGTAGCATAAATGCTCTAACTTGCCTCGAAATCTTTTAAATCCTCCCTGTGTCCTTGGACTCGCAGGTCACGTGCGCGCGGCCGGGGAAGGCGACCCTCCACTGCGGGGCCCCGGGGCCGCGGGCTGGGCAGGGCGGAGAAGGGCGCCTGGGGCTGCCACGGGGCTGCATTTCCCCGGGGCTGGGTAGCCCACTGCGCTGTCCACACTGCCCGCCAGCGCGGAAGCCACCGTTCACAGCCGGCTACCCACTGCTGGGAATGTGGCTGGCACGATGGGGGACCCGGATTATTAATGCTTTTCGACTTTAATTTTAAAGGGTGATAAACGTCTAGTCACCGTTTCAGACAGCGCAAATGATAGGAGGGAAGACCAGAACAACGCCGGATTCCGGGCCAACCGGGAAACACTTTGGGCACGGAGGCCTCTGCCAAGTCTTCCCTTCTCCAGCAGCATGGGGCAAACGCCTAACTATTCTCAGGGTAAACATGGAAATCCCAGTTGCATCAGCCTCACTCCTGCCAGGCGGTGGCTGCTCCGAACTTTCCACCACCCGGTGCGCTTGGCCGGCGTTTATGGGGCATGTGAGCCCAAGGCCACACGGAGAGCGTGCAGGAGATGAGACCAGCAGTTTCGGCCTGCTGCGGGGCCCACCGTCAGAGCTGAAATGCGCAGAGCGGGTCACGGGCCTCACCTTTCCCCGCTGGCCGGGAGGGGACGGATGCCTGCAGCAGCGCTGCGGCCCGGACTCGGGGCTCTGGGGTCCGGAAGCGCGGTAGAGGTGCAGGCCGGCTGCACACTAGGGAGGACCTGGGGCTGAGCGCAGGCTCCCTGGCTCTGAGCAACTTCAAGGCCGCGCAGACCCGCCAAGCAGCTCGGGAACGCTCTGCAGACGAACAGCACTTTGTCTTCCCTGGACGTGCTTCCGGGAATCCGGGGCTTTAACGGGGCCCTAGAACGCCCTCCTGCCAGTCTTCCCCTCGATGCACGAGGCCACGGCGCCACCTCGTGGACATTATTTTCAATCCCCGTGGCTGAAGAGCGCGCATAGCTTCCTGTTGCATGCTTGATATATAATCTATCTAAGAAAATAGGGAGAGGCCAGGAGGTTTGGCATTTGGACATTATCGACGGGTTAATTACCATGCGTTCATTCTACCTGTTTCATTTATCTCAGCTGTGAAGGGGGATAAAGATACTACCAAATGTTAAGGTGTTATGCAGTTTAAATGGGTTTATATTTCTGAAGTTCAGGTTCCTCTCTCACGAGGACGAGGATGTCTGCAGCCTTTGTGGGGTCAGGACCTAAGAAAGCACATATGTGCTGGAGATGGTCCATTTGCAAAGGGTGATGTGGTCCTGTGTGAGATGTGTGCCCGACAGTCCAAAGCATGGCCTGGCCAGACGGAACTGCCTGCAGTGGCTGCAGACTGATGGCCTTCTCAACAGGCCCGGGGTGTGCCTGCTCACGTTTTCAAACCAAACATGCAAGAAATGTGTGTTGAAATGTCCTTATTTGTATGCTGCAAGTACAATTTTAGCAAAAATAAATCTGACTCTTTATTAAAGTGGCAGAAACCTAAGCACAGAACATGTCTGTGAACCAGACATTCTCTGGATCTCTCTCCAAGTCCCTCATACTAGGGTCTGGGTGGTGAGATGGCCTCATTTAGGAAAAGGAGACCTCATTCATTCCATTATGGTTCATTCATTCACAAGCACACATAAGTTCCTCCTGAGTGCCCAGTGCTGGAATGACATGGAATATATGGAATTACACAGGATATGTGTGTCATACATGTCATACATGATTGAGACATATATGTCCAAAAGACGCTCTGCAGGGAACACAGAACATCAGCTGGGAAGTCAAAGGCAGTGTGCCCAACGTGCCACCCCCTGGCCCCACTGCCTGCCTCCACAGCAGGCTGGTGCAAAGTCTCTGTGTTCAGTGACTGAAGACATGAGGGAGGGTGTGGGTGTGTGCCTACGGGGAGCTCAGAGGGACTAGACAGAGGAAAGGGCAGTGGTGTCCCAGGCAGGCTCCATGTCTCGAATCTTGGGAACAAGGCTCATTTCAAATTAAGTCAGAACAAGGGAGCTCTGTGCATGTCCCAAAGCAAAAAAAAAAAAAAAAAAAAAAAAAAAAAAAAAATTGAAGTGACTACAAATCTTGAGATGAGTAAATGTTATGTATGGTTTTTAATGGACTGGCTAATTGGATCTCATGTAGCAAAATAGGCAGAAACTTCATTTTCTTTTCTTTCTTTTTTTTTTTTTGAGACGGAGTCTCACTCTTTCCCGGGGCTGGAGTGCAGTGGCGCAATCTCAGCTCACTGCAAGCTCCGCCTCCCAGGTTCACGCCATTCTCCTGCCTCAGCCTCCCGAGTAGCTGGGACTACAGGCGCCCGCCTCGTCGCCTGGCTAGTTTTTTGTATTTTAGTAGAGACGGGGTTTCACCGTGTTAGCCAGGATGGTCTCGATCTCCTGACCTCGTGATCCGCCTGTCTCGGCCTCCCAAAGTGCTGGGATTACAGGCGTGAGCCACTGCGCGCGGCCCGTTTTCATTTTTATATATAAGGTGCCAGAGAGGAAGTAATAGATGGTCTCTACTCTCACTGTTGATGGAAATGAAACTGGTACTATTTTTCTAGAGAACAGTTTGAAAATTTGTATTAATATCAAAAATTTATGTTTTGTCCAGTTCCTGGGATTTGTTCAAAGGATATATGTAGGTGCTTGGACCAGAATGTTTTCACAGAGAAAAAAAATAGATGTATCATGAATTTTTTACAGAAATCATATAAACACAGTATAACCACATGATGGGATGTGCTATAACGCAAAGTTTCAAAACAATGTTTAATGACATGGGAAAATGATTTTTCAGTGCTGTGTATTTTAAATTGTAAAGCTATTCACAAAAGTTTTCAGTGAATGAGGCCACTCAAAAACTATAGGAGACTATGTGCGCATACACAGGCATACACATATGTACTCATGTATGTCTATACGCAGAGACATATAAACATGATACACACTAAAATTAGTTCTCTTTGGTCTTGGTGTTAACATAACCATATTCCACACTTTGTAATTTTCTATGTTTTACAAATTTTTAAATCACATTTTGATTCTTGCCAATATAAAATGTGTTACCTTAAAAATTGCAAGTCAGCCAATACATCTGGTTTCATGAAAGAAGCTTTGAACTTGACACTTTGAACTTGACAATGTATAGCTATGCATGCTTGTATATATATACAAACACATCTCAGTGTCTAGTTCAAAACTTCCAGATATATATGTATCCAAGTTACCTATTATGCTATTTGATACCAATCATGAAGCCAAAATGTGACAATGCTGCCCCCAAGAGGCCATTCAAGGAATATGCGTATTTACTAGCCGTTTTCCAATAAGAACGGAACAGACTCCGCAGCTAGCTTTACTGCATTGGAAAAGGGAAAACACCAAAACCAACCAACCAAAACAAAAGAAAAAAAAAAGACAGTGGCTCTAGGAGATTAAAATATAATTGCCGGCCGGGCGCGGTGGCTCAAGCCTGTAATCCCAGCACTTTGGGAGGCCGAGACGGGCGGATCACGAGGTCAGGAGATCGAGACCATCCTGGTCTA
>NW_016807505.1:2273094-2284729 GCF_001698545.2 Rhinopithecus bieti | reverse complement strand
ATATATATATATATAGATATATAATTGCCAAGGACTCATGACTACTAAATGACAGTCAGGGCCTCAATTTAAGTCAGCCTAACTCCAAAGTCCACGATTTTTTCACTACATATTTCCCTAATTCATGAATTAAGCAGTGGTTTCCATTCATGGGGAAAATCTAAATGGAGTGTAAGCAATCATAAAAACATGTCTTCCTTAAAGTAAAAGCAGCATAGTGTGCAAAAGAGATGATGCAGCGTGGTAGTCAGTGCATGACTGTCCAGTGTTATTTTACTTGGTGCAGCATATTCTACTACAATGGTAAAACTGTCAACACTCTACAATGTTTGCCCAGATCTTTCTATTAAACAGGCACGGGCAAGTGAGCTTGGGTGGAGCAGCGGCCAGGTTCTCTGAGACAGGCAGAACCACGTGGTGCAGGCAGAGCTAGCCTTCTAGGGACTCCCTCCTTGCCTGTTGCAGTCACAAGAGCCTACAGAGGGGACTTGCTCTCCTGCCAGGGGCCCAAAGACCAGCGGGACATTCCCTAAGGTGACCCTCACTGTGTGTTCTCACATGTGTTGGCACTTTTAGAAGGTGTGGGAAGATGGGAGCTGAAAGGGAGACACTGCCTCCCAACTCACTTGGTTATTATCTCTATATGCTGTTTATAACTTACATAGTGGTGTATGTATGGTCAGATCTGGTGTGGTCTCTGAGACAGGTGGCCACCCTGTACTTCAGGCACTTATCTGGAGGGGACTAGGGACCTGCTGCTACACAATGACAACCAAAAGTTCTACCTCCCCTCACCCAAGAAAATAGTTAAGGGACGGTCATCCATCTGGACCCTAGACGACCTCAGGCCAGTCACGGCGTTCAGCTCCCTAACTTCTCCAGCCCTACAGAGGAAGGTGTGGTGGGGAGGAACTGCTCTGCGCTTCCTTGGAGTGATCTGACTGCCCTGCCTAATGCTGGAAGCCTAACTCTGGGCATGGCTCTGTAAAATGGCTCATTCCATTTGCTGAGAGATGGTCCTGAAAGAAATTGTTCAGTACTTTATAGGCAGCCTCTAGAGGACGCAACAGGAGATGTTTGCTGCTCTCTTTGGGCTGATTCTGAGAAGCTGCTGAATTTCACTGGTAAAATTCAGTGAATGCATGACACACTCGTGGTAGGAAGTTCTTCAGAGCCAACATCATGGATAAGTTCCAGAAAAATGCCTCAGGCTCACTGCCAGACATTTGGGGAGCAAACAGCATACATTCCCTCAGCCTCTTTCGAATCTCTTTTGTAAAGAATTCCAGCTTGCTCAATTGTGCGTATCTCTGAATACTAATTTAAAGGAATTCTGAAATATGGCAGGGATTTCCCATTAAAAAATCTTATTCAATATGGTTAACCGTAATTTATTGTATATTTGCAAAAAGGTAGAAGAGAGGGTTTTGAATGTTTACAACACAAAGAAATGGTACATGTTTGAGGTGATGGATATGCTAATCACCCTGATTTGATCATTATACACTGAATACATGTATCGGTCTGTATTTCATCTAAATGTACAATTCTTATGGGTCAACTAAAAATAAAAGGGAATTTTTTAAAAGCAATTGTATTTAAGTACAATAACCTATATGGAGTCAATTTTAAGAAAATGGTAACTGAACTCCTGCAAACATTTCTAGATGTTTGTCTCAGGTTAAAAGGGCATCATGGGAGCTGGGCGTGGTGACTTATACCTGTAATCCCAGCACTTTAGGAGTCTGAGGTGGGTGAATCACCTGAGGTTAGGAGTTCAAGATCAGCCTGGCCAATATGGTGAAACTCTGTCTCTACTTTAAAAATACAAAAATCGGCCAGGCACGGTGGCTCAAGCCTGTAATCCCAGCACTTTGGGAGGCCGAGGNCCACTGCACTCCAGCCTGAATGACAGCAAAACTCCGTCTCAAAAATAAATAAATAAATAAATAAATAAATAAATAAATAAATGGCATCATGGGAACCTAGTTTGTTCTACACTCGTATTTTGTCTTTTTACTTAGGTCCAACATCTGAAAAAAATTAAAGATACATTTTTATTTGAAAAATTAACCAAATTTTCATATTTCTTCCAATGTTTGGTATCATAAGTAATATAATAGACACCTTTGTGCATAAATCTTATTCCATAGTCCTAATTACTTCCTTGAGATGGATACTATGTGGGCATGACTGGATCAAAGTATACCATTGGCTTTCCATGACTTGACAGTGTGGCGTCTTCCCGACCAGAAGGACCCTGGCACTGAAGTGCTCAACCATGGGGTGATTCGTGGTTTAGTGATTCCTAGTTCACCAGTAGTTTGCATAGCCATTTCACCAGCTTTGTGAAATCCATAGGTAAAACTGCTGTGGCATTCTATCTAGAGCTCTATCACATTAAAATTCATAACACTTGGAAGTGGAACTACTTCCACTTTCCAAATGTTGTATATGACTGAAAAAGAAAACTCATTATCAACCTTGCAGCTCATTAGCAGACTCTTCCTCCACACAAACAGCCACTAATTACCACTGGCAAGTCACTCTGGTTCTCACCTCTCCTTGGCTCCCTTCTGGGCATGACACTCCCAAAAAACCACTCTTGATCTAATGATGCTGTGTCCCTCGAAATTTCAGACGTGGTGGATTAGACAAGAACACTGCTCCAACCTGAGCTCAAATTCTGGTGACCTCCTCACTAGCTGTGTGATCCTGGGCTGGTTATCAAACACCCCTAAGCCTTACTTTCTCTGTCCATTATGGTCACAGTGTCACCTGGCTGGCAGGGCTGTCTGAGGGCTGAAGGACGCTGTGTCTGTGAAGTTGCCTGCTATACAGACTCAGTATGAGGCCCCCTTCCTGCCTCTCCCCCTTGTAAGGAATGACACTCACTCCGCATTCCATTCAGGCAACAATGTTTCGGAATTGTCTTCTAGAATTAAAACTGCATACCTTGGCTGGGCACAGTGGCTCACGCCTGTGATCCTAGCACTTTGGGAGGCCGCGACCAGTGGATCACCAGAGGTCAGGAGTTCAAGACCAGCCTGGCCAATGTAGTGAAACCTCCTCCCTACTAAAAATACAAAAATTAGCCGGTCATGGTGGCGCACACCTGTAACCCCAGCTACTTGGGAGGCTGACGCAGAACTGCTTGAACCCGGGAGGCGGAGGTTGCAGTGAGCCAAGATCACACCATTGCACTGCAGCCTGGGTGACACAGTGAGACTCCATCTCAAAAACAACAACAACAACAACAACAAAAAAAAACTGCAGATCTTGTGATACACCTTTCAGGCTTTGGATCCAAAGATTTGATTTAGATTTAATTAGGATGAGAATCAAGAGCACTAGTCCGATGAGGACCGGGAGTGTATTTTCATTCCGTGAGCAGAACACAGACATCCCCACAGTAACCACATCCAGCATTCCTCCCAGCCCTGCGTGAACTCCCAGACATCCTCCAACACCTCGGCCTCTGTCTCCACACCTGCTGTCTACACACAGGGCTGAGACTGCACTCGCTTCTCTCTAAACCCTTCCTTTTTCCATGGACTGATGGCTAAGGACTTATTGTCAACCCTCGCAATATTTCTCAGCTTTTCAACAAACCTCTCTACATCAACAAGGTGATGTCCAAGGACACTGATGCTCAAAACTCACATCTCCATCTTTGGGCAAACACGTTGAAGATCAATGCAAGGAAAGACAAAATGCCAAGATGTGTGCTCTAGGCTCCCTCATCACAGCTCCTTATCGGGCTGTTACCAGGACAGTCCTGCTGCCAAATAGATTTGGAACTGTGAGACGAGGCAACAAATGTGAGAGAAGTCACCTTTGCTCATTTCCACCTGCCAGCATCATTTCACAAAGCCCCTGATTGTGTTTCCAGAAAGACTCTTGAAGTCCAAACAGGAGAGAGCACATGGCCCCCACATCTCTTGCCTGAGTCACTATACTCTTTACAAGATAAAAGCACCAGTCCTTGCCTTTTCCTACCCAGAAGTAAGGTCTGAGGGGGTTAGTGATTATGCCTCTGCAAACCATAACCAGATGTGCCCTTGCACCCAAGCTGTGATGAGATGCTGCAAAGGCTGATCATCCACCACCTGTGCACAGCAGCGGGATGAAACACTGCGAGGAGCCCTGGGTAAACCCTCTCCAAAGGGTGGCTCCCAGGCTACAGGCCTCAGGCTGCAGTCCCCTCTAAGACCTCTGAACAAAATTAACTTTAGTTCCTTAAAAGTTTGATTTTATTCCCATTTAATCAACAGGACACAGTGTGTCAGAGTATTCACCAGAGCATACACTAGGAAACACAGATCCTCCAAAGATGAAAGCATCAATATTAGTTTCTACTATGATTACACTTTTAAATATAAAGTTTACTGTGAAAAATTGTAGCAAGATAGAGAAATTCCAATACCTACGCAAAAGGAATGTGCTTCCTTTTTTTTTAACTTGACTTTAATGCTGTTTTTTTCAATTTAAAAAATATTTTCTGGGCCAGGTGCGGTGGCTCACGCCTGTAATCCCAGCACTTTGGGAGGCCGAGGCGGGCAGATCATGAGGTCAGGAGATCGAGACCATCCTGGCTAACGCTGTGAAACCCCGTCTCTACTAAAAGACGCAAAAAATTAGTCGGGCGTGGTGTCTGGCGCCTGTAGTCCCAGCTACTCCGGAGGCTGAGGCAGGAGAACGGCGTGAACCCGGGAGGCGGAGCTTGCAGTGAGCTGAGATCCGGCCACTGCACTCCAGCCTGGGCGACAGAGCGAGACTCCGTCTCAAAAAAAAAAAAAAAAAAAATATTTTCTGAAGCCTACTTCCCTAGACCCACTTTGGAAACTTTCAAAAACTCTAAAGGAGCCTTTCTCATTGATCAATTTATTGATTTACCCAAGGCAATGAATAATTCAAAATTTAAAAAAATGACTAACAGTCTATTTAAATTATAAACACTAAAACTTAACCTCAACATTAGAATGTTATCCAAGCATGTGAGAAATGGGCTTTTAAAACTTTCAAAGGCTACACAATTGCAACAAAAAGAAAAAATTCCTTTTTTTTTTTCCTTTTTCTTTTTTCGAGACAGGATCTCTGTCACCCAGGCTGGAGCACAGTGGTACAATCATGGCTCACTGCAACCTCAAACTCTTGGCCTCAAGCGATCCTCCCACCTCAGCCTCCCAAGTAGCAAGGACCACAGGTGCATGCCTCCTCGCCTGGGTGATTTTTTTTTTTTTTTTTTTTTTGGTAGAAACAGGGTCTCACTATACTGCCCAGGCTAATCTCGAACTTCTGGCCTCAAGCAATCCTCCCACCTCAACCTCCCAGGGTGTTGGGATTACAGGTGTACAGGCACGAGCCACCACGCCCTGTCCTCCTTAGATATCTAAGTTTTATATAATAATTTTTCCCTGTCTGACATTATCTGGGCCATGGTTCCAACAATGCTCTTGAGCTTGAACCGAATAAACGAGCCCGAACGACAAACAGCCACGGACCTATGGCAGCCCAGGGAAAGAACGTTCAAGAGCGCTGGTGTGGGCAGATGGCAAGGGGGATCCCCCAGCACACACGCGCTGCCGTCTCAGACCTGCCGTGGGAACAGCTCCGCGGCACGGCTCTTGCGGCAGGATGAGCAGCCGCACCTGCCCCGCACCTGCCCCGCACCTGCCCCGCACGTCCTGCCGCACCTGCCCGCACCCGTCCCTGCCCGCAACCTGCCCGCCACCTGCCCCGCACCTGCCCGCACGTCCCTGCCCGCACCGCCCGTCACCATCCCTGCCCCGCACCTGCCCGCCCGTCCCTGCCCGCACCTGCCCCGCACGCTGCCCGCACTTGCAGCACCGTCCCCTGCCCCGCCACCTGCCCCGCACTGCCCCGCACCATCCCTGCCCGCCCTGCCCGCACCGTCCCCTGCCCGCCACTGCCCGCACCATCCCCTGGCCCCGCACCTGCCCCGCACCTGCCCCGCACCGTCCCCTGCCCCGCACCTGCCCCGCACCGTCCCCTGCGCCGCCCGCTCCCGCCCGGCGCTCACCGCATGGTGTACAGCAGGGTGCCGTCGTCCTCCAGCCGCAGCAGCTTGTTGGGCGTGGTCATGTTGTGCGCTATGGACTTCTTCCCGTTGTGGAAGAACGTGTCTGGGGTCCAGATCTTGCTGGCAAGGAGGTTGTTGAGAGGGAGGCGCTGCATGGGCCCCTTAAACCGGAGCCTTTCATCTTTCCAGCTTTGTCGGAAAAACACGTCTATGGTGTACTCCTGGTGCAAAGGAAGGCACGAGGCAGGTCAGAGGGCACGAGGCCGGGGCGGGGGCCCGCGGCGCGGAGGAAGCATTGTCTGCCCAGCCATGCCCCGGGACTTACCATTTCCGTGTCGGACACCGGGCCGAAGCTGGTGACGTAGATGTCAGTCCTCACCTGGGTGATGCGCTCTGAAACACAGACACGGGTCCCTCGGCTGCACCGACTCACCTGCGCGTCTGTCGCACGCTCGTGCCCGCAGTCCATTAACCAGTGCCACCCTCTGCAACCGGGGGCTTTTGCAGTGCATTTCGTAAACTTGGAGGACTTGACAATTGCGGGATGAAACCAAGCTGCTCCCCACTATACCATGAAATGAAATTCCCATCCCACAGAACACAGCTTGGCTCTCCTCCTCCTTCTGCCCCCTGGGGAGCAGTCCTGGGAATAGCTGGGCTGAGGCCTCGCTGTGGGGCCTTGGGGTTTTGCAAACACCTGAACTTCCATTTCCTCCTCTGTAAACTTGGAACAATGATGCCAGCCGGGCAGCTTAGAGCCATGCCGTCGCCACAGAGAGGGGCTTTAAAAAGGGTCAGACAATTCAGGATGAGGGGAGCTGAATTTCCAATCAAAGCTGGAGGTCCTGGGTGGTCTCTGGGAAAGGATGATGAGAATGTGGCCAGTGTGCCGAGACAGGAAGGAAGACCCACTTCTCCTTATGCAGCATTTTGAATTATTATTATAGAAAGCCCTATCGTGGGAGACTATGATTTCAAACAAAATTATTGCAAATAGGTAAAGTGATAAAAGTGGCTAATAATATTTGGGGGGAAAACTGTGTGGTTCCCTGGGCACTACCAGGGCCCTGTAAGTCCCCGAAGTCATGAGTATGAAGCAATTCAAAGTGCACCCCAACCCACACCGAGTAACTTCCAGCTGCACTGTGGGCCTGCCTCTCCAGCAGCTCGCGGTGTGATGATCGTCCGTCTGCATGGAGTGCATCTGTGCGTGGGCAGGTGTCTATGTGATGCTGTGTGTTGTATGATGCAGTGTGCCTGTCTCCTCATTGAGATGCCAGCCCCAGCAGGGTGGCCTGGGAGGCTCTCCGTGGTCTCCTCCCACTCTGCAGGACTGGAAGGCAGGGAGGATGACAGAATACCACAAGCACTGACGGCAGCTTAGGTCTCCTCGAGATGCTCTGACCCTTCTGAGTGTGTTCAAGGGACTGGATCGCTGGGCACAGAGGCCTAGGAACATAATTCAGAGGGCAGAGTAAGAGACTGTCAAGGAGCCTGTGCCCAAAAGGCAGAGAGTGGCCACTCATGCTTTAAGTGGATCTCCCTGTTAAAAATGCAAATACTAGGCAGGGCATGGTGGCTCATGCCTGTAATCCCAGCACTTTGGGAGGCTGAGGCAGGGTGGATCGCCTGCGGTCTGGAGTTTGAGACCAGCCTAGCCAACATGGTGAAACCCCGTCTCTACTAAAAATAGTAAAATTAGCCGGGCCTGGTGGTGCACGCCTTCTACTCCGGAGGCTGAGGCAGAAGAATCACTTAAACCTGGGAGGTGGAGGCTGCAGTGAGCCGAGATCATGCCATTGCACTCCAGCCTGGGCAACAAGAGTGAAACTCCATCTCAAAAAAAAAAAAAAAAAAAAAAAAAAAAATGCAAATACTAGAGAACTAAATTTTTTCCTCCAAGAATGTATTCACTGGAAAGTGTGTACCTCACCTCACCCAACAAGTTCAGACTCCACATCTAAACTGGAAACTGCACACAATTCTTAGCACAGCAATGAAGCTGTGCCAGGTGTGCCCTACTGAGAGCAATCTACATCAGTTCATTTTTATTGAATTCCATAAAGTCAAAGTAAATACTAGGACTGTGGCCACAGTGAAGCATTAAATGTATAACCCATAAAGCTATAAAGGATGTCTGCATTCCACAGTGGATTTCTGAAAAGGACTCGCATAGATACAAGAGTATGAGGTTGATTTTATATCATTTCTTAACATAGGGTAATCTCAGCGTTAGTAACAGCTAAAAGCCAGTTCCTCCTTAAATTAACCAGACTAGACATTAAGATTATCTGGGAAGAGGGGATTTTGCAAAGATGCTTGGGGGGGACCACTTCCCCCAGGTTCTTGCGTCTAGAAAATAACAAAGGATGCATGATCCTTGGCAAGAGTGGAACAGCCATCAGACCAAAATCCTGGCAGGGAAGCTCTTTCAGGCATTGTTTGAATCAGCGCAAACACAAGCTTGAGATGAGGTGTAAGCCCTTCCGAGATCCTTGCCGGGCTCAGCCAAGGAGGGCGCACTCACCTCCCAGCCCGGGCCGAAGTCTGTTGTCATAGCCATCCAAGAGCCCATCCAAGATCCTGGTAAATATCGTGATGTTGTCATTGGTCTCACCGTTCACTGAACTGGTTGGCATCTGTGAAAAGCTTTTAAAAAGAGAAACAAGAGGAAGCATGAAGACGTATTATTTCTTACAAATTCTTCTCAAGATACAGAAACCAGGGAGGCACGTGGAGGCTTGTCTCCTGAGACGAGGATCTGAGGACACAGCTCCCACACTGGCCAGGGGACCATTTGGCCTCGATACACCTCTGTTCTCGAACATCCAAGGATACTCTGCTTGGGGCTAGTTATCCAACCACCTAACCTGAGGCTCCAAGTCTATCGTTCTGTGATTCTGAGGAGTTGGTTTATGTCAATATTTTAGCCGTTTTAAACAACCAATGAGCGATTAGCCATGGTGCATGGACTGGCAGAGCCTAATCCACTCACAGGGGATTTCAGAAGTTTGGTTTAAACACCAAAACTGAGTTCTAGTATTGCTAGAGTCACCTGCAACTGGGCGTTGGGGCGTGGTGGCGACGCTGTGCCCAAACCTCGCTGCATCCTTAGTTGGACTGGGAGCATTTGTGCTGTGAATAATATGCCAGGACTGGGGAGTGAGTGACAGACATGACAGAGTCTGTGTCATCTCTGGGGTCCTGCCCCTTCCGTGGGCCAGCTCCCAGCACATTCTGTGGGACCCAGTGTCACAATAAACCCTCGAGAAGAGTGGGCTGAGCCTCAGGGAAGACACAAGAACATTTTTTGTTTGTTCAATTAAGTTATCCAGATTCCAAAAGCTTATGTAGTATGAACAGAACAAAACTAGAAACTGCCTTAGCAGATCTAGACAAACTGAGGATGGTATCTGGGAGGACAGAGAGACAAACCCAGAAGACAGCCCCGCAGCTGAAGAGCATGGATCCCACCTCAGGTTTCCACAGCTGCTTTCAGATGTGCAAATAGCAACCGGTTTGGAATTACTGAGCACTTGACTGCAAATTTGGCTTCAAGGGGACTTACCAAACTGAAAGCCAGCTGTGGTTCCCAAGAAGTGAGCGCCCTGGGCACTTGGGAGAAGAACATGTGATTGCTGGTAGTTCCCTGAAGTGCCTGGCTGTGGGGCCCTAGCTCTGCTTAAGGCGCTTTCTCTCCCGTGAAAGGGCTGAAACCAGGGCTGAGAGCCACCAGCCGTGGAGAGATGCTGAGATCAGAATCCATGCCGGTCTGCTCCACCCTGTTCTTAAAAGTCAGTCATTTTCATTGATTGCATCTAAACAGATCAATTCTCTGCTGGTCCTAAAGCTATTCCCTTTTGAATATAATAAGAGAATAAAGAATAAAAGAATAAAGTTCTTTTGATCTAATTTTCACATCACCATAAAAATGCATATAGTTGAAGCTCTAACAAGCTAAAATTCATTCCTGTTAGTATGGAGCCCACAGACGTATACTTTTTTAACTCTGTGATTTCATATTTAAAAACATTAAATTCCCCTTTCTCTAACATCCATGGTTAGTTGCATACTTCGGAAAGACAAAGCACTAAGCCTAGCATAGCTCCTTCCAGTGAACAGCTTTCTTCTTCAGGGTTTCATGGGAGGAAGAAAGAAGGTTATATTTTGTACCTACCCAGTTGTGTAACTATTGGTCAAACCAGATCTGGCCTCATGATGGACTTCATAATTATTGTCGAGTTTGCAACTCAATTTTAGGCCATGTCCAGGTGCTCAATTTTTGGAAGGTCCTTGTTGTCTCTTTATCGTACCAATTGAGGTAGTAGCAGAAAAAGCAAATCTTAATGTTGAAATTAAAGTTTTCTAAGCTACTCCATTCTCTGTTGTGAAAATGTTCCTAAATTGTGTTAGATGGTAACAGCCCTGGCTGTCCAGAGACAAGGGCTTGACTTCATGACTGACCATTTGGAGGCTGTGCAGCCACCGTGATGTGTCTGTGAGCATTGTTTTCCGTGGCTCTCTCCAGAAGCGGAGATAAAGACACACTGCTCTGCCAGTTTTTTAGGGAAATACCATCCCACCAGGCTCTGAATCCCACTCACAAATACCATAATCAATTCCCACAGTGGTGGAACAGAATGCTATGCTTAAGAATTTCAAAGCTCAGATTGTACTTCTTGATCAAAATTATTTTCGTTAGTTTCAGTATATCCACACACATCTGTACATAATTACACTTTTCTTGGAGGAATTTCAGCGTCTACCCTTTCCTGTCATAACTGCCTTTTGCATTTACCTGTAGACCTTTCTTTGTATGACAGGGGCCATGGCAGGGGATTTGCAGTGTTGTCCTTGCTGTATTAACTGAAGATAGCTGCTGGGAGGGAAGAAACAGATTTTTAAAAAGCTCTGATGATGCCTGTCAGGGTAGGAGCAGAGGGTTTTGTTTGTTTGTTTTTTGTTTTTTCATGAACTGGAGGCCCTCCTCTGTCCATAGACCATCCTCAAAAATGCTTCATCTGCAGTGCGTGGTTATGAAATACACCGCTTTCACAGCCATGGAGAGAAAGGCCCTTGCTGTATCATAGAAGGCAAATGCTGTGTTTTCTCAGCCCCTGGTGTGTAAGTGCCTTCATACAGGAGACCTTCACAGATGCCTGGGGAAATGGCTAGGGCCTCTATCAAGCTACATGATCTTTAAGAACTGCTGCTAAGCTAAGGAGGAACTTCAGCTGGCTTTGTTCCATTTTGGCTCATTGAAAGCACTGGAAAAACAACACAGAAATCCAGGGCTATGCCTTTTATTATTGGTGAGCAATAATGTGCAGCGTGTGACGGATGAGTCCTACAGGTGGAAACCAAGATGTCCTCGGCCCATGAGGCGCTCACTCCGTTTAGGGTCAGCAGGCAGCCTGGACTCATCGACCCTCCACTTCTGTGCAGCGTGTGACGGATGAGTCCTACAGGTGGAAACCAAGATGTCCTCGGCCCATGAGGCGCTCACTCCGTTTAGGGTCAGCAGGCAGCCTGGACTCATCGACCCTCCACTTCTGTGCAGCGTGTGACGGATGAGTCCTACAGGTGGAAACC
>NW_016807505.1:2264708-2269458 GCF_001698545.2 Rhinopithecus bieti | reverse complement strand
GTGGAAACCAAGATGTCCTCGGCCCATGAGGCGCTCACTCCGTTTAGGGTCAGCAGGCAGCCTGGACTCATCGACCCTCCACTTCTGTGCAGCGTGTGACGGATGAGTCCTACAGGTGGAAACCAAGATGTCCTCAGCCCACGAAGCACTCACTCCGTTTAGGGTCAGCAGGCAGCCTGGACTTGCCAACACTCCACTTCTGCTTTGCTTAACTGCACTGAGTATAGCCCAGGAGCTTTGCTCATTCTGAGGTCGACCAGAGTCCACGAGTGCTTCAAGGACAAGTAAAGCCTCTGCTCTTTGGGGAAGTGAATTTTTGTGAGCTGAGATTATATCCATATTACTAACAACAGTCTTAGACATAATAGAAATACTTGAAAATTTGGTGACTTACCCTTCAATTTTAGTCTGGGTTAATTCACTAGGTTCTCTTAAAATAGGAATTAGTTCCTTATATTGAATGCATATTCTCTACAAAACATGTCCCACTTATGCCATATTCTCAGTTCCAACATTTTCCTTATTTGGTACTTGAAAGAGTACAAGTTGTAGCGTCACTTCTGGAGAGGAAAAAGTCTTTTCGGCATTGTCATTCCACCACTGGTGCTAGTGAAGGCAGTGTGTGATGTGCTTCTTTGTGATGTAATCTTCCTTATATGGATGACCACTTCTGACTTACGCAGAGTGAGTTCGATAATGGCAACTGCAGACATATTTTGACTGGAAATTACTTTGGAAGTTGAACTGGGTTTGTTTGTTTTAAGCTGCAGCTTATCCGTCTTCTTAAATTTTGTTCTTCCCCAGTATTTAATGACTTCTAAAAAAATGTCTCTTCCGTTTACTTGTCCGTTTCTTTCAGGTCATTAAATGAGTACCTCTAAATGGCAACACTGTGTGATGTTTTCCTCAAATGCCCATTACCCATCACTTAAGCACCATATTAGAAAAACAACAGCAATGTAACAGAAAAACAAAACCAAGATGCACACTGGCTGGACAGTGAGGGTCAATCCTAGGGTTCCAAATAACAGCTTTCCCCTCTTAAGGTACAAAACATGGACAGACGCCACATTGTTTTATGAGGCTCTGAGTCTGTGCCATGGAACACCATGCTAGAACTCTCTGATATTCCTGCCAAATCCTAAAATTCCCCAGTTCTCCCTGCAGCTCCCAAAATCCTGCTGAAGTGCATGCCTCACTCTTCATGGAGGTTCTGCATTCTTGCCCTTGACACTGCTGCCCGACTTAGAATCCTGCTGCCCACAAGGTAAAACCCAAGTCCTCTGGTCCCACAGGCCAGAGCCACCTCTCCCACCCTGCCCTCCTTCCTCGACTCAGCCCCATCCCTCCTTCCAGACACACTGGGGGTCCTGCATAGGTGATGACACAGTGATGTTCCATCACAGTCCTTACACACGTTCTCCCCATTCTCTCGCTATGGCCATCAGCAAGAACATCTGTTCTAATATCACCACTCTTTACAAGAGCCTTTCATTCACCCCATATTCCCTTCCAGTCACTGCTCCATTCTCTGCCCGTCTTCTCATGAAAACTCACTGGGAGGTTTGTCCGTATCAGCAAACCCCGCTGCCTCCCCTCCCTTCTCTTGCAATCACTCTGCCAGGCCTTCACTGCCTGCTTCCCAAGGAAGCTTCTCTTCAGGAGGCCAGGAATGAACGCCACATGGCCAAATCTGAAGATCAAGTCTTGGTCCTCAGCTTAGTTGACCTGTGGGCAACATTCCTACAACCCCTTTCCACTTGACCTCAGGGCACAGCTCTGTCTTTCTCTTTACTTGCCTCTTCCCCTCAGTCTTGCTGCCGCTCTTACCTTCCTGACCTCAGAACACAAGCATGCTCCATGGCACAATCCAGACACCCTTTCCTTTCTGTCTGCACTTAACCTCTGACTGTCTCATCCAATCCAGTGGCTTAAATACTTCCCAATGTATGGAAACACCTCAGGTCCACACCTCCAGCCCAATCCCTCTCTGTCCTCCAGACCTCTACATCCACTGGGAGACCTAGCAGTGTCTCCAGGGGCTTCCCACACCACCACTGCACCTGTGACCTTCTGTACCCAAACCTCTTCCCCACTGCCCTCTCCAGCTCAATCATAGGCAGGTGAACCTGTCAGGTTTTCTAGTAAAATACCTAGGGGTCATCCCTGACTTCTCTCTTTCCTTCATGCCCGTAATAACCCAGCAACTAATGCTGCTGGCCAAAACAGCCACTCCCCTGGGCCCCTGCAATCACCTCTTCACTGTCCCCACTGTGTCTTGGGTTAACCCCCTCTCACTTCACTCCAGATTCCATTCTATTCTTTCACTCTGCACCCAGAGTGAGTTTCAACGTTTAAGTCACATCATTGTCACATCTAAATTGGATCATGTTTCAAACCTACTCAAAACCACTCAGTGGCCCTCTCTGCCCTTCCAAATAAAAGTCAACTGTCCTTCCTGATGTTCCCCTGTATGGCCTACTTTTGGAATGTGATCCTGACCCCAGCCCATCCTCCCTGATGATGCTCTCTCCCCATCTCTCGCTTCCTCATGCCTGCCCCTCCGCTGTTCCTAACACGTCAAGCATGCACCTGCCACACAGCCTGGGATTCACCCACCATTCCTCCTGCCAGTTCAGGTTTCTCTGCCAACAGCTTTGCTCACATCCTCACCTCCCTCAGATCTCTGCTCAAGCATCTCTTTCCAGCACATGCACTGTCTCTTACTCTGAATCACTCTTCATAGCAATCATCATAACCTACTGACACTTATTCCGTGCACACCAGAGTGCACCCTCCTGGAAAGCAGGCCCCACTCTGCCCCTGCTCTGCTCTGTGCATCTCAGCACCTGGAACAGTGCCTGGTGCATGGTGAGGGAACAATCCACGTTGGTGTAGCTGAAGGGCAGTGTCCCCCAGGATGCCCCTGTGAGGGAGACATTGCAGATGTGGGCAAGGCAAGGACCTTGCTGTGTTCAGGCTGAGACCAGGAGCCATCTCACGCTCTGGGTCCAGTAAACCCCAGGAGTCTCCTGGTCACAGTACCCAGAATGGCTTGGTGCACTTAGCACACCTTCCCCTGACACAGACCTGGGCTTGCATAAGCATTTGGCATAGGTTGGCAATGGATCCTTTATACCAGCCTTGTGATCCTGGACCCATGATTAATCCCACATTGAGATTAGAAACTGAGCTGCAGGCAGGAGAAGTAACTCTTCTGACATCACACAGAGAGCGTGTGGACAGAGATGGAAACCAGGCAGCTAGACTGCCCTCTGTCAAAATGACACTTAATGCCATCCTAAATATTCACCATCGGTCCTGAAATGGGTACGAAACTGACAGTACAGTGATGGCCCAATTGTTCTTATTAAAACTGAAAATTAACTGGTTCTGTGCTTTATTCACTTTTAGACTGGCCTTTGATTTTAAAATAAGTTGTTAAATAAATACAAATAAAATGGAGTTTTCAATGAACCGCTGAAGGCTGTTTCGCTGCAGGTCTTACTCTCACTAGCAAATGATCTTTCTCTACAGCATTCCAGTTCACAGTCTATATTCCATGTTGGAGTTTATTCAGGCTGCAGTAGACAATGTTTTCACAGTGGTAAACATATGAGTTCTAGATTAGGGTATTCTTTGGTTTCTCATATATAGTCCTCCCCTCATTCCTTCCCATTTCAGGGTACTATAATAAAAATTAGGACATTCTGGAGCAGGCCCTGCAGTGGATCGCGCTAGCGCAACCTGCATTCTTAGGGAGCCCTTGCTTTTACCACTTTCAGAAGGTGAAACTTGGACACACTTCTCTAAGCTCTAATGCCTGAGCTCTTTTCACCTGAAAATCAAGAATTATGTGTAAATTAAACGGTGCATTTTTTTTAAAAAATGCATTCTGAATATTAGGGAGATACACTCATATACATGCTGATAATTATCGTTGCTACCACCAGACTTCTCTGATGAGATTTTTTTTTATTTTTGCTTCTAGTACTTTCCTCTGAAATTTCTCATTAATTAAAATGAGCATCTTATGCAATTTGAACCTTTGTAAAAACCCAAAAGCCCACAAGCTCCTTCTCCCCTTGAAGGGAGCCGGTGACTCACTCCCGAGCTGACTGCCAGACGGTCTTGGCGGAGAGCTGCGCTGGCCGACTCTCCTGCCTGCTGAACAGGCGGACAGTCTCCTTTATAAAGCAGATAACTGGGAATTATTTTCTTTGGGTACCTTTAAAAAAATGTCGGACATTCCCCTAGAACCCTGTTTTAACCACCTACTTTTTTTGCCACATGCAAGAACTGCCTTTTGGCTTTCTGAGGGTCGCTGAGGTCTGTGGGCGCCCCACCACTGGCGTTCCCGCTCCCTGCTTCAGTGGGCTTCTGAGCGCCTTTATGATTGTTACCACGACTGTTTGTCCCGGGCCTCATGAACCCGCAGCTGTGGTGCAGGAAGAATTTGTCATCTGAGGATTCACAAGGGAGAAGTTTCCATTAAAAAGATACCGTGAGGCCGGGCGCGGTGGCCCAAGCCTGTAATCCCAGCACTTTGGGAGGCCGAGACGGGCGGATCACGAGGTCAGGAGATCGAGACCATCCTGGCGAACACGGTGAAACCCCGTCTCTACTAAAAATACAAAAAACTAGCCGGGCGAGGTGGCGGCGCCTGTGGTCCCAGCTACTCGGGAGGCTGAGGCAGGAGAATGGCGGGAACCCGGGAGGCGGAGCTTGCAGTGAGCTGAGATCTGGCCAC
>NW_016807505.1:2223022-2264522 GCF_001698545.2 Rhinopithecus bieti | reverse complement strand
AAAAAAAAAAAAAAAAAAAAAAAAGAGATACCGTGAGTACCTGCATGATTCAGAGAGAATGTACTTTCTGCTCTACTTAAAAGAAGGGAACTGGCCTTGAGTGCGCGTATGGAATGGCTCTCTTCACAGAACCAAAGGTCCACACTAGCACACTTGTGTAGACAGATAAAGAAGACTCTATCTGTTCATGTTCAAAAGCCACTTCTGCAAGAACCTACACTTTTAATTGCTGCTTATAAAATATTGTTTTCCAAAGTCTATTTGAATTGCAGCTCCCACATAATAAAATTGTTCAGCAGATTTGTTATTAATCAGTAAACCTCCAAAATACATTTAAGACAATAAAATCAATGGACTCAGACTTTACTTTATTATTAAGCTGATAATCCTCAATTTTATCTCACAATTGTCACTGGTCTATCAGGTCTGATAAAGTATGATTTTCTTAATGATGATAAATTAATTCCAGTTTAAATTTAATAGTATGTATTTTGACATTATATTGGTGCCAATATTGTTTCTGTACTGGTTTTTCTATACTATGTACTTTTGTTTACTGGTCTTACTAAAATAAATAGAATGCCTCAAATAGTCCCAGGCCGTCAAAAGTACCTTAGCACAGGGCTGAGTGTCCAAAAAGGGCCTTATTGTATTGTATGCTTGACTCGGGCTCTGGTCTATAAGTTAAAACTAACAGAATTAGAAAGACTATTGAAAATGAGCTGCTGGTGACTCCAATCAAATTTAGAATGTGACCAAGAGAAGGAGAAGAACACTCACGTATTTTCAAAGCGATTTCACATCAGTTATCCCATATAATCACCAAGTACATTGCACTTACCACATCTGTAAGTTTTCCAACTGCCAGTGCCACACACATTTCACAAACACTGCATCTCGACTTGGTCCACGCACATAGCCCTACACCTTTTCTTTTTCCTCCTTCTTCCCTGCCTGATTCTCTGTAGCCCTCCTCACCCTGTGCCAGCTCTCTGAGCTCTCAGGAGTGAGCACGTCTCTTGTCCTAGAATCAGGTTCAAATTAAACCCTTTGATGCTTCTTCTTTCCCCTTTCTTTTGAACCCAATCACATAAACTCTTTCTCTGGAGGGAAAAGAAACAGAGCTGACCCAGACTCTTTTTCCCCCTAATCCCCAAGTACTGAAAACTCTCTCCACTCTGAAGCAGGGACTACCTTTTAGAATTATATCCCCTCTTGTCTAGACTGGTTTGATCCAGAGCTACCCTACAAACTGTGTGCATTCAAGTCAGGGAGCCCAAGAAGTAACAGGGGGCACAGTCACACAGGAAGCTCCGAGTAAGGACTCCCGACTTCCGAGGTCAGGCATTCATCCTCCCGCCTTCCCAGCCAGAAGACGGGCTAACGGTGCTCAGCTCATACACTGGCTCCCAGGAGTCATCCAAAACCAAAACACGAAATGTAAAGACAGGTGTTCCACGTTGTGGTAGCTATTTTTCAAGATTTAAAGTTAACTCAATATTAGGAAACTTCAATTGGGATTTGACACAATTATTCTTAAGTCCATTTAGATAATACACAAGTGAGAGGAGCCTCCTATAGGATGAGAAATAAATAGGGGCTTGATGTATTTTATGATGTCTTTTGTGGCTGTTGAAAACCATGCCCTGCTGGCCAGAATGTGTGAACCTGGCTTCCCGCTTTGCTAGAAACCCCACTTCTTCAAAAGCAATTGGGCGCGCAGGGTCAAGAGTGAAAAGTGCTCAAAGCACCTGATGTAAAATGCCTCTTACAAAAATATCTTCTAATATAAATAATCCCAAATACCTAAGAAAACTTGTAAGCCAAATACGTTCACTACAGGAAAATTTGTAACAGCAAAATCATTCACTACGTAAACATCCCCAATTAGGGAAGAGGCTAACACAAGAGACTCTTGCCCTGTCAAATATGCAGCCATTTAAACTAGTGCATTTAAAGCAATTGTGCAAATGGATTGGACATGAAAAAAGCACAGTACCAAACTGCACAGCCTGATCCCACTGTATAAAAACATGCGCAGAAGCAAGGGGAAGTCAGTGCACCAAATGGGAGGCATGGTTGTCTCTGGGTGGCAGAATTAAAGAGATTCCTTTTATTATCGTTTTCTGTATCTCACGTATTTGCTGCAGTTACTAGGTGCTGTTTTATGATGGACTACTGGCCATATACCTAAAAGATTAAAAGCTGCTCCAACAGTTAATTTTCTGGAAAATTTGAGGAGTATTCTACCACTTACTCAGTGTTAGCTTTCAGAGACTAAGACACCCCTCTATTTTGAAGATGACCTCAGAAAACTACAGAACTAAAGAATAAAGCATAACTGCTTCTTGGGGCTAAAGTCCTTATATACATTACTTCCTATTTCAGACCTGCATCTACCAGGGAGTGAAACCATTTCATGCTTATTCAATGAAAATTCGTAATACATTTGGCCAAGATTTTGTTTGTTTGTTTTGTTTTGTTTTGTTTTGTTTTTGAGACAAAGTCTTGCTCTGTCGCCCAGGCTGGAGTGCAGTGGCCTGATCTCTGCTCACAGCAAGCTCCACCTCCTGGGTTCAAGCGATTCTCCTGCCTCAGCCTCCCGAGTGGCTGGGATTACAGGCATGTGCCACCATGCCTGGTTATTTTTTGTATTTTTAGTAGAGATGGGGTTTCACCATGTTAGCCAGGCTGATCTCTATTCGCCCCTCGCTTGGCCTCCCAAAGTGCTGGGATTACAAACATGAGCCTCCGCACCTGGACTAGCCAAGACCTTTTAAAGAAAATATATGAAAATATAAAAAATATAAGAAAATATAAATTTCCAATCCTGACATACTCTTCACCTCCAAAATGCTACCAAATATATGTGGTATATCAAACAAACCAACTACCTAATGCATTAGCTGACAAATTTGAATGTTCTGTGTGATTTCACTTATGTGCAGACATTTCATTCAGAAGAACATTGTGAACATGCTAGTTTACAGGCTGTGACAGCTGCAGAGAACTTGTAAAGGAAAACCTTCATTTAACAGATTAAAAAAATCCCAAGGCATAGGAAGGGAGGCGTCCACTCAAGATAAGCAAGGCAATAGTCACAGCCCATGCTTTTTCCCAAGGGAATACTTAGAACGGCTCAAAGCGCTAAGACACGCCACACACCTGTTCCTGTCAGTGGGGTTAGAGTGCACACACTGCCTGGCTTCTGTTGGTGAGTGACAGGCATCTTCCTTAGCTCAGCTCTGCTGGACAAAGTCTCAGCTAATGGCTCAGGCTTGCACCCAGGTAGACCTGGACTACAGTCCCAGTGCTGTCTTCTACCAGCCACTGCACCTGAGCAGGGCCCCCACATCCACCCCTTCCTCTGCACAGAAGAGTCAGAAGAGCAGAAAATGTACAGAGGACAGACCAAAAACATCGTGGCCCTGGGGATGTCCTCTTTCTCCCCTGGATGGAAAGGCTGTCTACAGGCTGTTGCCAAGCCACTGTATATTCCCCATCCATGATGATTTACATAAATGTGGATAGGCTGTGAAACCTCTGGACCCCATTTTTGCAGCACTAATGCTTGGCAACTTTCATCCTGACATTTAATTTCTTAATTATACACCATTAACTTCAAGTTACAATCCTTTTGATTAACCAGAACAATTCTGGGGCACAGGTCAGAACAGGAACAGCAGCCTCCTAAGAATATTCATCCACCATGTCGGTTATCACTAGTTTCATGAAAAAAAAAAAGAGGTTAGAGTTGGTATACGGATACTAAAGGCTAAAATGAAAGAGGGGTTACTGGAAATGATAGTGCCAGAACCTCAGGGGTGTCTTTCAGATCTTCGGGCACCTGTGGTTTACAGTGTCTGCACCTGCATTCAGATGGTCACAGTTCTAGGGCCTTGGCTCAGGCCAGGACCATTGTGAGTCCTTTCCAATGCCAAGTAGCATGGGCCTAGCTTTCAAGGCAACTTCGACTGCATAATGGAACTGCGGAGGGCAACTGAAACATGGGCACTGCCTTGTCTAACAAGCAGTGACTATCCTTCATGCACGTGAACTCCTGAATCTTGTTTTAACCTGAGTAGGAAGAATCACAGCTGACTCGGATCTCATCTTCAGCCTCCATTTCTGAAAACATAATCTGCCTTTTTTTCTCTGACTCACTTCAGAGACCCCACGCGAGGAGCAGCCTTGCTCAGGAAGAAAGCGTGGGACAGGGCAAGGACTCCATTTATTTACAAGTAAAGGGCTTGGGGCTGCAACGGTGGCAGGCGAGGGCTTGCTCAATGGATGTGCTGCTCCTGTAACATGTCTGAAAGGCACCAGTGTCCCTAACATCATAAAATAAAAGCACAGATGGTAACTTACCCAAAGTGACTGGATAAGTTCATGGAAATACAAAAGAGAAGGAGGTTTTTGATCATGATAAAACCAGAGAACATTCCATTGTCCATTCCCAATAAGAATAGTAGTTGAAGCAGGTGAATATGGGGGAATAACTCTTCCCTTCTCCAGCTTGATCTTGAAGCTGAAAAGCACACAAAGCGGGGAAGCACGTGAACATCAATGCTGTTGTGTCACAGTTCCTGGAATGAAATCACACTGCTATCACAACAATTTGCAAAGAAAGGAGCCTGCTGTCCTTCCCCAGGACAGCTGCACACCAGGTATTTTCCACCACCCTCACTGGGTAGTAAGTTGGAACATAAAAATAAGTAACAAAAGGCTTATTTTTGCTTCTAGTCAGGGTGCAGAATCATCCTAATTTATTGTTTTCCACTCAAATAGTCTGTTTTGTCTTTCAGTGTGTTATCAAATAAACCATCAGTCCAATTATTAAAATAAACGCTTTAGTTATCCGAGCGACTGTATTTTGTATCCGTCAAATCCACAAGTGCAATAATTTTACCTTTCTGAAATATCTGCCACGCGTTCAAAGCCAGCAAGCTACTCCTCTCTCTGCAAGGCACTGAGAAAGTATGTGGAAAGAAGTGGGGAAAAGCACATTTAAGAAACAGGTTTTCTGCAGGATCACAATACTGTAACAACTGCCTATAAAAGAGTGTGGCTACTTTCCCGGCATTCGGTCCCCGTGACTACATAACTTAACCACTGCATCTGTGGAAGTCTCTCCGCTCAGTGCTGGACCCTAATTAATGCATTTGAGATCCAGGCAGACATTGTCCCTGGGCTCAACGACCAACCTTCGCGAAAACGCGCATTTCTCAGTCTGCGCATAACGCAAATAGGTGCTCATGGCATCCGAACAGAATGCTTCGAAAAGAAGCATTTTCCCAACAAGCTCCCCCCACCCCCAACCCCCGCAAACTCCGGAATTGGGAGACACAACAGGTACTTCCACCTCGGAAGCGAAGGCCTTCTGCGACTCCTGCCAAGAAGGGCAGGGTGCCATGCGGTGGTCGCCTGGGCGCGTCCTGGGGCTCGTCGCGGGGCCCGGGCCAGAGCCAGGCAGCGAGCACGCGGCGCTGCATGCGGGAAACCCGGGCGGCGCCTCCAGCCGCCCCTCAGCCCCAAGCCAGGGACCCCCAGGAAAGGCTGCGCTCCCACGACCCTCCCGACCCCCACAGAGGCTCACCAGGGCGGGCGCACCAGGGCAGGTGGGCGCGGGGGCTGCACTGCGGGGCCGCAGCCTGGGTCGCCCTGGCACCTGCGGTCTGCCACCCGCCCGGTCCGCAGCGGCGCCGAGGGTCTCCAGCTCCCAGGCCCTCCCCTGCTCGCTCCCGGCTTTCGCAGACCTCCCTGGCTCCTGCCCCGGGTCCGAGCCGAGCCCTCCGCCGGGCAGCGCCTTCCTCCTGGGCTGGGAGCGTGCGGTGCAGCGGCGGCTCCGAGTCCCCTGGCCTCGAGCACCCCGCGCGACACGCGCGCGACACCCCCGCGGGGTCCGAGTCCACCCCGCGAGCAGCGCCGGGACGCCGCGCGCCTCAGAGCCCCGGGGCTGACGCTGGCCTTCCAGGTGGGCGATCTCTCCCCTCCGGCTCCTGCGATGGTGGCAGCGGGTGTCCCCCACCCCCAATTGGTCACTGCACCCCGGTGCCCCATCAGGCAGGGCTGAGCCGCCCGGACCCCGCGCCCTTCCGTGCCCGGCTTCAGCCCCGCAGTCGCCGGGGTAAAGTTTGCGCTCTGGCCTGGCCGCGCGCCCCGCCTGCTCTGCGCCTCTCCTCCCCGGCCACGCAGCCTGCCGCTCCGGCGCCCCGAGGAGAAGGGGTGCGGACCGAGCCGGCGCCGCCGGTTCTCTTCCCCGCTCGCGTCCTCTTACCCCACTGCCCCGGCCCGGCGCGCCCAGGGCTCACCCTGCGCGCCGGCCCCGGGAGGCGAGCCGTCGGTGAGGGTGCATCCTCCTTCTCCTCCGCCTGCTCTCGCCCGGCTGGCAGGCGCGGAAGGCCGGTGCGGCGTCACCGCCCCATCCTGCCAGCGCGAACTTCCCCGGCGCTCCCGGGCGGAGCGGCTCCTGCGCCCCGCGCTCCCGCCGCCGCCCAGGGGGGGGGGGGGGGGGCCAGGTCGCGCTCCGCCGCGCCCGGGCCGCGCGCCCGCCCGCCGCAAGCCCCCCCCAGCGCCCCGGCGCACTCGCGCCCGCTCTCACCTCGCCCGAGCGCCACATGTCGTCTCCGGGCTGGAGCTTCGGCCCTCTGCAGAGGCGCTCCGGTAGGGGCCGCCAGACTCTCGCAAACGCGCCCGCGGCCGGGCTCGGCGGAGGGGGAGGGCGCGCGGCCCGCGGCTCGGCCTGCAAGGGGAGAGGCCCTGCTCTGCTGAAGTTTCTTCAGGGCCCTCAACAGTATCTTCAGCGCCTCGAGTAGTCACCGCCGCTCCCTTGTACAGCAGGGATGGGAGGGCAGTGTCCGCAGTCGCGTGACAGAGGTCGGGCCTTCGAGAGCTTTGCTCCCTAGAGTCGGCCCCAGCGCCTCCCTGCCCAGGCCTGGGTCCTTCCCGGGTGCCCCATGACACCCCTGTACATGCGCATCTCTTAGGCGCTCCTGAAAGAAACTGGCCTGTGGACATTCTTTTCATCTCACTCATAGACAGGTACGCATTGGTAAGGGAGGGACAGCCAGGGTCACACTGGACTCGATTAGAACGAAATCCTCACCTAAGGCAGTGTTTATCTGGGGGTTTTCTGAAGTTCCGTTTCTTGACAACAAGCCGCCTTAGCAACGGGAAAGGGCCGGGAGCCCTGGGGGCTGCAGGTGGGAGAGCGCGTCTGGGGTGACGGGGCGGGATCTTCCCAGCAGGGCTTCCGAGCCACATCAGGTCACGGCCTCATTAGCCATGTACATGGGGTCTTACTGTGGTCATTCCGTCGGTGTGTCGTCCGTCCTAGTGGTGCAGTTCCTGGGAGGTGAGGGTGGCATTAATAACAGCTGCGCGGCAGCAGGGCCCCTCCAAACAACACAAGCAAGAGCGCATCGTCTGGGGGTTGCAGGGTCTTGCTTCCTCAGGAGGTGGAGGACTCTCGACTGTAACACCCAGTGGAAAACGTTCAAGACTTGAAGGAAAGCCACTGAGAACGTGATGGGGAGGTTTACTTACACCGTTCTCCCATTCCTTTTGTGAAACTGCATTGTTCATGGTCTCTTTTAACAGAATAATGGTAAGTAAAGGCAAATTCTTAACTCCCCTCCGGGAAAGATCTTTGACCTTCCAGTGCAGGAAGCCTTTCATTTTTCCAATTATCTCTAATACAGTGTATTCCAAATCTAAGTTACCTGCTAATACTTCTGCACATTCCAGAAACTCTGAAATTTTCTGAAAAACAGAACTTGTAAATCTATTCCAGGAATAGGACATAAATATACATAAATGTGCAAATATACAGGAAGTGTTTCTCTGACTATACATTTAGCCACACTATTAAATAACTGTTTCCAGTGATTCTTCAGGAATTATGAATGAAATAAGATGCTAATTTGAATTTTCTAATGCTAAAATGGACCATTGAACGCATACATTTCTTCGTTTCCTAATTTCTCAAAAGAGGTACCACTAGGGTGAAATTCCTTGGCAGACATTAAATCTTAAAAAGTTAACAACATGGTTTTATGATCAGCCTAATATAATTTTCACCTGTTAGGTGCTGGCATTCTAACACCTAATACCAGCGACAGCTGCTCTTCTCTCAGGATTAAACAGCATAATGCAAATCAAAGAGTTGGAAGAAATGGTAAATTTAAAACTTCACAGTTTGTCACACAAAGTCGTTCAGTGTGAGTTTGCAAAAATAAATGTATATAAACAAGGGATGACTTTTGTATTAGTAAGGTTATAGACATTAATTCTTAACAATAAAAGAAATGTCAGCTGTAAGTAAATATGTTCTTTTGATGGATTACGTTTAAAACTTCCATTTTTTTAGTACACTTTCTATCAGCTTTATGTCCACACAACACAATTACTGAATATATAAAAATCATCTTAAGCTAGAGTCATTCTTTAACATTGTATTTCAGCATGTTGCTTACATTCTTTTCTCTTCCCTGTAATGAAATGGTATGCCACTCTCTCTCCTCCTAGTGTTTATGTAACATAACATAGCCTCACTTTAGGTGGACTGCCCTGAGGGGACAGTGAAATCGTAAGGCCTATCAGAACCTTATAGAAACTCACATTGCTAGAAGAGTACTTACTACCATTTCAATGATTTTTGTTTTACTATAGAATTCTGTATTTGTGCTGAGAAATAATGGGCTATCCGTTGAATTCCCATTTGTTCCATTAGCATTTTCTCTTTATTGAATGAAATTAAGCAATGTCGTGATCGTTGTGGAAGACAGTAGAGGGCACCCTAGTTCCACACAACCTCGGTCTTGGCCCAGTCTTGGTAAGAATTTCATTTCCAGTGTGACAGCCTAAAATAGCTGCAGATGAGGAAGCTAGGCCAGGAGTAGAACACGTGTTCACAGAGCACCCGCCCTGTACCCCAGTCAGGGGCAGGAATTGAGACAGTGGCTGTGTTTGCGTGGGTGGGTGTGGTAGGTGTGGCTGAGACATGAACACAGTGCCATCGTATAAGCAAGATCATGTGCTATTTGTCTTTCTGTGCTTGGCTTATTTCACCAAGCATGTTCTCCACGTTCATCCATGTGGTCAAAAATGGCAGGATTTCCTTCTTTGTTAGGGCTAAATAATATTCTGCCATATATGTATGTATATACATGTGTGTGTGTGTGTGTGTGTGTGTGTCACAGTTTATTCATTTATCCATTGGCAGACATTTAGATTGTTCCATTATTTGGCTATTGTAAAAAATGCCAAAATGAACATGACAGTTCAGATACCTGTTTCAGATATTGATTTTGTTTCCTTTGACTATATCCCCAGAAAGGGGATTACTGGGTGTATAGTGGTTGCCAGGGGCTGGGAGAAGGACAGACGGGGAGATGTTGGTCGAAGGATACAAAATTTCAGTTATGCAAGATGAGTAAGTTCTGGAGATCTACTGTACAACACTGTGACTATAGCTAACAACACTGCGATGTATACTTGACACTTGCTAAGAGGGTAGATCTCATGTGTTCTCATCACACACACAAAAGAGGGCAGCTCTGCCAGGTGATGGAAATGTGAGTGAGTGTGATTGTGATGGTGACGTATACATAGATCAGTCATCAAGCTGAACACCTCAGAAACCAGGTTTTACATCAGTGAATGGATGAAAGAACAGATCTACATTTCTGGATTTAAAAAAATGAAAAGAGAAGACACCCCACAGCTTTAGCAACACTGGGCATCCATTCCCACCCTCCTGCATCACCTCCATTCTACTGACACCCGACATGAGTCCTTAGAAGAACATGGTCTATTCTTTTTCACACTTTGCCTCCTTTGTGTAACTAGGAAAATAGAGGCAAATGGGGCTTTTTAAAAGATACTAAATTTTTTTCTAATTTCATTATATCTATTTTATCTTCATTAGTGTTTTATTTATATCCCCATTTTGCCATTATTTCATTTTATTTTGTGATGACTCTAGGGTTTACAGCAGGCATCTGTAACTTATCATAACCTATCTTTTTTTTTCTTTTCTTTTCTTTTCTTTTTTTCTTTTTTTTTTTTTTTTTTTTTTTTTTTGAGACAGAGTCTTGCTCTCTTGCCCAGATTGGAATGCAGTGGTGAAATCTCAGCTCACTGCAGCCTCGAACTCCTGGGTTCAAGTGATCCTCCCACCTTAACCTCTCAACTAGTTGGATCTACGGGCATGCACCACCCCACCCAGCTAATTGTTGAATTTTTAGTAGAGACCAGGTCTCACTATGTTGCCCAGGCTGGGTTCACAGGAACTCCTGGATTCAAGGAATCCTCCCACCTCAGCCTCCCAAAGTGTTGGGATTACAGGTGTGAGCCACCACGCCCGGCCTATAGTCTACCTTTAATTAATACCATTTCATGTACAGTATAGTGTATGACACTTACAATAATATACTTCTTTTTTACTTCCTGTCCTATTCACTCTTGTTGTCACACATATGACTTCTGCATTCAGTGACTTATATTTCACTTTAACAATTTCTTTTCTTTTTTTTTTTTGTTTGTGAATGTAGAATATCAAGGTGCCAACTCTTGTTGATCTTTTCTTTTTAAAAAAAAATTCAATAGATTTAAGGACACAAGTTGTTTTTGATTACATGGATGAATTGTGCAGTGCTGAAGTCAAGGCTTCTAGTGCATCTTTCACCCAAATAGTGTACATTGTGCCCAGTAGGTAATTTTTCATCTGTAGGTAATCTTTCACCTCCCGCCCATCCTTCTCCCTTCTGAGTCTCCAGTATTCATTACTCTGGAAGTCCCTGCATACCCACAGCTTTGCTCCCACTTATCAGTGAGAACATGCAGTATTTATTTATCTGTTCCTGAGTTACTTACTTAGGATAATGGCTCCCCAGTTCCATCCAAGCTGCTGCAAAGAATGTTATTTTATCCGTTTTTATGGATAAGCAGTAGTCCATGGTGTATATATGCACCAGATTTTCTTTATCCACTCAGCTGATGGGCACTTGGGTGGATTCCATATGTTTGCAATTGTGAATTGTGCTGTGATAAACATACATGTACAGGTCTTTTTGATTTGGTGACTTCTTTTCCTTTGGGTAAATGTACAGCATGGGGTTGCTGGATGGAATGGTAAATCTACTTTAAGTTCTCGGAGAAACCTTTGTCCTATTTTCTATAGAGGTTGTACTAATTCCCACCAACAATGTATAAGCATTCCCTTTTCATCACATTCATGCCAACATCTGTTTTTTGCTGACTTTTTAATAATGACTATTCCTGCAGGAGTAAAGTGGTATCTTATTGCGCCTTTAATTTTCATTTCCTTGATGATTAATTATGTTGAGCATTTTTTCATATGTTTATTGTCCATTTGTACATCTTTTAAAACATGTCTCTTAATGTCATTTGCCCTCATATTAATGGGATACTTTGTTTTTCTTGCTGTTTTGTTTGAGTTCCTTGCAGAACAATCAATTATTTTTAAAATAGGTTTTCAAATGAGAAAAAAATGTTGGGGGGTATGACTTTAATTCTGCTCATAGAAAACCCTTCGTTACTTCCTGCAGCACAGGTGTTCTGTGATGAGTTCTACAAACTTATTTCTCTGAAAACGTTTTCTTTCGTTTTCACTTTTAAAGATACTTTTTTCTCAGTATAGAATTCCAAAATTCTGAAAATTTTTGAATGTGTCTGTATATACAGATATTTTTATATGTACAGATGTTCACCAACTTACAATGGTTCAACTTATGAGTTTTGACTTTATGATGGAGTAAAAGTGATGCTTCAGGAGAAACTACACTTTAAGTACCCACCAACCATTCTGTCTTTGACTTTCAGTAAGTAGTCAATAAATTGCATGAGATATTCAACACTTTATTATAAAATAGGAGTTGTTTTCCATTATTTTGCCCAATTATAAGCTAAGGTAACTGTTCTGCACACGTTTGTGGTGGGCTAGGCTAAGCTATGATGTTTCGTAGGTTAGGTTTATTAAATGCATTTTCGACTTACGATGGTTTCAGCTTGCAATGGATTTATCAGGATGTGAGCCCATTGTAAGTCAAGAAACTCATACAGTTATACAATGTGTAATGACATTTCAGTCAATGATGGAATGAATATACAATGGTGGTCCTATCACATTATAATGAAGCTGAAAAATTCCTATTAGCTAGTGACATCATAGCCATTGTAATGTCACAAAACAACTACTTAATTGTTTTTTAATTTAGTGTAGCCTAAGTGTACAGTCAGTGTTTAAAAAGTCTACAGTAATGTCCCAGGTCTTCACATTCACTCACCACTCACTCACTGAATCACCCAGAGCAATTTCCAGTCTGCAAGCTCCACTCATGGCAAGTGCCTTCAACAGGTGTTGCATTTTTTATCTTTAATGCCAATAGGCTATGCCATACAGCCCAGGTATGTAGTAGGCTATACCATCTAGGTTTGTGTAAATACACTGTGATAGTCACACAATGACACCAATCACCTAATGATGTACTTCTCAGAACGTATTTCTATCATTAAGTGACCCATGACTGTACTCAAAGCCCTGTTCCACTGTCTTCCGGCTTGCATTTTTTCTAACATGAAGCCTGCTGTCATTCTCCTCTTTATTCCTCTATAAACAATATGTCTTTTTCTTGTGTCTGATTTCAAGATGTTCATCTTTTTTTTTAGTATTTCAGTTAGAATTTGTGACTTGGGTGTATTTTTGTTTCCTTTATTCTTTCTTTTTTCTATTCTGTTTTGGAATTCTTTGAGTCTTGGATATGTTAGCTTATAGTTTTCATCAAATTTGGAAAATATTTTTACTTTTTTTTTTTTTACATCTTTCTTTCTGTGTCTTCCTTTTCTGCCTTCTATTGTCCCCATAGGCCACTGAAGTTTGGTCAGCTTTTTTTTTTTCCTCTGTGCTTCACTTTAGATACTTTTTATTTCTCTTTCTTCAAGTTCATTGATCTTTTCTTTTGCAGTGTCTGGACTGCTATTGAGTCTATTCAATGTATTTTTCACTTCAGGCATTGCATTTTTCATCTGTGGAAGTTTTGTTTTTTTCCTTAATATCTTTCATGCCTCTCCTTGTTATTTTCATAGTTAAATCTAAGAGCATATTTATCATAGCATTTTAAAGCCATTGCCTGCTAACTTTGTCATCTTTTGGTTCTATTTATGTAGACTGCTTGCCTGATTTTTCTTCTGATTATGAACTACATTTTTCTGCTTCTTGTCATGTCTGCTACTTTTTCGTATTGGAGGTTACGCATTGTTCATATCCTGTTGTTGAGTGTCTAGGTTTGGTTGTCTTCCTTTCAAGAAGGTTGTACCTCATGCTGGCAGGCATTTAAATTACTTGAAGTTCAAGTGGATCTTTTGGAAGCTTGTTTTTAAGCTTTGTTACAGAAGGTTTATAGTAGCTTTATTCTAGAAGCAGTTTAGCCCACTCTAATTTGTGTCTCCTGTGGTGACTCCACTGAATGTCCCAGGCATTCAACAAGGACGTTCCACTTGATTCTCTCTCTCTCTCTTTTTTTTTTTTTTTGAGATGGAGTTTTGCGCTGTCACCCAGGCTGGAGTACAGTGGCATGATCTTGGCTCACAGCAACCTCTGCCTCCCAGGTTCAAGTGATTCTCCTGCGTGAGCCTCCTGAGTAGCTGGGATTACAGGGGCATGTCAACATGTCTGTCTAAGTTTCGTACTTTTAGTAGAGACAGGTTTTCACCATGTGGGTCAGGATGGTCTTGAACTCCTGACCTCGTGATCCACCTGCCTCAGCCTCATTTTTTTTTTTTTTTTTTGAGAGACACATCCTCATTCTGCCTCCCAGGCTGGAGTGCAGTGGCACCGTCATAGCTCTCTGCAACCTTGAACTCCTGGTCTGCAGTGATCCTCCCACCTCAGTATCCTGAGTAGCTGGGACTATATGAACATGCTACTGCCCCCAGCCCAATGTGATATAAATATATATTGTGAAATAATTACCACAATCAATCAAATTGACCTATCCATCACCTCATATAGTTACAGGGTGTGTGCATGTGTGTGTGATTAGAACATTTAAAATTTAAGAAACTGACAGCTTCTCAAATATCAGTTGCAATGTGGAATCTATGTACAAAGACTATTTTATTTCTTCTTTCACAATCTGCATACCTTTTATTTCCCTGTTTTGTCATATTGCACTTGCTAGGACTTTCAGTAGGAAATTAAATGGAAGTGGTATAAGAGGACATCCTTGCCTTGTTCCCAATCTTAACTTCTGCATTTTTAAAATAAGTTAAGAACAGGAGTCAGTAAATCATGGCCCATTGTTGAAATCCAGCCTACTGCTTAGTTTTATAAACAAGGTTTTATTGGAAGACAGCTGTCCGTTTGTACATTGTCCGTGGATGCTTTCTTTCTGCAATGACAAAGGTGCATAATTGTGACAGAAACCAACTGGTCTGCAAAACATAAAATACTTATTCCCTGGTTCTTTACAGAAAAAAAATTCTGACCCCTGGTTTACACTATTTGCAGTAATAATGATCAGGTATACATTTGCATTCATTTTATACTTTCTCCTGTCTTATTTCATGTTTTATTTGCTCTGTCGTTTTATTCTTCCCTTCTTTTTTTCCTGATTCCACTTATTTTTCCTCTAATGAATTGAAGAATTTTTTCTCTTCTCTCTAAGTGTTTTTCCGTTTAAATTTTCAGAGTCTAGCTGGGCACGGTGGCTCACGCCTGTAATCCCAGCACTTTGGGAGGCTGAGGCAGGTGGATCACTTGAGATCAGGAGTTCAAGACCAGCCTGGCCAACATGATGAAACCCCCTCTCTATTAAAACACGAAAATAAAATTACCTGGGTGTGGTGGCGGGTGCCTGTAGTCCCAGCTACTTGGGAGGCTGAGGCACAAGAATCCCTTGAACCCAGGAGGCGGAGGTTGTAGCGAGCCGAGATCATGCCACTGCGCTCCAGACTGGGTGACAGAGCAAGGCTCCATTTCAAAAAATAAAAATAAATAAATTTTAAGGGTCTAAAATTCATCAAGAGTCCACCCTCTGTCTGATTAACTTAAGTGCTTTTAAAATCTGAACACCTATCATCCCTGACCAGACACACATGCCATTTCCAGTCACTATTTTAAATTCCTCTTTTTTATAACACCATGGATTAGAGACTATTATTACTGTGATTTCTACACCGTATTTTTTAAATTTTTACCTTTTCTTTCACTATTTTTACTGTTGAAAATCTTTTTCCTGGAGTCTTTTTTCTTCCTCCTCTCTGGTGAAGTTCATTGTTTAGATTTCCTTAGTGTATGTCTGTTGGATTACATGCTTCAGTGTGTGAGTGTGTGTGTGTGTGTGAGTGTGTGTGAGAGTGTGTGTGTGTGGGGGGGAATTTTTTCAATCTGAAAAATATCTTGGTAAGACCCTCCCCTTCTCTCTTTCTTCCTCTCTCTTTCAATGTTTTTTGAGTATACTCAGTGTGTCTCAGTATACATTTTTAGATGCTTTTCTATTCTATGATTTTGTGGTTTCTAATACAGTTTTAAAAATCCAGACTGCTCCCTTGTTTTACTTATTTTCTCATTCCAGCATATTAACGAGCTATCATTAAGAATTCTCACTCTATCACCCGTATTTCTTAACTTCACATATTTTCAACTTCCTTTTGCGTGCTACGTTTATTTTTATTTGCCGGTTTGTGAATTTTCCTTCATGCTGCCTCATTTATTTAAGCTATGAATAAGAATCTAGTCTTAATGACAGCATTTATTTTCCAAAAGTTGTATTTGGTTTATTTGTCAAATGTGCCTTCTCATTTTGACAGTTTCCTGTTCCTTGCTGACTTTTCTTATTTATTTATTTATTTAGAGATGGAGTCTCACTCTGTCCCCCAGGCTGGAGTGCAGTGGCATGATCTCAGCTCACTGCAACCTCTGCCTCCCAGGTTCAAGGGATTCTCATGCTTCAGCCTCCTGAATAGCTGGGATTATAGGCATGAACCACCTCACCCTGATAGTTTTTTTTGTGTTTTTAGTAGAGACAGGGTTTCACCATATTGCCCAGGCTGGTCTCGAACTCTTGACCTTAAGTGATCTGTCCACCCGGTCTCCCAAAGTGCTGGGATTACAGACATGAGCCACCGCACTGGCCTCTAACATTTATATATATTCTAAATACAATAATTATGTGCATGTACACATAAATCATATATATAATTTTGTATTTAAAATATAGAGTAATGTCAGCATGGCTATTTTATATAGGTGTCTGAATATTCCGGTACCTGAAGTCTTTGTGAGTCTAATTTGTTTCTCCCGTTGACTGCCTGTGTGATGATGTCTCATTACTTAGTGTTGGGTAATTGTGTACTTACGTGTGTAAATTCTGCAAGTTGTCATTGGGAATACTTTTCTTCCATGAGGATTTCTGGTTTTTTTTTCTACTTGTGTTGGGTTTACCGACCTGGATTTACTTTAATCTAATTTTTTGTTGTTGTTTTGGAATTTTCTCTGACCAAGAGGTTGGTGTAGAGTGTTGATTTCCAAACTCCAAGGCAGTTCTACAGCCTCACATATTCATAATAGACTCTCCTCCTCCTCCTCCTCTTCTCCTCCTTCTCTTCTCCTTTTTCTTCTTTTCTTCAGAAGCCACAGCAGAAACAAGTTTCCTAAAATGCTGCCTTTTCTGGAAAGCAGCTTTTTAGCTGGCTCTCCCCTTCACTGCAATTGTAGGAGTTTACGTATCCTAATTTAATGTAGAAGAATCCGGTTGGGCCCCCACTTTCTTTGGGTCCAATGCATAGTCTTCCGTTTCTCCAGGGTAACTGCACAGCAGATCCAGCTTGCTGTTTCCTTCAGTATTCACCCTTGGGAATGTCACTTACTTTCCAAGAAGCACATCGCTACATGGAATAGGTCTGTCATAATTTATCCCTGATTTACTTTCATTGTGTAGGTAGCCATTTAAAGAATCCCATTATATTTCCAGAAATAGAAGTTTCTATTCTAGTTTTATACATATTCTAATGCAGCTTGCATTTAGAAATGTTTTAATTTTTTCTTTACCTGACTGTGAGACCAAGAAAGACAGTGAATTGACCTTTAATAGATGCATCTGTATTCTGATGATAAATGAGGAGCGTGCACCACAGCCTCTGTGTTTTATGAGCTCCAGCTGGCCAATTCTGTGTAAAGCTGGTGAGCATTTACGTTTTAGCTATGAATAAACACAATGGGGAGCTTATCCAGCTCCGTAGAAAGCTCAGTAGAAGCAGGGTCATGATCACCCTCCAAAAGCAGGTCTTATGGCCCATTACATCAAGCTGGTAATTCCTACAAATCACTTGTGGACTAGGGTTACCTCTCAGTTCTCAACTAATTGTTTTGGGGAAAGTGAGACTCATGTGAGACTGAAGTCACAACATGAAGTTCAACATTTGTCTGGAAATTTGTAAAAGTAATTATTTATCTTAGACTTTGATATTGCATGATACATAAAATTCTAAAGTAACCCTGCAAAGGTGCTAAAGATAACTTCCATATGTTCTGTGGAAGGAAATACACATTAAAAGCAGGGATCTAGAAAGTTTGAAAGTAGAGGATGAGAAAAGATAGACCATTTAGTCACTAACCAAAAGAAAGCCAGTATGGTTATATTAATATCAGATAAACTAGACTTTAAAGCAAAAAGATTTGCTAGTGATAAAGAGAGGTATCCCATAATTTACTAAGAAGATATAGTAATTTCATATTTCAAATAATTAATAATTCCAAATTTCTGAATAATTCCAAAGTTGTAGTATCTTTTAATATTAGACTCCAATGTATATAAATTGTCAGAATTATCAGAACTTAAGAGGAAACACAAAAATCTGCAATCATCATGGAAGGGTTTTAGTCACTTCTCTCAGCAGTGGTTTTTAGAAAGCACCTGAAAAGAACAGGTACATATACAGAAGAGTTCAATAATTCCCTGTTTTTAACACTGTTTAAAGTTACACGGTCACACACTGAAGACACTGTCCCCTACAAGGTAGAATCCACATCAATTGTACCCTAAAAGGTAGAAAACACATCGATTGGGTAAAAAAGAAATAAAGAGTCTGATCTCAGAGTATAGTGAATTAAGCTGAAAATCAAAAACAAAAATCATATAAGCAAAAGCCTCACAGAATAAGAAAAAAGAAACCTGTAAAATCTCAAAATAATGGAAAGTTAGAAAGCATACTTCTAAATAACTCTTGAGTCAAAGAAGGACGCACAAAAGAAATTTTAAAATATTTTAAACTGAATGATAAAAAAATGCCACATCAATACTTCAGGAGACAGCCAAAGTGATGATCTGATGGGAATTGAAAATTACATATATACAGAAAAAGCCTAATAATAAAAAAATTTTGCAAAAAGGAAAACATATTAAATACAAAGAAAGTAGAAAGAAATATATACAAAACTAAGAGGCCAGGCACAGTGGCTCACAGCTGTAATCCCAGCACTTTGGGAGGCTGAGGTGGGAGGATCGCTTGAGGCCAGGAGTTCAAGACCAGCATGGACAACATAGTGAGACCCTGTCAGTACAAAAAATAGAAAAACTGTCTGGGCACAGTATTATGCACTTGTAGTCCTTGCTACTCAGGAGACTGAGGCAGGAGGATTTCTTGAGCCCAGGAGTTCAAGGTTGCACTGACCTGTGATCACAGCACTGTACTCCAGCCTAGGAGACAAGAGTGAGAACTTGGCTCTTAAAAATAAAAATGAGAGCAGAAATAAATTTAAAATAACAGCTGTCTTTATTCATGTTGCTATAAAGGAATACTTGAAGTTGGGTAATTTATAAAGAAAAGAGGTTTATTTGGCTCATGGTTCTGGAGGCTGTACAAGAAGCAGAGCGCCAGCATCTGCATTTGGGAAGGGCTCAGGCTGCTTCCACTCAAGGTGGGAGGGGAAGGCGAGCCCCTGTGTGATGAGATCACATGGTGAGAAAGAAAGCAAGAGAGAGGAGAGGGAGGCGCCAGGTTCTTTTTAACAAGCTTTCCAGGGAACAAACAGAGGGAGGACTGCCTCCCTCCCTCCCTCCTAGGGTAGGCATTAATCTTTTCACAAGAAATCCGCCCCCATAACCCAAACACTGCCCATTAGGCTCCACCTCGAAAACTGGGGATCACATTTCAACAGAGGTTTGGAGGGTCAAATATTCAAACTATAGCAACATCCAATAGAAAAGGCCAAAAGTTGGTATGAAAAGATAAATAAAAATGATTCACTCCTGAACAGATTGATCAGGAACAAAGGAGGGAAGGTAGGCAAGGTACAAATAATTGCTATTATGAATTTAAAAAGGATAATCACTACAGATCCTACAAATATTAAAATATAATTTTAAAAATTATAAAAGTTAATGTCAAAATTTGACAGTTTAGATGAAATGAACAAGTTCCTAGAAAAACACACTTCTCATAACTGATGCACTAAAAATACAAATTACTACTAACATTACTACTAACAAAATTGGATCCATAATTAAAATTAGTGGAGAAAACTCTAGGCCTAGATTCCATAAAACATTTTAGAAAGACATAAAACAATTATTTCACATATTCTTCAAAGAATAAAGAAGGATTTTCTAACATTTTTCTAAAACCAAACTGCAATACCAAAATCTAAATGGAAATTTCAAGAGAGAAAATGTTCTGGACAATCTCTCTGATAAAAAGAGGTACAAATAAATATATATCAGATAATATCCAGCAATTTATAAGAATTCTAAATATCATGACCAACTTGGGACTCATTTCTGGAATCTGAAGTTAGTTTAACATTTGCACAATTCTTACAGCTCACAAGTAACAACAACCAAAAAACTTTATTCTCTTTTAGTAAATATAGAAAAAATTAAATTATCTTTCATAATTAAAATACCACATGAAGTATCTAAAGGAATGTATTTAATCTGATGAAAGATCTATTATCAACACATCAGTTAAAATAAACAGAAACTTCAGAATGAGCATCAGAAGACCGGGCGCAGTGGCTCACACCTGCAATCCCAGCACTGCGGGAGGCCGAGATGGGCAGATAACCTAAGGTCAGGAGTTTCAGACCAGCCTGGCCCACATGGTGAAACCCCGTCTCTACTGAAAATATTAGCCGGGCATGGTGGCGGGCACCTGTAATCTGAGCTACCCAGGAGGCAGAGACGTGAGAATCATTTGAGCCCAGGAGGCAGAGGTTGCAGTGAGCCAAGATGGCACTACTGCACTCCAGCCTGGGCAACAGAGACTCCATCTCAAAAAAAAAAGAAAAAAAAAAAAAGAAAATGAGAAATACAACTTTCATTATAACTGGATTATATTATTATGTCCGTAGAAAAAGCAAGTGTCAAGAGACAAATTGTTAGTATTAATACACGTGTTTAGTAGATTGCTGAATACAAGGTTCATGTATAAAACCAATTTTCCTATACACATATATATGCAACACGCAAGTGACAAACACTAACGGCCCTCCTGGACTTGCTGGTATTACATAAGGTCACCCTCAACAATTGCAAAATATTCTTTTTCATTTTCTTCAAGTATGCATGCATGATACTTTCACCAAAATAGAGCATATGCGTCAGCAATAAGCAAGTCTCAATAATTTTAAAGAACTGAATCATATAGGGTATGTTCTCTGACCACATGTAATTAAGTTAGAAATTAATAATTAAAAGCTTTCTGAAAAGTCCCCTAAGTTTTGGAAATTAATAACACATTTCTATATAATCTACAGAACACCACAAAAAAAAAAAATACACGAAAGAAAAATTAGAAAATATTTAAATGTAATAAATGACAAATGCAATATAGACAATTTATGAAAATTTGTGTGGTAAAGATAAAGCAGTGTGTAGGGGAAAACATAACTTTAAATGGTTCTATTAGATAAGAAACAGAATCTAAATTCAGCTTCCCAAGATTTTACCTTAAGAAGATAATTTCTTTTAGCCGGGCGCGGTGGGTCAAGCCTGTAATCCCAGCACTTTGGGAGGCCGAGACGGGCGGATCACGAGGTCACGAGATCGAGACCATCCTGGCTAACACGGTGAAACCCTGTCTCTCCTAAAAAATACAAAGAACTAGCCGGGCGAGGTGGCGGGCGCCTGTAGTCCCAGCTACTCGGAGGCTGAGGCAGGAGAATGGCGTAAACCCGGGAGGTGGAGCTTGCAGTGAGCTGAGATCCGGCCACTGCACTCCAGCCTGGGCGACAGAGCGAGACTCCGTCTCAAAAAAAAAAAAAAAAAAAAAAAAAAAGAAGATAATTTTTTTAAAAAAGGGCAGTATCTGCCAAACAAGTAAAAAGACAATACTAAATATAAGGCGAGAAATAAATGAAATGGAAGACAAAACAGAAAAATTAAGCCAAAAGTTCTTTCTGAAGAAAAGATTAATGTAAATCACTAAGCTCACAGAGAAGCAAGAGAGCAGGAGCACAAATTGCCACCATTTCTCCACAGATGTTCGCTTGATGATAAATTGTTTTCCTAAATATTTTGTTGTGTGCACTTTGCATGTGATTTTCTTTTACAATACAAATATTTTCAAAAATAAAAAAAGAGATAATCATGCATATGTATACTGCTATTTCTATGAGGATAACCATGGTAATTCGGTACTAGTATCAAACATGTGCTGTCTTGCACACATGGCCCGGCCACAACTATTGTCAGCTCAGCTCACGGCCGTCCTGTGACATCTCTACCCTCACTCGCTCATCCCCTCAGAATTCCTTTTTTTTTTTTTTGAGATGGAGTCTCGCTCTGTCACCCAGCCTGGAGTGCAGTGGCATCATCTCAGCTCACTGCAAGCTCCGCCTCCCGGGTTCATGCCATTCTCCTGCCTCAGCCTCCCAAGTAGCTGGGACTACAGGCACCCGCCACAATGCCTGGCTAATTTTTTGTATTTTTAATAGAGACGGGGTTTCACCATGTTAGCCAGAATGGTCTTCATCTCCTGACCTCGTGATCCGCCCGCCTCAGCCTCCCAAAGTGCAGGGATTACAGGCATGAGCCACTGCTCCCAGCCAGAATTACTTTTAATCAAACCTAAGATATCATCTTTTTATCTATAAATAATTCATTTTGTTTCAATACACATATTCTTAAATTTTAAAAAAGGCAAATTGCACAACAATGCTTGCACTACGATGCTATTTTTAAAGGTTTAGGTGTTTGTAGCCTAATCTGGGTGCACATATAGAAAGCCTTGGAAACTTACACATCAAGTCAGGATATAAATATGTTTTGCTTCTCTAACAGGAATTGTAAGATGATTTTCTTTCAGGATATAGTGCTTCACACCCTGTTTGTTTCCCCTGTACACAAATGTCGCACCCCATGATACCCATTTCAGCCTGTATTTAAAAATAGGACTTCAAATATATCTAGAGTTGAGTTGACCACATATTTGCCAAGAAGGAGAGGAAATATCCATGTCTAGTAGCTTAAATACACATACACACACACACACACACACACACACACACACACACACACACCAGGAATAGTTTATTGTAGATAAATAAAATAGATAAGAGGGTAGAAGTGCTGGGAAGGGCAGAGACAACAGGTTCAATGTAAAAGTTTGACATGCCTTGACCACACACCATCGGTAAGGCTCTGAACAAGTAACAGAGGAGAGTGTGGGAATAACAGCATATGGTCCATTCTTGCAGTGTCTATGGTGAGAATGATCATCATTCTCAACAACCAGACAGTTGACCTCTCACAAAATGTCAACATCACTTAGAAGGGACATCCACATTTTATGAAGGACCCCAGACAAGCCCTGCAGAGGAACCTCAATCACATCAAGGTGAAACTCAGCTTCCCTGGAAAGAAAAAGCAGCCCTGGGTTGATGAATGGTAGGAAAAAGAAATAAATCAGCTCTTTTTTGCACTCTATATTGTCATTGACCAAACATGATCAAGGATCTCCGCTACAAAATGAGGTGGCCTGCATCCACCTTCCCAACAAAGTTATCATTCAGGAGACCAGGATTTTTGCTGACATTCACAACTTTTTGGATAAAAAATATATCTGCAGAGTTTGGATGAGATCAGGTGTTGCTTGCTTGATATTTTAAGCCCAGGAAAACTAGTTCCTGAGTGAAATAGCATGGAACTTGTATCAAGTTCAGCTGCGTTGATGCGGCAAGCCATGACAGGTTAAAAAAATTAAAAGAAGAGGCTGGGTGCGGTGGCTCACGCCTGTAATCTCAGCACTTTGGTAGGCTAAGGTGGGTGGATCACCTGAGGTCGGGAGTTCAAGACCAGCCTGGCCAACATGGTGAAACCCCGTCTCAACTAAAAATACAAAAAAAAAAAAAAATTAGATGAGCATGGTGGCAGGCATCTGTAATCCCAGTTACCTCGGAGGCTGAGGCAGGAGAATCGCTTGAACCTGGGAGGCAGATGTTGCAGTGAGCTAAGATCAAACCATGGCACTCCAACCTGGGCAACAGAGTGAGACTCTGTCTCAAAAAAATTAATTAATTAATTAAATAAAGTAAACACCAGAAGATTTGGAATGGTATCTATTTCTGTGAGAAAGAAAGCTGACGAATAAAATACAGAAGTTCTTCATTGAAACAAGATGCTGAGTGATACCTAAGACCAATTTGTCATATATTTTTAAGAACAATAAAACTATTTTATTGATCAATGGAACACCCGATACATAGTTGTACAGAACCAACGGTATGTTGAGTTGGGAGAGGTAAAAATAGACCACAGTACACTGATCTGAATTGAGAATGTGATACAAAAGAGGTGGCAAGTACTCGAGAAACGCAGTCTCACACTAAACTTCCATTTGAGTTAAATCGTTCACATTCGCAGACTATAGCGGCACTTGCTAAATGTGGTTAAAATCCCCACTTTGTCAAAATAGCAGAGACATCTCCGGATTGGCATGTGCCTGCAGAACACTTTGCCTTCCTCAAGGAAAGGTGCTGCCTACTATGATGTTGTTAGCTTTGTTAGCTTTTGGTTTTGTTTTGATTGGATGTTTTCCAGCCTTCAGAATTTTGAATTACTGTCATCTTTTGAAATAATGCCATACTAATTCAAATGCCAGCATAAATTAAAATACTTCTTAAGCGCTTAGAAGAAATTAACATCAACGAGCCACATAGTTTTAAAAGAAACATAATGATTTCTCCTAACGTAAGCAAAGCCTTCCAATATACACTCAACAGAGGAAGCTGCCGCTGAGTGACTGGAAACTGAGATTCCCGGGACTCTGTTCTACCAAAAACAGTATTGGCAGGCAGGAGTAACAGTTCTGAATACAGATTTTGGGGTCCGATGGATCTGGGTCCAAGTACTGACATTGTGCCTTACCATTTGGGTGACCTTGCACAAGGGATTTGGGCCCTTTGGTCTTTCATCTCTAAATAGGATGATGCCAGTTGCCTCCTAGGAGGGAGATGAGGAGAAACGGAGATAATGCATGTGAAGATGGTGTGCCCACCTAGTCCAAGTGCCCAGTAACTCTCAGCTCTCAGACCACTCTTTTGCTCGCTTGACACTCTGTGTTCATCCAAGTAAGGGGGATACACTTTAACGCAGAAGGTAAAGTTCCGGCGTAAAATGAAAACAAACAACACTCTCTGCTTCCCCAAAAAGCATGAATTGTTATAAAGTATCATTTTTAATGTCCCCTTAAAACATTCTCCCATGTCCCACGTGTCCACATCCACATAAGTTTTATCCAGTTCTTCATCACATCTCTAAGGCATCTCCGCTTAGTGGAAATCCTAGAAAGATCATCACTTGGACCCAGGTGTATTCACTTGCTAGCCCTGCCATGTTGTTCAAGTCATTTCAACTCCCTAAGTCCCAGCCTTGCTGTTTGTAAAATGGAAAACAATGTTTACTTTACAGAGCTTATGTTCCAGCGGAGACATGTCAAACACAAAAGAAGACAGGTATGGTATGTTAGCTAGTGATAAAAGATAAGGAGAAAAATAAAATGAAAGTAGACAGGAAGTACTGGAGGAGGAACAGTTTGAGATTTTACCTACAGTGTCCAGAGAAAAATGGCATATGACTTGAAGAAAGTAAAGCAGAGAGTCCTTCAGAAATCCAGGACAAGAACATCAAGGAGAAAAGCACAGCAAGTTCAAGAGATGTCAGCAGGAGGATACCGGGATATACTCAAAGTTTGGAGCTGAGGCCAGTGTGGTGGGAAGGGTGGGTGACTGAGGCTTGAGGCAGTGAGGGCAGAGAAGTCTTCGGGCCAGCCATATGACCACAGCAAGACCTCTAGCTATTTACCAGAGTGAAATGAAACCACCTGGGAGGTTTCATGAAAAAAGTGAAACCACCAGAAGGTTTGGGCAGAGCAGTGACTTGGTCTGATGTTCTTTTAGCAAGATCTGTGTTGGGAAGTGTTAAAAGAAAAACTTTAGACAAATTAAACAGTTTAACTGAGCAAAGAATGATTTGAATCATGAATTGGGCAGCACCCTGAACAGGCAGTTTCAGAGAGCTCCACCCAGCTACACGGCAGGCAGTATTTACATATTAAAAAGGGAAGTGCTGGAGAGAAACAGCTTGATTAGTCACAGCTGGGCGTTTGCCTTATTGGGGCATTGTGTGGTGTGAGGCATTTGCCTTATACAGGTATGGTCTGATGAGTTGGCAATATGTGATTGGCTGAAGCTCAGTGGCTGTGACTGGTTGAAACTAAGATATTTGTTACAAGAATAACACACTTAAGTTAGGTTGCAGTTGTTTTTTGTATACTAATTTGGGTTACAGCCCTCTATCCAGGAACTCAAAGTATGAAGGCAGTTTCAGGCCACATTTAATTTAATTTAACAGAAGGGGATGCCTGTGGGCCAGGGCAGAATGGTGGAGTCCAGTTGCAATAATTGAGATAAGAGATGATGATAGTTTTAGCCAAAGTAGTAGCAGTAGAGGTGTCAAGAGATGGTTGAAGGCAGAGCCACAGACTATGCTGCCATTCACACATGAGGTGTGTGGGAAACAGAGAAGGTAAATTCTGAACATCTGGAAGGATTTCCAGTTACCTAAAACACGGAAGACTGTGAGAAGATCAAATTTGAAAGGGAGAAAGAAATATCAGCTTAGTCTTATGCATTTTAAGCTTGAAATGCTTATTAAACATGAATCTTGAGTTCTTGGGAAGTGTCTGAGATGAAGATGCACATATAGGGTCCTTCCACTTAAACAGTGTTGTCTATAGACATAGACATGCCATTAAGAAAAAGATGGCGTAGACTAAGGGGCAATTGAGAAAGGTTTCATGAAGGGTACCAACAACAGTCAGCATTAGCACTCAGAGCATAAAAATGGTAGGAAGCTGGTGTAGGCTCTGGGGAGAGCTGTCTGTAGCCATGGGGGCAGGACCACCAGAAAGGGTTGTGTCACTGGTAAGAGGACAATGCCACGGACAGACCGCATCCTGGCAGTATGGGAGCTGAAGCAAGAGCACTCCCAGCATCTCCTCCACCTGCTCACCAATCAACTGCTGATGTTTGCCATTGACTGAGCCAAATGAGAGCAAGGAAGCCTGCTTGGTATGGCCCACAGATTGAACATCCAAGACACAGAGACGGCAGCGAAGGGTGGAGAGGGAGTATCGAGAGGCAAAGTAAGAACAGCAGACAATGTGAATCACATAGGGAACATGCATAGAAAGAAATGAGATGTTCCATGGCTGAACCATGGGTCTTCCAACAATTAAAAAAAAAAAAAAGCTCAAAGGAAGATTCACAAGGGAGACTACAGTGATCCTCTCAGGGGAGGAGCAGCCATCTCGGGGGATGAGCAGAAGCCAGGTGGAGTGCAGAGGTGGCTGGGGGCACCGATGCCTCCTGGACTCAAACCAACCTATGCACTCCTGCAAAGTTGACAGATCACTGAAGGTCACCAGGCCTCGGTCTCCTCATTTATTCACACACACACACACACACACACACATTAAACTGAATTATCGCTATGATTCTCTTCATTTCTTTACTATGCCATTTGTGTATCTCTGTTGGACCCTTGAAAGGGTCCTCTCTGTAGGGCCCTTCCTTATTTCCAGAATACAAGACAAATTTAAGTTGGATGCACTCCAATGTTTCTGCAGCACACCCGTCATCCTATCAAGTGTCCTCCCATGTCTGTGATGAGCTAAAGAACTCAAAAGAAAGTGACAAGAAGTGGGTTCCGATAGGAGTTCTGGACCTGAGTGAACTTGCAAAGTTTCCAAAGCTTTCTCTGCCTCAGCTTCTTCCAGTATAAGGAAAACATCTGTTCTGGTGAAATGAAAGAAATGCACAGCAAGTTGTTTGGAAAGATGTAAATGCGATGCAAGTGAGAGCTATTACAACGCAATTAGGTCAGTGTGCCACACTCTCCCCCAACGTGCGAGTGAAAGTGTTATTTAGGATATTTAGGACAGCAGCAACTATATGAAAAGCAAAATCAGCGGGGTTTTGGTTCAACTAAGTTCATCAAATTCTGGTTTAAAGAGATGCATGATTTTGAGGCTTCTCAGAGCTTTTCATATGCTAATCAGTTTTATGACCGTCTAAAAGAGAGAAAAATGCAATGATTCCCGAAGTAACTCAGCACCAAAATCCCTTTTTCAAAAGGCATTTCACAGACCATATTCAGTTATTTTTTGCCGCACGCACAACAGAAATGCCAAGTGACTGTGATCATAATCCTATTAGCCGAAGTTAACATGTCTTGACTGTCTCCTGGACCAGCATGACCGTTAGGTGTGGGCCTCGGAGTCAGACAGGTGTGTCAACTGTGTGCTTCGGCTCTCCGTTTCAAACAGGTGCCTCAGCCTTCCCTCTTCTTTACATTGGAGGTGACACCAGTGCCTGATGTTTAGAGTGTAGTGAGGAGTCTGCAAGCTAAAGATTGACAGCATTTGTCCTGTACCTGCTGCACGGGAGCGCTGCACAACCGTTGTTTTGTTTGTTGTTTTTGTTTTGTTTGTTTTTTGAGACAGAGTTTCGCTGGAGTGCAGTGGCGCGATGTTGGCTTACTGCAACATCGGCCTCCAGGGTTCAAGCGATTTTCCTGCCTCAGCCTCCCGAGTAGCTGGGATTACAGGCACGCGCCACCACACCAGACTAGTTTTTGTATTTTCAGTGGAAACATGGTTTCACCATGTTGGCCAGGCTGGTCTACAACTCCTGGCGTCTGGTTATCCGCCCGCCTCGGTCTCCCAAAGTGCTAGGATTACAGGTACCAGCCACTGCACCCGGCCTGCTTTTATTATTAGTCATCACAAACCCCTCCTGAAGTGGGTTCCCTAATTATTCCTTCTGATGCACAAGGAAACTAAGGCTCAGAAGTAACTGATCTGAAAGCATGCTCTCATGCTTAGAAAGCGGGAGGACTGAGTTCTGTATGCGCTCAGTGTGAATCCAACCCATCCAAAAAGGGACGGCAAACTCATTCCCACTTGGGCTCGAGCTCTGCAGGGGCGAGTGTGTGATTGGCTTGGGCTGGATATTAGGACTTGCAGCGCTATGCAGCGTTTCACATGCACATCTATACTGCCCTCAGACAACGTTCTGCACTTCCGGATGTTGGAATAGGTCATTTTTCAGTGGAATTCAGCACTTCCCAGTGGAAATGCTGGAATGTGTGATGTGAATACTAGTAAGCAGTGGCTTGCATTTATTGATTACTTTGGGTTTTAATTTTGGCTTTTCACCCTTCTGCTTTGATTCTTTCCCATTATATGTTTCTCCCTGTTCGTTTTCACCCAGGTCATTCTTGCTAAGGGAATATTTATCCAGTTCGTTCTTAACCAATGAACTTTAATATGCTTTAATTTTGCCTGGTATTGTGCAATGTGAAAGGGAAACTAAAGGAAATACTTTCTAAAGGTAGAATTTAATGTGTTTGTCGTATCTAAGCTAGGGAAGTATGTTTAGATAGTAGGGTCTTTCTTCATGTCCCCAAATCATAAGGGGAGTTGGCCTCTATTTTTTTCTATCCCCAAGGCTGGCTTCACTTACACACATGGTTTGGAAACAGTCGTCAACCTCTGACTCTTTGGAATTGGATGTTTAATCCACTTATTATCATTTTTTGCTAATGCAAAATTAATTAAAATTTAATAATCAATAATCTTAATAATTATCAATTTATAATTTTATATTTTAAATGTACATTATTAATATTTAAAGCATTATGATATTAAATTATTTTAATACCTAATATAAGTAATAGTTTTAATATTAATTTAATAACAAATTAAACATTATTTTTTTCTCAGCCATATACTTTATATCACAACTTTGTGGTTCTCCTGTGTCATGGGTTTTTGTTTGCTTGTTTGTTTGCTTTTGAGACAGAATCTCACTCTGTCACCCAGGCTGGAGTGCAGTGGTACAACCTTGCCTCCAGGTTCAGGTGACTCTCCTGCTTCAGTCTCCCAAGTAGCTGGGATTACAGGGGCACACCACCACACCCAAGCAATTTTTGTATTTTTAGTAGAAACAGAGTTTCACCATGCTGGCCAGGCTGGTCTCAGACTCCTGACCTCAAGTGATCTGCCTGCGTCGGCCTCCTAAAGTGCTGAGATTACAGGTGTGAGCCACCGCACCTGGCCTTGTCATGTTTTTTAACAGTGTAACTTTATGAAGAATTTGCATTTTCCCTTTAAACCAAGACTTTTTAAATGGAGAGATTATTAGGGAACAGGTAGAGAAATACAGTGTTGTTGCTATTTGTTTATTTCTTTCATAGTTTTATTGTATGGTGCATTATTTCTTTCATTGTGATTTATAGAGTTATTTTTTCTTTGTAGCCTAATACAGTGTCAACTTTTATAAATTTTTATTTGCGCTTGAAAAGAAGGTATATTCCCTTATGGCAGAGTTTTGAGGTTAATTTATTTCCATTAGAGTTGCTTCATTGAATAATTTTAGATCTTCTGAATTCTAACGAATGTTTTGACTCTTTGATCTGGCCTTGTCTGAGGGAGGCATGTTAATGCCTCTTGTTATGAGTTTCTATTTCTCCTAGGATCTCTTTCATATTCTGGGTCCAAAAGTTGTTTATTTTTTATTTGGGGCATAGATATTTGTACCTTCTATATATTCACAGGGGAAGGTAGCCTTTTATAAAAATACCCATCTTTTTTCTCATTTAATACTTTTATTACATTATATACCTTTCCTAATATAAAATCATGATTCCTCCACTTTTAAAGTTAATGAAGAATTTTAAAAGAAGTTCTCGGTTTATACAAAAATTGAGCAGAGTGCAGAGTCCACAGCATCCCCACACACCCCTTCTCCCTCCAAACAGTTTACCCTGTTGTTTCCATCTTGCAAAGGTATGGTATATTTGCTTCAGTTGATGAACCAATATTGATAGGTTTTTATTAACTAAACTCTATAGTTTATACTAGAGTTCGCTGTACATTTGATGAGTTTTGACAAATGTATAATGTCCCCTGCTTTGCCTTTTCCAGAATGTCATAGAGGTACCATCACGCAATATATGTCCTTTGGAGCCTGGCTTCTTTCATTTATGCAATGTGTCTTCAATATTTCAATACAATGTTTTTATTTTGTTAAAGTTTTCTAGAATTCTAATTTTAAATATTTGTTCTGTTTCACAGCTCTGGTGTACTGGTTTGGGAATTTCAGTGTTACACATGTTAGATCTCCCTTGCTTGTCTTACATGTATCAGTCTCTCTCGTGCCCTTCTTATATTTTTTTCTATTTATTGTTGAACAGTTTCACTCTTCTTTTTGTTTTTTATTTTTCTTGGTGTGTTTTTTATGGTACGTATCAGTCTTACGGTTTTTTTTTTTTTAATTTTCAGTCATTCTGAAATATTAGATTAGAGGTTTTGTCTTTAATTTGGGTTTTCCCAGAAGCAAACCATGAGAAATGGATGATAGTGAAGTGTTTTTTGGAAAGGACGATAACCAATTAAGGCTGCATTGTCAAGGAAGTTTCATTTCTGTAGAATCACAGCATCTTCCCCTGGGGAACTCAGAAAACTGACGTAAAGGTGCTCTCCTGAACGAGCCACCCACAGGGTGCTCCAGCTTTGTACTCTGCAACCCCCACCCCTAGGGGAAGGGTGCTCCAGCTGGGTACTGAGCAACTCCCACCCCCAGGGAAAGTGTGCTCCAGCTGGGTACTCAGCAATCCCCACCATGAGGGAAGAGTACTCCAGCTAGGTACTTAGCAACCCCCACCACCGGGGGAGGGGCGCTACAGGAGGGTTTACTTCTAAGGCGGACCCGGTGGCTCTAGGGTGCAGCCACAGAAAATGCCCTAGCAATGACAAGCAGACGCCAGGAGTGGGCTGGCTGCCCTGAACATGAGAGAGGAGTGCTCACAGCACTAGCTGCAGTTTTCATCTTCAGGTTTATTTTCATCACATTTTTTCCCCTGGTAGGTTTCAATATTTGTTGGAATTTAAACATTTCTCCAAGTACGTGTTTTGTAATCCTCTTTTGTTTTATCAGGACAACTCTGTGACAGCAGCGACTGTCCAGGGTCTCTCTCAACTCATGGCTCTAGGACACCCTTTTAAAAGGACAACTGTCTCAAACTATTAAAAATACCCTTGTGTGTCCGCTCCTGTCCCTCAGGATGCAGTCTGATTGGGGAAGCTTCCCGTCCCCACTGCAGGCGGTGCTCTGCGCTGCCTTCCCCTTTACCGGCTCCGTAGGGCCGCCTGCAGCCCCTGCCCCTGCGCCAATCTTGGGGCCTTCTTTTTCCTAGGATCCCAGGGTGCCCACTTTAGGTTTTGTTGCCATTCGTTTTTCTTTCAGGTGGATCCTTGTCCTTTGGAGAGAAAGTGTTTGTTTGCTCTTCTGGGATGCCAAGTGATGCGGGTTTCCCATTTAATGTTCACCCACCCGTTAAACTTACTTCTAACTGAGGGAAGCCTTTGGGGCTGTTCTGGTTTTTCTGGGATTCACTCCTTTAGATTTTTGCGCAGCCTACAGTTTTCTTATTGAGGCGGTGGTGGGCGAGTGAGTATTTGGTTTTCCTTCCCGGACTCCTAGGGCCAGGCCATGCTTCCATCTTTCCTGCCACTGCAGAGTAGCTGCTGGTCCCATGGAGACTTGCAGTTCTCCAGTGCTTGCCTGTGCCTTCCTCTCCCATGGGCTTCAGGGGGACTCTTTCTCACCTGGTTCTGCTGAAGATGCTGCCAGCCCCAACCCTCACCTTGGCTATCCTACTTGCTTTCTTTGCTTTCATGACTGTACCCTCAGACATAAAAGGAGCAAATAAACAGTAATCAATAAACCTATGTTGCAACCATATTTTTGCTGCTAGACTTTCTCTGTTCTTTTTTGGGTCTATCTTGGTAAGATTTATTTTTGTCTGAAAGCGATCATTTTATCTACCTTTTCAAAGAATATTAGAACAAATATTTTCACAATATCCTCTTATTATTTTTGTGACTTCTGTAGTGGTGCTCATGTTTTATTCCTAATATTGATTAAGTGTGTTGTTTTTTCATTCTTGTTGGAATTTCACCAGGGATGTCATTATTTTTTGTCTTTTCAAAGAACCGACTTTTGGCTTTGTTATCTTTGTTACAGGTGTGTTTTCTTTTTCTTTAATCTCTGCTATTTTATTTATTCATTATTCTTGTCTTCTATTTTTTAAGAATTTGGTTTTCTTTGCCTGCCTTCAGGGAGTCTTCGGACATCTTTTCTCTTCCAAAATAAGCATCTATGGCTACAAATTTCTTCGAAATACTTTTTAGTTGTATTCCAGAATTTCAGAATAGTTTTAAAAATATAGTTCATTTTGAATTTTTAAAAATCCTTATTTCTTCTTTGATCCATGGATTGATTACCAAGCAAATGGCAATTTTGTATTTATCTTTTGCTGTTGGTTTTGAAATTAGTTGCATTTTGTTTAAGGAAAGTAGCACACTACTTTCTCCTTTTGAAATTTATTGAGACAGGCTGTACAGTAGAATAACACTGGTAAATATTCCACCTGACCTTGCAGAGAGCATGTATTTCACATCTAGTGGGTAGAGTGTTCTATATGTGTTCCTGAGGTCAATTCTGTGAATCATAGTGCTCAAGTTTTCTATAGCTTCACTAATATTTTGTCTATTATTAATAGATATGCATATTGAAATTCTTATATTGTTATTATAGATTAATGTTTTCCCTCATATTCCATAAATGTTTTCTTTAAAAGTTAAAAGAATACATTGGTATATGAATATGAATTTCAAACAGTTTATCTTTTCAGTGAATTGGCCTTTTTTTAATTCTAAAATATCCATTTGATTTCCAGTAATTATTTTGCGTTAAAGTCTACTTAAAGTCAAAGTCTACTTTGATTGCTTTAAAGTCTGCAGCCACATCAGTTTCCTTTAGAGTAATTATTTCTAGTATATCTCTCTGCATTCTCTATTTTTAATCTTTCTATTGAGTTGGATCATAGTTGAAATAGACATTTTTGTAAGTAAACATGAATCACAAGCAATGTATCCTGTGGTAGACGTGTCTATTGTAAACCATGTGGTTGAATTTTGCTGTTTGAAAAACATCCAGCCCATCTGAGAATGGTTTTAAGTGGATTATATAATTTTACTCATATTTATTGACAATTTTTAAATTTAATTTTGAACTATATATGAAATCAGCATTTTCTTGCATTTCTGTTAAAGTTACCTCCCTTGTCTTTTAGTACTATTTAGGATGCTGTATCCAAAGGAAAAGGGCAAGAAAAGAAAGAAAGGGCATGTGTGTCATTATCTTCAAGTGCTGTCATTATATACAGAGAAAGCCCAAACACTGAAATAAATACTAGAAATTGTTTTTAACAGTTTACACAGGTGGCTGGCTACTTAATTCATATGTGTTCTAAGTGAAGCCTTATAAATCATCAAGAAGCATGTAAAAATACAGAGATACTCTCTTTCACATTAAACACAGTTGACAAAACACCTCAGAGCAAATGTAAGTACACTAAGATTTTAATGAATATAATCACAAAAAGTCATTGAAAGATGTAAAAAAAGAGTTGAATAAAAGGATAAGAGTGCAAATATCTGGCTGCAGAAACCCACTGAACACATGCCAATTTCCATAGGTTATACGTTACTATGTCCAAATATGAGAGCAAGCACTAAATTATAGAATTATTGGTACCATTATAGCACATTCTGCTTTTATCTCTAATGTGTGCACACTGCAGTGAAGGATAGCATGTATCAAACAGCATGTTAGTTAATAGGGGGAAAGGCCTGCTTTTAATATTTTGTGCATTGCACAGGCTTACTCTAAAGCACTAACATTGGAGCTTTCACATATGTGTCTGTTTTTATACATTGCTTTTATATTTGACTTGTATTATAACAAAACATAAAAAATAAAAAAGAAGGTGAAGGAGAAATGCACACATGCAGAAAAACTGTCCTTTTGGAGAATGAATGAAAGTTGCAAAATTTCACCTTCTTTTGATTGTAGTTAACTGATATTCAAAGGGTCTGAGCTAGGGCTCAGTCCTAGTCTCCGCTGGCTGGGTTCCGCTGAGCCCTAACTCTCCACTCTATTGCCTCCTACACCTCTCCAAGCCCCATCTCTCTTCCGTGGAGAATCCAGCGTGATCTTTACAAAAACAAAACAAACAAAAGGAATCCCATCAGCCCCAGCTCAGTGGCTCCTCCTCACACTTAGAATAAAATGACAGTGACACCAGAGAGCCCCACAGGCCCTACATAATCTAGCCCCTGTCTCCACTCCGTCCTCCCTGCTCTCTGGCTGCATCTCACGCCTCTGCGCCATTTCCGCGGAGGTGGGAGCCTCAGTTTTCTGAAGGAGGCTGGAGGGGTGGCCTGGGCCTCCTCGGAAGGGCAGGGCGAGCTCCTCTTTGCCCTCTTGTGACCATAAGGACGCCAGAGCTGTCAACAAAGCAGCATGGGGCCTCCGGGCTCCAGTCTTCCTGCAGTGTGACCCAGTAACTCCTTAAGTACTAGCAAAAGAGCTGAACGAGGAGACATATCAGAGGACATGTATCACACTTAAAGATCTAGATAACGCAAAATAGATGAAAACGTTTGAGTGATGACAGTAGAAGCAGCAAACACCCGGCTGCCGAGAGAGGGAAACCCTGGAGAAGCTGACTGCCGGATGCGTCCCGAGTGGGGCTCCCGACTGAGAGAGCGGGAGAAACACCAGGCAAGATGGCCAAGCGGGACAGAAACCAGGAGGTTAGTTATGTCTGTGAGGAAACCACGCAAGAGACCCCATAGCCAGACCTGCGCATAGAGGTAATGTGTATAGCCCACAACCACACCTGTGCACAGCGGCAAAACTTGGGAGGGCCATTCTCGGAGGAAAATGCACAAATACGCAGACAGATACCTGCCACAGAGTTGTTGAAAGAATGAGTATTTCCTAAAATTGATCATATGCTAGGCCATAAAGCACTGATGGAAGTAGTGAAAAATAAGTCAGGAAGAATCTATCAGATTTGAAGCAAAATAGCCAGATTCACATGCAGAAAGCACTGCAAGTAAAAATTCTAGCATATACATTATTTTCAGGGACACATGGAACATTTATTAAAATTGGCCATATGGTGGCAGAGAAGGAAAGTATCAATAATTTTCAAAGAATTAAACCCATACCTCTTGTGGAATTAAATTAGGTATCAATACTCCGCCTAGTCTCCCAAATTTCTAGAAAATAGTTATATGTTTGGGAATTAAAACAATGCTTTTAAACAACGCATGGGGAAAATTAAAAATCACAATGGAACAAAGAAAATATAATGAACCAAGTAAGAATATGAAGGGTATCAAATCTCATGATATGTAGTTAAAATTATGCTTACGTGGAAATTTGCAATCTTAAATACATATCATAAAAAATAAGAAAGGCTAAAGATTAATAATCCTGTCAGGGAACTTCTGCTTCCAAGTAAGATGGAGTTTCAGAAACTGAATTCAACCTCCTACCTAAAACAAAGGCAAATCAGAAAAGTATGAAAATATTTTCAAAGCATATGTCTTGTAAAGGACTTACATCGAGGATATATATATAAGGACCTTTTAAAATTAGTAATAAGAGAACAATCAAATGAAATAACGGGTAAAATATTTATAGAAGTACTTTACCAAAGAAGATACACATATGGCAAATAAGCACAGAAAAACGTACTCAACATTATGGATATTAAATAAATGCAAACTAAAACCGCAATGAGATGCATCAATTAGAATAGTTAACATTAAAAAGACTGGCTATATCAAGTGTCAGTGAGAGTGTGAAAGAACTGGAATGCTCATATATCATGGTTAGAAATGTAAAATTGTAAATCGCTTTACAGTACAGTTTCTTATCCAATTAAGCATACCCATACCATGTGATCCAGCCTTGAGAATAAGAGGCAAAGACATTCCTTATCTCTACTTATATTCAACACTCTACTAGAAGCTCTGACTACAGCAATAAAAGATGTAAAGACTGCAGAGGAAGAAATAACAATTGTGTACATAGGAGAAACAAAGGCCGTAAGATATTATCAAATGTCCTAACATGGTCATAATTGGAATATCAGAAGAAGTGGAAAGAATGAAACACAAGAAATAATGCACAAGTTATTTACAAAATAAATGAAAGACATTGAAGTACGATCTAAGAAGTTCAGAGAACATCAAACAAGAAAAAAACAGAAACAAACGAACAGCTAGGCATATGACAGCCAAAGTGATACGTGTATAAGACTAAGAAAATCTTCAAAGCAGCTAGAGGAAAAAATATACACTATTAGGTTGGTGCACAAGTCATTGCGGTTTTTGCCATTATTTTCAAATGGCAAAAACCGCAATGACTTCTGCACCAGTATAGTATAATATATTCAGAGGAACAAAGATAAGCAGTACAGCTGACTTCAGAATCCATGCAGTTAATAGACAACAGAGTGACACTGTTAAAGTGCTGGAAGGAAGAAAGGAAGGAAAACCGCCTATTATGTATTCAGTGAAAGTATCATTAAAAAATGAAGTGGGTATAAAGACTTTGTTGGACAAACAAAAATTGTAAGAATTTATTACCAGCACTTCCCCTAAAGACAATTTAAGGAAGGTCTTCAGGAAGACAAAGATGATACCAGATAGAAGTTAATATACACAAAGAAATAAAGAACACTAAAATGTAATAAGTGAAGCTAAAAATAAAATTATGTATTACATTCTTTTCCTATTCAAATTGTTCTAAAAGATTACTGACAGCCTAAATCAAAAGAAGGAAAATGCATATCATATGATTATAGCCTATGAAAAGTAAAATTTACTGCAATAACACAAAGAATATGTGAAATAAATTGGAAAAATACTGCATATTTTTTCACTGTTTACAAAGTGGCATAATATATGAAGAGAACATATGAATAATTAAAATATACATGAAAAACTTTGTGGTGAGCTATAAAAATGGAAAAGACAAAAAAGTCAATAGAGTAGATGAAATGAATAACAAAATGCTCAGGTAACCCAAGAAAAGGTAAAACAAGGAGAAAAAACAAAAATGAGTGGGAAGATATTGAAAAAATACTAGTAAGAGTGACTTACATAAAAGTGGCATATGTCTCCAGCAGGACACCCAGTCCAAAATGTGTATGTACCTAGCAGTAGAGCTTCAAAATACATGGAGCAAAAAGTGATGGGATTAAAGATGAAATGTGTACATACACAATTATACTTGAGAGTTCAACATTCCTTCTTCAGTAATTAACAGTGAAACCAACCCAATAGTCCCACAGACTGTCCTTTCTGATATACATAGAAATGTATCTTTCTGGTCTTAAAGCTTGAAACTTATATTTGCTTTATCTGAGTTCCTTCCCCAGGAAAGGACGTTCAGGCTTCTTAAAAAAAAGTATCAAAGAACTGAAACTCACCAGATCAGTCTTCTCAAAAAAGTATAAAAGAAGAGAAACACACCAAATCATCACACCAGATGCCAGAACCCTCATTTACCGTGATTGCGTCTTTGCCACTCCCTAATTTTTTTCTTACACATGGTTACATTTCTTCACTGCTATAGAAACCCCTAGTTTTATTCCATCAGGGAGATGGATTTGAGACTGAGCTTATATCTCCTTGGCTGCAGCACCTGATTAAAGCCTTCTTCCTTGGCAATACTTGTTGTCTCAGTGATTGGCTTTCTGTGCAGTGGGCAGCAGGACCTAGATGGAACCTCTGGTGTGTCAGTAATAATAGAACAGTAGGCTGAAAACTGGTAAGGATCTAGCCAACCTGAACAATACTATCTAACAACTTGACTGAATCAGCGTATATAGAACACTATAGTCAACAATAGCAGGCATGTGGATATTACTACTTCTCTCCAGACATTAAAAAGATAACAAAGAAATGATGGCAACAACTCCATGCCCATTGATTCACAAAATTAGATGAAACCTAAAAATGATTTGAATGATACAGGCTATCAAAACTTGCTCAAAGAGAAGTATGTAAATGAATGGTTCTATGTCAATTAGATGAGTTGAATTTATAGCTCAAAACCTTCAATAAAAAAATTCCAAGCCCACATGTTTTCGTTGACAGATCCTATAAATATTTAAGGAAGAAAGCATAAACTCTAATATACTTTCTCCAGTAAATAGAAAACAGAACACTTCCCAGTCACATTTTCAGCCAGAATTGCCCTAATAACAATATCAGATAATGATATAAAAAGAAAACTACAGTTCAATATCCCAAAAAAACTAATAGAAATAATCCTTGACAAAATAATAGCAAATCAAGTTCAGAAGCATATAAAAAATTTACATCACAATCATGTTCTTATCTCAAAGATAGAAGCCTAGTTCAATATTTAAATATCCATCAATGTAGTTTACTGTATAACAGACTAAGAAGGAAATCAAATGGTAATCTCAATAGGTGCAGAAAAAAATTAGGCAAAATTCAAAAGCCATTCATGACAAAAACTCTTAGTTAAAATTAAATGATTTTAGAAACCATATTAATAAACAGAAAATAAACCGTATAATTATTTCAGTAGATACAGAAAAGCATTTGGAAAGATTTGACAGCTTTACATGACTAAAAATAAAACACTCAACAAGCTAATAGTGGAAGGGAACTTCCTCAACTCGATCAAGGGCATGTGTGAAAAAGCCATAGCTAACATCTGCTAAGATCAGGAGCAAGATAAGCATATCCCTTTTCACTGCTTCTATTTGACAGTGTACTGGAATTTCTAGCCAAGGCAATTAAACAAGAAAAAAGAAATAAAAAGCACCTAGATTGGAAAGGAAATAAAACTGTCTCTATTCACAGATGGCAAAATCTTATATATAGAAAATTGTAAAGAATCCACATACACGTACTCAAAAACCTATTACAACTAATAAACTAGTTTAGCAAAGTTTCAGGATACAAATCAATATGAAAAATCACATGTATCTCTATACATTAGCAATGAATATTCTGAAAATGATATATTAAAAACAATTTCATTCACAATAGCATTGAATGTGATAAAATACTTAGCAATATGTTAAATCAAGGAAGTGTAAGTCTTACACACTGAAAACTACAGAACGTTGTTGAAAGAAATTAAAGAGGACCTAAATAAATAAGAAGATAGTCCATGTTCATGGATTGGAAATTTTAATACCATTAAGATGGATTTCTCCCCATATTCACTACAGATTCAGTGCAATCCCTATAAAAATTCCAACTGCCTCATTTTTCAGACATGTATGCATCCATCCTAAAATTCATATGGAAACGCAAGGGACCTCAAGTAGTGAAAATAACCTTGAAGAAGAGGAACAAAGATTGAGGACTCAAATATTCTGGTTTCAAAACTTACTACAGAGCTACAATAATCAGAATTGTGTGATATTGTCACAAAGATGGGCATATAGATCAACGGAACCAGATTGAGAGTGCAGAATTCAATCCATGTATCTCTGGTCAACTGATTTTTGGCAAGGGTGCCAAGAGCATTCTGTGAGGAAAGAACAGTCTTTTAAATAAATGGCACTAGAAAAACGGATCTCCACATGCAAAAGGATGGATATCCATGTCACACCATATGCAACATTTAATTCAAAATATAGCATGTATAAATATAGGTGATAAAACTATAAAATTCCTTCAAAGAAATGTAGGTGTAAATATTTGTGACTTTGGATTAGGCAACAGTCTCTTAAATATGACATCAAAAGCACAAGTAATCAAAGGAAAAAAATAGCTAAATTGAGTTTCATCAAACTCAAGAACTTTTATGTATCAATGGACATTATTAAGAAAGTGAAAAGCGGCCAGGCACCATGGCTCACGCCTGTAATCCCGACACTCTGTGAGGATGAGGAGGGCAGATCACGAGGTTGGGAGATGGAGACCATTCTAGCTGACACGGTGAAACCCCGTCTCTACTAAAAATACAAAGAATTAGCTGGGCGTGGTGGTGGGCGCCTGTAATCCTAGCTACTCGGGAGGTTGAGGCAGGAGAATGGCTTGAACCCGGGAGGTGGAGGTTGCAGTGAGCCGAGATCATGGCTGGCGACAGAGTGAGACTCCGTCTCAAAAAAAATAAATAAAAAAAAAAAATAGAATTTATCATGTGATTCAGCAACTCCACTCTTAGGTATTTACATAAAATAATTGCAACCTTATGTTCATACAAACATATTTGAACATATAGGACTTTTCATAGCCTCATTATTCGTAACAGCCAAAAGGTGAAAACAACCTAAATGCTCATCAACTGAGGAAAGCCTAAACAAAATGTAGTCCATCCATATAATGGAGTATTTGTTTCAGCCACAAAAAGCCATGAATTACTGCTACATAGAGTAAGGATGGATCTCAAAAACATTGCACTAAGTAAAAGAAGACAAACACACACACACAAATCCACTACTTTATGATTTCATTTATATGAAATGTTCATAATATGCAAATCTGTAGAGACAGGAAGTAGATTAGTGGTTGCTAGGGAGTGGGAGAGAGGGGATTTTGGAAATACCGGTTTCTTTTGAAGTGTGGAAATATCATGGAATTAGACAGTAGCTATGGTTTACAACATTGTGAAAATACTAAAACTCACTGAGTCATCAACTTTAAAATAGGCGAAAGGATGAATTTTCTGTTATGGGAATTTTATATGAATAAAAGAAACAAACACAAAACTCTTAGTAACTACTAGGAAAGGGACCTCCTTAACCTGTTCCAGGGCATCTACAAAAAACCTACAGGTATCATCAATCTAAATGGTGAAAGAATGAATGTTTCCACCCTTAGTGGACCACCCTAGGAGGCTCCCCCTTATACTGCTAATTGACATTTTCCTGGAAGTTGTACCCAGTGCAGTAAGTCAAAAACAGACCTACATATTGTAAATGAAAAGGTAAATCCTGTCTGTACTCATGTGACATGATTGTCTAGAAAATTGAAAAGGATCTACAGAAAACTTTACTTCAAG
>NW_016807505.1:2209806-2222618 GCF_001698545.2 Rhinopithecus bieti | reverse complement strand
GAGTTTAATCAGATGTTAAGAAACATGGTCAGTATACAAAAGTCCATATAATTTCTACAGGTTAGCTATTGACAACTGGATTTTTTATTTTAAAAATATATTTTGTATTTTTAAATTCTTAGGTATATATTTAACAAAATGCATGCAAAGTCTGTACGTTTATGAAGAGGTAATGGAAGAAATCAAAGAATACCTAAATAAAGGGAGATATATCATGTTTGTGGATTAGAAGTTTCAATATGTTAAAATGTCAATTTTCCCCAACTTGATCAATAGATGCAATGCAATTTCTTTGTTTTTTTTTTTTTTTTTTTTTGAGACGGAGTCTCGCTCTGTCGCCCAAACTGGAGTGCAGTGGCCGGATCTCAGCTCACTGCAAGCTCCGCCTTTAGGGTTGACGCCATTCTCCTGCCTCAGCCTCCCGAGTAGCTGGGACTATAGGCGCCCGCCACCTCGCCCGCCTACTTTTTTGTACTTTTTAGTAGAGACGGGGTTTCACCGTGTTAGCCAGGATGGTCTCGATCTCCTGACCTTGTGATCCGCCCGTCTCAGCCTCCCAAAGTGCTGGGATTACAGGCTTGAGCCACCGCGCCCGGCTGCAATTTCAATTGAAATCTGAGCAAGGTTTCCAGTGATATTTCTAGTGATATTCTAGTGATATTAAGCTGATGCTTAAATATAAGGAAAGTCAAAGAAAACAGAACAGCTAATACAAACATTAAAAAGAACACATTTGGAAGATTCACAGTGCCTGATTTCAAGATTCGCAACAAAGTCACAGTAATCAAGAGAGAGTGGAATTGATGAAAATTTAGAGACAGATCAACGAAACAGAATAGAGTCTAGAAATATACCAACACAAATCAGGCAAACTGACTCAAAAAAAGTGCAAAAACAATTCAATGAAAAAAATGGGATTTTCTACAAATGGTGCTGAAACAATAGAATATTCATATTTTTAAAAAAACACCTTGACACATATATCACACCTTACATAAAATGATGTAATTAAAAGTGATCATGGATCTAAATATAAAACATAAGATGGTAAAACTTCTAGCAGAAGGAATGAAAAACATCAATAAAAGTCCGGCTTTGGAAGAAGTTAATTATAGATATGACATTGAAAGCATGATTCATAAAAGGAAAAAATGATAAATTGGCCTTCAGCAATTTTTGCCCTTTGAAATATACTGTTAAAATGAAAAAGACAAGCCACCAGCTGGAAGAAGATATTTTTAAGACACATATCTGATAACGGAATTTATCAGATGCAGAATCTACCCAGAATACGTAAGAAGCTCTCAAAACTGAAAAATAAGAAAACAACCCACTTTTTAAAATGGGCAAATGATCTGAACAGACATTTCAGCTAAGAGGATACATAAATGGCAGGTAAGCATATGAACAGATATTGGACATCACTAGTTATTGGAGAAATACATGGTAACCTACAACGTGATACAATCACACATCTACTAGACTGGCTAAAACTTTAAAAAACAAAAACAAAAAACAGAACAAAAACAAGAACTGAAATCATAAAGTCCTGGTGAGGATGCAGAGAAACTGGATCTCTCACACATTGCTGTTCGCATCCAAACCAGGCCACGAGCAGGAGGTGAGCGGTGAGCAAGACAACTTTGTTTGTACTTAACAGCTGCCCTGCTTTGCTCACATTACCTACCACCTGAGCTCTGCCTCCTGTCACATCAGCAGCTGCATTAGACTCTAATCTAATGGCACTTTGGAAGTCAGTTTGGCAGAGTCTTTTAAAATTAAACGCACATTTACCATCTTACCCAGGAAAGCCACTTCCAAGTATTTATACAAATGGAATGAAAATTTACATTCACACAACCTTTTTGGCACCAGGGACTGGTTTCATAGAAGACAGTTTTTCCACCATCTAGGGCAGGATGGGGCGGGGAGGATGGTTTCAGGATGATTCAAGCACATTACAATTATTCTGCACTTTATTTATATTATTATTACCTTGTAATAGTAATGGAATAATTATACAGCTCACCGTAATGTAGAATCAGTGGGAGCCCTGAGCTTGTTTTCCTGCAACTAGACGGTCCTGTCTGGGGGTGATGGGAGACAGTGACAGATCATCAGGCGTTAGATTCTCATAAGGAGCACACAAAGTAGATCCCTTGCATACGCAGCTCACAACAGGGTTCATGCCCCCACAGGAATCTAATGCCCCCACTGATCTACAGGAGGCAGAGCTCTGGTGGCAATGCGAGTGATAAGGGACGGCTGTAAATACAGACGAAGCTTCACTCCCTGGATCGCTGGCCACTCATCAGCTGTGTGGCCCAGTTTGTAACCATGGCCTGGTCCATGGCCAGGGGTTGGGGACCCCTGCTGAACACGAATATATAGCAGCCTTTTTCTTGCTTTCCAAAGACTGAAACAACCCAGACAGCCTTCAGCAAATGAATGGATAAACAGTCTCTAGTGCATCCATGACATGGAGCACTATTCAGTCGTAAGAAAGAAACATGTATTCATTCATGCAACATGGACAAATCTGGAGTGAATTTTGCTTAGTGAAAGAAGCCAAACCCAATGACTGTATGTTGTTTGATTCAATGGACACAGTGTTTTGGAGCAGGTAGTACTATACCAGAGAACTGATCAGTGCTTGTTTGTGGCTGAAGATGAAGGATCAATGACAGCCAAGAGGTCATGCAGGTATAATTGTGTGTGTGTGTGTGTGTGTGTGTTGAATTGTCTATTCTGTATGGTACTTTGCTGATGGATGTATAACCCTAGGCATCTGCAAAAACCCATGGAACTATACACTGTAAAGAGTTAAGTCCATATTTTATTCCAATTTTTAAAATCAACGAGAATATTGACAGAAGCCAAGATCGATGCAAACTGTGACCAATGAATCTAACTCTATTACAAATAAATGTTATAGTCATGTTGAAGGAAAAGGCTGCATTGATTGACTCAGGTGTGAGGACCCTTAGAATGCTGAGAAGAAACCTTTTCAGTCCCTTTCAGGATGGCCCGACTTGTATGTTCGGCCTGAAGGGCTTCATTCATTCAGTTTGCTCTCATGTGGACAGTCAGCCTAACTGAAATATCAGAATGCTTGAAGAAAGAAGGAAGGAGTAGAGAGGATCCCAGAGACATCAGAGATGTTTGAACCACAGTGACTCCATTTGAGTGAGGGCTAGGAAAGTGAGGCTGGGACTTACTAGGCTACATTCCCAGAATAGGTATTCCTAGCCTCTAGATATTAACAGTTAAGGGAACGACTGATAATGTTTACTAAACAGACCCAGACTTGGGAATGCCCAGACATCCTGATATCTGGAGAACAATCGCATTCCTAATTTTTCTTTAAAGATAATAAAATTGTTTCAAAATATAGCAATTAAGAAAATTAATTCTTTATCACAAATCTTTGTACCAGAGCACATCTCGCCATGATCATTTTTTATCCTATATACATACACATACGAGCATTGTACCGAGGGTGGACACATTTCCTCCTCTTACTTTCGGAAATGCCCTACTCTGTCTATGGAGTAGCTGCACTTTCACCACTTGACTTTCTTAATAAACTGGCTTTTGCTTTGCACTGTGGACTCGCCCTGAATTCTTTCTTGTGTGAGATCCAAGAACCCTCTCTTGGAGTCTGGATCAGGACGCTTTCCTGCAACAGTGGGAGAGCTCAGAGTCTGGATCCAAATGTGTCTCCCACCTACTCCACTCGTAGACTCTTCAGGTAAATAATTATTACATTCCCATTTTTTTTCCTTCAACAAAGTTTGTTACTGGTAATCTAAGCCATCCTATGGGGTGTACCTTCTGTGTACCATGTTGAGGAATTTACTCCAGCATGTGCTTCTGTATAGTTGGTGAGGAAATCAAAATTTTTAAAAAATCCTGAGATTCAGGAAACTATATCCAACAAATGAATGCAATGATTGGAAGTTCTGGTGTTACAGGAAAGGGGCCCCAATCCAGACCCCAAGAGAGGGTTCTTGGATCTATTGCAAGAAATAATTCAGGGAGGGTCCTTAGTGCAAAGTAAAAGCAAGTTTATGAAGAGAGTAAAGTGGAGAAAGAACAGCTACTCCATAGACAGAGTGGGACATTCCTGAAGGTAAGAGGAGGAACGCGTTCACCCTGTGTACAATGCTTGTATATATGGGGAAATGTGCTCTGCTACAAGGATTTGTGATAAAGGATTAATTTTTTTACTTACTATATTTTGCAAGAATCAATATTATTATCTTTAAAGCAATATTAGGAATGCCTTTGTTCTCCAGATATTGTGATAGCTAGACACCCCCAAGTCTAAGTCTGTTTAGTAAACATTATTAATTTGTCCCCTTCACCTTAAACATCTAGAGGCTGAGGATACCTAACTTTCTGAGAATGCAGCCCAGCAAGTCCCAACCTCATTTTCCCAGCCCTCACTCAAAATGGAGTCACTCTGGTTCAAAAGCCTCTGACACTCAGATCATAGCTGCTACACAGCAAGCAAGAAAAATAGCCAGTGTGAGCTGGGGCAGGAGGCAGCTATCTGGCTGAGGCAAGATGTTATGGATTAGATATTATACCCAGGGTTTGATAATGGCAAAAGTATTATGCAGAGTAAATAAAGTCAGTAGAAACCAAATGTTTTGCTGAAGATTCCTAAAGACCATCCGCTGAGATTGCGTTGGCAATGACTGGGTCATAAACTTTCACATGCCACAGGCAGGGAGACATCATTATTAAGTAAAAGGCCAACATCCTTTGAACTTAATGGGACTCTGTACACCCCAAAATAGATATCTTCTGTCATGAAGAAAGTAAGTGAGGAAATCAACACTTTCCACAGTAGCATTTCACCAACTCATGAGAAAAGACTGCAAACTTGGGCCCAGAGTCTCACCTTCCCACAATGCCAGGACAACAACATCCCCAAATCTTAGGTCACCCCAGGAGACAGGACAGAGAAGGGAAGCAGTAGACTCAGATCCAAGTGGAAATTACAAAATGCCTGAGGAAATTACATAGGTACATAAATTGTCTGCACTTGGCGGTGGGGGCTTAGTAAGTACAATTATTTGAATTAAATGGTTGTGTTTGCACACCAGAGTCTGTGACTGTAAAATTCATGCTACTTCTGTAATGAGCCTGAACTAATTTTATAATCAGAAAAAGGTCATGTTTTACAAGTAGTAAGAGGTAGCTGGGCACAGTGGCTCACGCCTGTAATCCCAGCACTTTCGGAGGCTGAGGTGGGCGGGTCACCTGAGGTTGGGAGTTCAAGACTAACCTGGCCAACATGGTGAAACCTTGCCTCTACTAAAAATACAAAAATTAACTGGGCATGATGGCCTGCGTCTGTAATCCCAGCTACTTGGGAGGCTGAGGCCAAGGAATCTTTTAAACACGGGAGGTGGAGTTTGCAGTGAACCGAGATCGTTCCGCTACACTCCAGCCTGAGCAACAGAGCAAGACTCTGTCTCAAAAAAAATACAAAAATAAAAAATAAATAAGTAGCAAGAGGTATGCAGAAAGTAGAGCTAGTCATGGAACTGGAGAGAGATGTTGATTTTTTGCAGATGACGATGGTAAGCCATTATGTGCTTCTATTAAATGTGTTGTGGGAAGGCTTGATACCCATTTGATCAGTCATAGTAATTTCCTCGGCAGTAAGCTCTAGTTTGATTTTACAACAAATATTTCCATACCGAGATTGATTTTGTAGCTTTTCCTGTGACTATTACTGGCGTTGCTAGACTTGCAATGGCAGCTTCCACTTACATAGAAATTGATTGCATTAAAAGGGCTTTGCAAGGCAGAGAAATTCAATTTGCTAGCCATTTACTTCAAAGAGATTTTTCTGAGCAAGAAAAAAAGCAAAAGATTTCTCATCACTAAGAAGATTAAGAAAGTTTCAGAGCCTCAGGAGAAAATGTAAAAAGAGGCTGGTCAAACAGTCAGAAACTACATTATTGAAGAGCAATTCTGTAACAGTCATTGAGGCTTTTTCGTCTTCTAATGACCGTTGATTGTCTGACACTACTCAAGGCTTGGCAGGTTCTGGGAAAAAGAAATACCAGCATAACTGCTCACATACTTGTTTTGAGCTTCATTCATTTTTTGGAGATAATCGTTATGTAACATATATCCTCCTAAGTGTTTTAATTTTTCTAAAATATATATTATGTTTAAAATTAAAAGAGATTTAAAATTTTTTGAAAGATATTTTCCTATAATCTTAATTCTGGTTTTTAAATTCATCTATAATTTATAGTCACTTTATGATTATGAAATGGTATAATTTGGACGCTACAAAAATTAACTCATTATTTCAATACTCAGTTATGCATTATTTAAAGTTCATTTATTTACTAAGCATACACAGGCAAGGTTTTGTATTAGGATGTCATTTAATATTATATTGTGAGCAATTTTTTTTCTTTTCTTTTCTTTTTTTTTTTTTTTTTTTTGAGATGGAGTCTCGCTCTGTCACCCAGGCTGGAGTGCAGTGGCAGGATCTCGGCTCACAGCAAGCTCCACCTCCTGGGTTCACACCATTCTCCTGCCTCAGCCTCCCGAGTAGCTGGGACTACAGGCACCCGCCACAACACCCGGCTTATTTTTTAGTAGAGTCGGGGGTTTCACGGTGTTAGCCAGGATGGTCTCGATCTCCTGACCTCGTGATCCGCCCGCCTCGGCCTCCCAAAGTGCTGGGATTACAGGCGTGAGGCACCGCGCCCGGCCTGTATTCGTTCTTAACGCAGTTCGTAATATTGCTTTCTTAACATGTACTTCTATATTAAATAAATAGCTTTTGATATAGACTTTAATCTATTTCTCATTTTCCACTCCAATCTATGTTTCTATTTTGTTTTGTTTTGTTTTTGAGACAGAATTTCGCTCTTGTCACCCAGGCTGGAGTGCAATGGTGCGATCTTGGCTCACTGCTACCTCTCCCTCCTGGGTTCAAGCAATTCTCCCGCCTCAGCCTCCTGAGTACCTGGGATTACAGGCATCCGCCACCACGCCCAGCTAATTTTTTGTATTTTCAAAATCTATTTTCTTCTTTTTTTTTTTTTTTTGAGACGGAGTCTCGGCTCTGTCGGCCCCAGGCGGGAGGCAGTGGCGGATCTCAGCCACTGCAAGCTCGCCTCCCGGTTACGCCATTCTCCTGCCCAGCCTCCCGAGAAGCTGGGACCTACAGGTCGCCCGCCACCTCCGCCCGGCTAGTTTTTTGGTATTTTTTAGTGAGAGGAAGACACGGGGGAGAGATACCACACAAAGAGAGATAAAACCCAAAGATATAAGAACACAATACCAATACACCACAGTGATCGCGCCCCAGTCTCGGCTCCCAAGTGCTGGATTAGCAGCTTGAGCCACCGCACCAGCCTCCAAAATCTATTTTCTATTTCAGTGCTTACAACTACTTTGTGACTTATTATTTTTACATTGTATTTTCAGTAGGAATCCATTATGTCTTAAATTTCCCCAAGTTGGCCGGGTGCGGTGGCTCACGCCTGTCATCCCAGCACTTTGGGAGGCCGAGGCGGGTGGATCACAAGGTCAGGAGATGGAGACCATCCTGGCTAACACGGTGAAATCCCGTCTCTACTAAAAATACAAAAACTTAGCCGGGTGTGGTAGCAGGCACCTGTAGTCCCAGCTACTTGGGAGGCTGAGGCAGGAGAATGGCGGGAACCCGGGAGGCGGAGCTTGCAGTGAGCCAAGGTCATGCCACTGCACTCCAGCCTGGGCAACAGAGCGAGACTCCACCTCTAAATAACTAACTAACTAACTAACTAAATAAATAAATAAATAAATTTCCCCAAGTTATGGACAACTTGATTGTCTCTAACCACCACTCCCAAAGACAATGTTCTGAGGAATGTAATTGTACACATCCCATCATCAAATTGTGTGAAAACTGTTCTCTGTATGGTCACAACAGCAGGACTGATGGTCACAACGTCTGGGCATATTTAACTGGACCGGGCCCCCAGGCTGTCTGCAGAACGGCTGCACCTGTGTGTCTGCTTATTGGCTGTAGATTAGGTTTCCTCTATCCGCAGAATTTTACTAGCACTGCATTACCCAGCTGTTTTTGCCAATCTCTTATGAGTAAAATGATATCCGATTATTGTTTTAATTTGCATTCCTTTAATTACTATAATGTTTGAACAACTCTCCAAATGCTCTTTTGCTTTCTGGCTTCTTTTCTGAATTACTTTATCTGTTCATATCCTTTGCTTAGTATTTCAACCGATGTGCCTACATTTCCTCTTGTTTATTTGAGGAGTCTTTGCATAATCTGGGTATGGATGCTTTTCAGTGTTAGACTTGGAAAATAGTTCACCCCAATCTGTGATCTGTCAGTAAACTGTGTCATATTCCCTAAGGAACATAATTTTTTCTTTTGATATAATCACATATCAAATATAGTAATATTATATCTTGTGATTTGTGCTTTTGGCATTTAGGTTATGAAGACCATCCCTGCTTTTAGGTTACAATTGTATTTTCCTACATTGTCATCTATTCAATTCTTTTCCTTTCACATTTAGTTTTTCAGATACCTGGAATCAAATGCTACAGATAGGTTTATTAAAAGCAAAATCTATATATTACTTTGTTTCTTTCAGACTACACTGTGTTATTATGTATAATATCTTGAAAAAGTGAATTGATTAGTTTTCCAACTTACCACGTTATTTGAAACACAACACATATTGTCTTAGAATGATGGCAAATAAACTACCCATAACGTTGCCCATATATGTAACTATGTGTGTGTGTGTGTGTGTGTGTGTGTGTGTGTGTGTGTCAGACTAACTTCAAGGCAATCATGAAATTGTATTTTTATATTTTTCTTTATGTAGTGATTCAGTTTTTCCAAAACCTTATGCTAAAATGTCCCTTTGGCCATGGGGTTTTAGTGCTAACTTTTGCAGATTTTATGAGCCTGTCTAGGCTTAAATATGTCGTTGAGATCTCTGTTGGGTCACATTAGCCTTGCAGATTGTTGTTGAGCCAGCACCATACTGGTCTTATTTATTTATTTGTTTGTTTATTTATTTTTATTTTTTTTGAGACGGAGTCTCACTCTGTCGCCCAGGCTGGAGTGCAGTGGCGGGATCTCAGCTCACTGCGAGCTCCGCCTCCCGGGTTTACGCCATTCTCCTGCCTCAGCCTCCCAAGTAGCTGGGACTACAGGCGCCGCCACCTCGCCCGGCTAGTTTTTTGTATTTTTTTAGTAGAGACGGGGTTTCGCCGTGTTAGCCAGGATGGTCTCGATCTCCTGACCTCGTGATCCGCCCGTCTCGGCCTCCCAAAGTGCTGGGATTACAGGCTTGAGCCACCGCGCCCGGCCTACTGGTCTTATTTTTATAACTTTGTGGTATATCTAAGTATCTGATATGCTTAATCATTCTTCTTTGCTCTTTTTTTAAATAAAGAGTCTTAATTATTCAAAACACTCTGTATCTCATAAATTTTTGAATCAATGTATTGACTTTCTCAAAAATTCCAGTGGGAATTTTGATTGAAATGACTTGAATCTATAGATTAATTTGGGAATAACTAACATGTTTATATTTTTAGCTCATCCTAATCATGTGCAAGAAATGTTGTTTGTTTTAGAAAACTGTAAGTCACTTTAAAAAGTTACTTTTAACAGTGATTGTGTGTTTATTTTTTCGCTGTTTGTAATAAAGTGTCTGACCCTAATTGCTTAATGGTTGACTCCTGAGACAGCTTTTTAAGCCTCATTCCTTCTTCTTACCCGTGTGCCTCATTTCTGGGCAAGCTGAGAAAAAAACTTGGTGCTCTCTCCTTTGTTACCAGTTGGGATTTCAAACCGTGCAACCACCCACTGATGTACACAATTCCTCACCAAGGCCCCACTGCCTATGTGCAATACAAAACCCTAGCCAAGCCAGGTGCAGTGAGTGGTGTGTGCCTGTTGTCCCAACTACTCAGCAGCTGAGGCAGGAGGATTGCATGAGCCCAGGAGTTCCAGGCTAGCCTGGGCAACATAGTGAGACCCTGTCTGTATTAAAACAAAACAAAACAACAACAACAAAAATAAGCTAGCCAGTCTCCTCCCTTTCCCCACTCTCTCAAGCCACTTTTAGTCCAGCTTGGGAAGCCTGCCACGCTCTCCCGCAAGAGCCCTGCTATGCAAGCAATCAACATTTCACCCCTCTCAGTGTGAGTGTGGCAACAGCCAAACCAGATTTTGGATGAGGGTCCATCTTCTTTCTGCAGAGGAACAGCAACAATATTTAATTATATTTTATTTTTATGATGGTCTTATATTTTGTAAAGTATTATATTTTTTAGTAGTTTTACTTCTGTAGAGAAATACTTGGTTTTGGAAATTGACCAGAATCTGACATTTTGCCAACCTCTTGTTTTTTAATAATGTATTTGTTTATTCTCTTATTTTTTCTATTCAAATTATCATGTGATCTATACATAACAATAGATTTATCTGTTCCTTTCTAATCCTGACACCTGAATTCTATTCTTTTCCTAGATTATTATCTAAAAGCTCCAAAACAACGTTAAATTAATATGTCTCTAGTGGGGATTTTCACCTTATCCTGATCTTTTTTTTTTTCGGAGTCTCGCTCTGTCACCCAGGCTGGAGTGCAGTGGCCGGATCTCTGCTCACTGCAAGTTCCATCTCCCAGGTTCATGCCGTTCTCCTGCCTCAGCCTCCTGAGTAGCTGGGACTACAGGCGCCACCACGTCGCCCGGCTAGTTTTTTGTATTTTTAGTAGAGACGGGGTTTCACCGTGTTAGCCAGGATGGTCTCCATCTCCTGACCTCGTGATTCACCAGCCTCGGCCTCCCAAAGTGCTGGGATGACAGGGGTGAGCCACCGCGCCCAGCCCTTATCCTGATCTTAAAGAGGAGGCATCTAAAGGTTATCTGTTAAGTGTGTGTATGCTGTAGATTTTATATGCTATATATATTTTTGGAATGTAACATCTTCCAAGATGAAGAAGTTTCCTTCTATTTCTAATTCACTGAGTTCCGTTTTAAATCTTCTTTTATGTTTAATTTTTGTGGATACATAGTAGGTGCATAAGATGTTTAGATAAAAGCATGCAATGTGAAGTGACCACATGGCGGGGAACAGGGTGTCCATCCCCTCAAGCGTTTATCCTTTGTGGTACAAAAACTCCAATTACATTCTATTAGTTATTTTAAGATGTACAATTAAGTTATTATTGACTATAGTCACCTTGTTGTGCTATCTAATAGTAGGTCTTGTTCGTTCTTTCTATTCTTTGTACCCATTAACCGTTTTTACCTCCCCCGCAACTCCCCACTCCTCTTCCCAGCTTTTGGTAACCATCTTCCACTCTATGTCCATGAGTTCAACTGTTTTGATGTTTAAATCCCACAAATAATTGAGAACATGTGATGTTTGTCTTGCTGTGCCTGGCTTATTTCACTTAGATCACGTAATGATCTCCAGTTCCATGCGTGTTGCTGCAGATAACAGAATCTCATTTGTTTTTATGGCTCTGTAATATTCCATTGTATATATATGCCATGTTTTCTTTATCCATTAAGCTGTTGATGGACACTTAGGTTACCTGCAAACCATAGCTATTGTGAACAGAGCTGTAACAAACATGGGAGTGCAGATATCTCTTCTGTATACTGATTTCCTTTCTTTTGGGAATGCCCAGCAGTGGGATTGCTGGATCATATGGCAGCTCTATTTTTAGTTTTTTGCGGGACCTCCAAACTGCTCTCCATAGTAGTTGAACTAATTTATATTCAGTTCAACAATGCACAAGAGTCACCTTTTCTCCACATCCTTGCCAGCATTTGTTATTGACTGTCTTTTGGGTATAAGCCATTTTATCTGGGGTGAGATGATATCTCATTGTAGTTTTGATTTGCATTTCTCTGATGACTAGTGATGGGGAGCACGTTTTCATATACCCGTTTGACATTTGTATGTCTTCTTTTGGGAAATGTCTATTCAAACCTTTTGCCCATTTTTTGATTGGATTATTAGGTTTTTTTTTTTTCCTATAGAATTGTTTGACCTTCTTGTATATTCCAGTTATTAATCTCTTGTCAGATGGGTAGTTTGCAAATATTTTCTCCCATTCTGTGGGTTGTCTCTTCACTTTGTTGTCTGTGTCCTTTGTTGTGCAGAGGCTCCTTTACTTAATGTGATCCATTTGTCCATTTTTGCTTGGGTTGCCTGTGCTTGTGGGGTATTGCTCAAGAAATTTTTGCCCAGACCAATGTCCTGGAGATTTTCCCCCAATTTTTTATGTAGTAGTTTCATAGTTTAAGGTCTTAGACTGAAGTCTTTAATCCATTTTGATTTGATTTTTGTATGTGGTGAAGGATAGTTGTCTAGTTTTATTTTTCTGCATATGGATATCCAGTTTTCCCAGCACCAATTGAAGAGACTGTCTTTCCCCCCAGCGTATGCTCTAGGCACCTTTGTTGAAAGTGAGTTCACTATAGGTGTGTGAATTTATTTCTGGGTTCTCTATCCTATTCCATTGGTCTATTTGTCTGTTTTTATGCCAGTACCATGCTATTTTGGTTACTATGACTCTGTAATATAATTTGAAGTCAGGTAATGTGATTCCTCTAGTTTTGTTCTTTTTGCTTAGGATAGCTTGGCTGTTCTGGGTCTTTGTGATTTCATATAAATTTTAGGTTTGTTTTTTCTATTTCTGTGAAGAATGTCATTGATATTTTAATAAGAATTGCACTGAATCTTTGCAATGGCTTTTGGTAGTATGGCCACTTTAAAATATTGA
>NW_016807505.1:2194842-2206066 GCF_001698545.2 Rhinopithecus bieti | reverse complement strand
AAAAAAAAAAAAAAAAAAAAGCCCATGTAATTATTTTGTGCATATAAAATCATGTTCTCCAACTGATATTCTCTTAGAAAGAAACAAACTGCCAACAAAATCTTGCAGTAACTGTTTAGAAGTCATATATTTAAAGAAAACTAATCATGTAATACTTTTCTTTAATATTTAAAGATTCATCTACACTACAACTTCACAGTTAAGACTTCTTTCGATACCAACCCCTCCCAACCTCCAAACCAAATCAGCCAGCATTCCAGTCAAAGTTCATTCTCCTCTGGGTCCATTCTTTTTTAATGTTTAAAGCTTTTCTATGTAAAAATATAACCGCTCCTTCCTTCCTATTTTCTTTCCTTCCTTCCTTCCTTTCATATACCCAGTCTCAGTACTGTAATATGAACTACAGTAGTTGTTAAATATTATTGGTAGAATTCATAATTTATTATTAAACATAATTCTAAGTTATCATTTTGCATGTATATAATTTTATTCACTCATCCACATGTGAGCATCAAGAAATGCTCCAGTGGATATCTGAAAATCAAACACATTCCTATCTGTAATATTCCTCCTCATAAATGATGTGGGTCAACTCCCCTGACCGTATGGCAACTCCAGTTTTAGCCATCAGGTTTCCTGGCATGAGAAACCCAAAGTGACCAAGCAACAATAGCTTTACTGTTATTGAGGTTATTAATGTGCCAACTTGTGGGAGTGTCCTTTTTCTGAGAACCAGGACAAGTATACCCAAAATACTGATGTTTTTTATTATTCACTCTTAACATTAAGGTTCACACTTTGTGTTGCAAATTCTATGGCATTTGAAAAATGTACAATGACATATCTGTACTTGAGAACAAGTATAGTATAGTAGTAACATACTCTGTGTGTATTATAGTATCATACAGAGTACTTTCACTGCCCTAAACTCCTCCTGTCCTTAATCTATTCATGTCTCCTTCCCTCCCCGTGAAGTTTGAGAACCATTAATCTCTTCTTACTGTCTCCATCATTTTGCCTTTCCAGAATGTCATATAGTTGACATTCTGTACCCTGCCAAAACTGGGTTCTTGTGCTGAGCAGTATGCATTTAAGAACATTCCACGAATTTCTGTGACTTGATAGCTTATCCCTTTTTATCTCTGAATAATCTTTCATAGTATGAATGTGCCACAGTATGTTTAGACACTCAATTATTGAAGGATATCTTGGCTGCTTTCAAGTTTTGACAGTTATGGATATAGCTACTATAAACATTCGTGTGCAGATTTTTGTGTGGACATACATTTTCAACTCAAATTAATAAATACCAAGAAGCATGATTATAGATTAAATGGTGTATTAGTCTGTTTTCATGCTGCTAATAAAGACATACCTGAGACCAGGTCATTTATAAAGGAAAGAGATTTCATTGACTCAGTTCCACATGGCTGGGTAGGGCTCATAATCATGGCGGAAGGCAAATAAGTAGCAAAGTCATGTCTTACATGGCGGCAGGCAAAAGAGCTTGTGCAGGGAAACTCCCATTTATAAAATCATCAGATCTCATGAGACTTATTCACTACCATGAGAGCAGTATGGGGGAAACACCCCCATGATTCAATTATCTCCACCTGGCAAAACCCTTGGTACATGGGGATTACTACAGTTCAAGATGAGATTTGGATGGGAACACAGCCAAACCATATCAAATGGTAAGAGTATCTTCAGTTTTATAAGAAACTGCCAAACTGTCTTTCAAAGTGGCTGGACCACTTTGCCTCCCAGCCAGCAATGAATGAGAGTTTCTGTTGCTCTATATTTCAGTCAGCATTTGGTGTTGCCAGTGTTTTCGATGTAGCCAATCTCACAGGTGTGTAGGGGCATAGCATTGATGTTTTATTTGTGATTCCACGAGGACATGTGATGTTGAGCATCTTTTCATATGCTTATTTGCCATCTGTGTTTCTTCTTTGGTGAGGTGTCTATTCAGGTCTTTTGCCCAATTTTATTTATTTTTTATTTTTGTTTTATTTTAAATTCTGGGATACATATGTAAGATGTCCACATTTGTTACAAAGGTGAATGTTAGCCATGGTCGTTTGCTGCACCTATCAACCCATCAACTAGCTATTTTTTATGCTGTCCCTCCTACCCCCTCCCCGAGATACTCCTCCCCAGTATGTGTTGTTCCCCTCTCTGTGTCTATGTGTTCACATTGTTCGCTCCCACTTACAAGTGAGAACATGCGGTGTTTGGTTTTCTGCTCCTGCATTAGTTTGCTGAGGATAGTGGCTTCCAGCTGATCTATGTCCCTGCAAAGGATGTAATCTCACTCCTTTTTATGGCTGCATAGTATTCTATGGTGTATATGTACCACATTTCCTTTATCCAGTCTATCGTTGATGGGCATTTGGGTTGATCTTATGTCTTTGCTATTGTGAATAGTGCTGCAGTGAACATACATGTGTGTGTATCTTTATAACGGAATAATTTGTATTCCTTTGGGTATATACAACAGAAAATGGGATTCTTGGGTCAAATGGTATTTCTTGTTCTAGGTCTTTGAGGAATTGCCAGACTGTCTTCCACAATGGTTTAACTAACTTACATTCCTACCAACAGTGTAAAATTGTTCCTATCTCTCCACAGCCTCATCAGCATCTGTTGTTTCTTGACTTTTTAATAATTGCCATTCTGCCTGGCATGAGATGGTATCTCATTGTGGTTTTAATTTACATTTCTCTAATGCTCAGTGATGTTGAGCTTTTTTTCATATGTTTGTTGGCCACATAAATGTCTTCTTTTGAGAAGTGTCTGTTCATGTCTTTTCCCCACTTTTTAATGGTGTCATTTGATTTTTTCCTGTAAATTTGTTTAAGTTCATTGTAGATTCTGGATATTAGATCTTTGTCAGACGGATAGATTGCAAAAGTTTTCTCCCATTCTGTAGGTTGTCTGTTCACTCTGATGACAGTTTCTTTTGCTGTGCATAAGCTCCTTAGTTTAAATAAATCCCATTTGTCAATTTTTGCTTTTACTTGCAATTGCTTTTGACATTTTCATTATGAAATCTTTGCCCATGCTTATATCTTGAATGGTATTGCCTAGATTTCCTCCTAGGGTTTTACATTTAAGTCTTTAATCCACCTTCAGTTAATTTTTGTGCAAAGTGTAAGTAAGGGGTCCAGTTTCAATTCTCTGCATATGGCTAGCCAGTTCTCCCAATACCATTTATTAAATAAAAGACCCTTTCTCCATTGCTTGTTTTGTCAAGCTTGTCAAAGATCAGATGGTTGTAGGTGTGTGGTCTTATTTCTGAGCTCTCTATTCTGTTCCGTTGGTCTATGTGTCTGTTTTTGTACCAGCACCATGTTATTTTGCTTACTGTAGCCTTGTAGTATAGTTTAAAGTTGGGTAGCATGATGCCCCTCCAGTTTCGGTCTTTTTGCTTGTGAATGTCTACTTCTGGGAAGAATGTCAGTGGTAGTTTCATGGGAATAGCACTGAATCTATAAATTACTTTGGTTTTGTCCAATTTTTAATTGGGACATTTGTTTTTCTGTTGTTGAGTTTAAGGGTTTTTTTTTTGTTTATTTAATAGTTTGAAAATCAGTACTTCATCACATGTGTTTTGCAAAGATTTTCTGCCAGTCTGTGGCTTGTCTTTTCATTCTCTGAACAATGTCTTTCACAGAGCAGAAGTTTTTAATTTTAATGAAGTTCGACTTACCAATTTTTTGTCATTAATAGTGCTTTTTTTTGCTGTATCTAAAAAGTCAACACCAAACCTAAGGTTGCCTAGGTTTTCTCCTATGTTATCTTCTAAATGTTTATATTTTAGCATTTTACATTTAGATGTATGATCCATTTTAGTTAATTTTATGAATTTTATGAAGGTATGAGATCCCTCCCCCTCTCTCTCCATATCTACATCTATATCTATGAGGTATGCATATATATATATGAGGCACGTATACATATGAGGCATATATATATATACACACATATATTTGCATGTGGATGTCCAATTGTTTCAGCACCATTTGTTAAAAATTCTATCATTTCTGCATTGAATGGCCTTTGCTATTTCGTCAAATATCTGTCAACTCCACTTGTGTGAGTCTGTTTCTCAGCTCATTGTTCTGTTCCCTATATACATTTGTGTATTATTTCACCAATACCACACCCTCTTGATAATTGTAGCTTTATGGGAAGTCTTTTATTTTTAACTTTTATTTTAGGTTCAGAGGTACATGTGCAGGTTTGTTATAAAGGGAAACTCATGTCATGGAGTCTGTTGTACAGATTATTTCATCACCCAGGTGCTAAGCCTAGTACCCAGTAGTTATTTTTCTTGGTCCTCTCTCCTCCCACCCTCCACTCTCAGGTAGGTGCCCACTGTCTCTTGTTCCTCTCTATGTGCCCACATGTTCTCATCATTTAGCTCCCACTTACAAGTGAGAACACGTGGTACTTGATTTTCGTTCCTGCATTAGTTTGCTAAGGATAATGACCTCCAGCTCTATCCATGTTCCTGCAAAGGGCACGCTCTTATGGTTGCATAGTATTCAGTGGTGTTTGTGTACCACGTTTTTTTTTTATCCAAACTATCATTGATGGGTATTTAGATTGATTCCATGTTCTTTGTATTGTGAATAGTGCTACAGTGAATACACAAGTTCATGTGACTTTATGATAGAATGATTTATAATGTAATGGGGTTACTGGGTCAAATAGTAGTTCTGTTTTTAGCTCATTGAGAAATCACCATACTGATTTCCACAATGGTTGAAGTAGTTTATACTCCCACCATCAGTGTATAAATAACCCTTTTTCTCTGCAACCTCACCACCATTATTTTTTGACTCAGAGCCATTCTGACTGGTGTGAGACAGTATCTCCCTGTGGTTTTTATTTGCATTTCTCTAATGATCACTGATATTGAGCTTTTTATCATATGCTTGTTGGCTGCATGTATGTCTTCTTCTGAAAAGTGTCCATTCATGTGCTTTGCCCACTTTTTAATGTTTTTTTTTTTTTTTGTCAATTTGTTTAAGTTCCTTGCAGATTCTGAATATTAGACCTTTATCAGATGCATAGTTTGCAAAATTTTTTCCTATTCTGTAGGTTGTCTGTTTACTCTGTTAATAGTTCCTTTTGCTGTGCAGAAGCTCTTGAGTTTAATTAGATTCCATTTCTTAATTTTTGCTTTTGTCGTGATTGCTTTTGGTGCCTTTATCATGAAATCTGCTGATTCCTGTGTCAAGAATGACATTGCCTAGGAGTTTCTGGGCTGAGACTAGGGGGTTTCCTAGATATAGGATCATATCATCTGCAAACAGGGATAGTTTGACTTCCTCTCTTCTTATTTAGATGCCCCTGATTTCTTTCTCTTGCCTGATGGCCCTGGCCAGGACTTCCAATGCTATGTTGAATAGGAGTGGTGAGAACGGACTTCCTTGTCTTGGGCTGGTTTTCAAGGGGAATGCTTTGTAAGAAGTCTTGAAGTTGGGTAGTGTCAGTCCTCAGTCCTCTGACTTTGTTTTTCTCCTTCAGCCTTTTGTTGGCTAGTGTGGCCCTCTTGCCGTTCCATATAAACTTTAGAATTAGTTAGTCAACATTTAGAGAACAATTTGCTGGAATTTTGACTGGTATTATGTTTAATCTATAGATCAAGTTAGAAAGAACTGACGTCTTGGCAGTGTTGAGTTTTCCTGTTCATGCACTGGAAATAGCTCTCTATTTAGATCTTTGATTTATTTTATCGAGGTTGTAATTTTGTAGTTTTCCTCACACAGATCTTCTATAGGTTAGATTTATTCCTAAGTATTTCATTTTTATGCCAATGATCGAATAGCTTTAAGTTATATTATTCTTTTATTGTTTACCATAGATATTATAGTAGGCATTCTTTTAGTAGAGTATAATATGTATTATAATTGTCCTACTTCATAATTATCATGAATTTTAACTCTACATACATTTAAAACTCTACAAGTTGTTATAATTAGCATAGAAGTATGTTTTACACATTCAATATTCATTTAGATTTACTGACGTATTTACCACTCATGTAGTTCTTAATTTTTTTATGCACTACCATGTTTCTCTTAGCAATTATGTTATCTATGGGAAGGACTCCTTTCAGTATCTCTTAGTGCAAGTGTACTGACAGCAATTTCTCTAAGGTTTTTGTCTGATACGTCTTTATTTTTCCTTCAAAAGTGAAGTATGTTTTCACTGAGAATAGAATTATTTGTTGGCATGTACTTTCTTTCATCACTTTAAAGATCAGATTCCAGGGCCGCCTTTGTTGTCCTTTTTCTGTTAGGAAGTCAATCACTGTCAGTCTTATTGCTGCTCTTTGAAGTTAATTTGTGCATTTTGGGGATGTGTGTACAATTTTTCCTTTGATTCTGATTTCCAAAACTTTTACTATGGTGTCATTTTCTTTTTTATCTTTTTTTTTTTTTTAAGATGCTTTGGTTTCATAGTGCCTGTGAATTTGTGGCTTAATCTCTTTTTACCAATTTTAGAAATGCCTTCTTAGCCATTATCTCTTCAAATATTGCTTCCGCACCATTCGATCTCTTCTCTCCTTCTGGAAATTTAACTAGAACTATGTTACACCTATTTCACCATAGTCTTAGGTCTTTTATTCTCTTTTCTCTGTTTCCGCACTTCATTTTTTCCCATGCTTCTGTCTGGTTATTTCTTACTGACTTATCTTCCACGTAACCATTTCTCTCTTCACTGTATCCGATCTGCCATTTGGCCCATAGTTTGCATTCTTTATTTGCCATTGAATTTTGTATTTTCCATTTAATTCGCTCATATACATTTTCATTCTCTGAAGTCTTTTTCTATCTTGTCATCTATGTCAAGTATATTAATCAAAGTTTTGTTAAAGTCTGCATATGATAACTCTAATATCTGGATCACCATCGTTATGATTTTATCACAAGTTTTTTAGGTTCCAAGTCCTGGTATGTTTTTTAAATTTGATTTAATGCCAGAGATGTGCTTTAAAATACAAAAATCCTAGATCAATACTGTAGAATAGAACTTTCTATGAAGATGGAAATGTTCTATGTGTATGCCGTCTGATATGGTAACTATTAGCCACACAGAGCATTTGAACAGTTGAATTGTGATTAGTATGATGGAGGAAGTACTTTTTAATTTTATTTACTTTTAGTAAATTTAAATGTAAATAGCCACATGTGGCTTGGGGCTGACGTTGGTCAGCATGGTTCTAGATGAAGTTTCTTGCCTGGCACTGTGTAGTAAATGTTGCACATGCTCTGGCTGATATTTCTTCTACCAGAGAGCATAGTGTTTAGCTCCCAGCAGGAGGTAGAGCAGGAGAAGATCACTTGAATGTGATCAGGCGCCGAGCTGCGGTCCAGCATGTCTTTGCTCTCTCTCCAGTTACCCTGCCTCTTAGTTTGTGGTTCCCCAGGGTCATGCATGAAAGCCCAGTGTGAGAACCTGGGCCTCTCCACTTTGCCCAGTTCCAAATCCCAGTTTTTGTTTCCTGGAATAATGGGAACCCTGGTGTCTCTCCTCAGCCTTCCAGCCTGTCACGACCTGCCGGCTGCTCAGCTTCTCTGCCTCTTGGCCTGTGCTGCTCAGGAACGGGCAAAGGGCTTAGGAGAGTAATGTGTCAAACTCTTGAAACCACTTTTCTGCACTTCTTTTTTCCAGGATCTTGGCCTCGCAGGCCCTGGCCGTGCGGCAGCCCTGATCCTCCATTTTCATCTCATTAGGTCTGCCAGCCTAATGAAAGCTCTTCTCAGCCTCGAGCCCTCCACAGCTGCTTTCTGTTCAGCTTCACAGCCTCTGCCCCACACAGCTCAGGAATCATCAACTGGGCTGCCTTAGTGCAGACCCTGAGATAAATGTTACAGTAAAAGTCATTTATTTGAAGGCTGCAAGGGACACTGGTCATGGCATGGGGAAGTGATAGAGATGGGAGGGCAGCTAATAAATTTACTTTATTAAGCCAGTTACCACAGGAAGCAACTGGGGCTGAGCCCTTCAGGAAAACTCTGGAAAATGGCTCAAAACACCTGTCTCACCTTTGTCATACTTCATTTTTGAGGGATCTAGGGGGTTTTTGCACCGACTCCCAAGGGCTGCGTTGGGAGGGAGGTGGTGTCTGTATCCCCTACCCTACCTCCACCTCAGGTCCAGCCTGCCACCACTTAGAAGAGCCTTCTGAGCTTCCTCAAACCCCAAATTGTCAGGCACTGAGATGCACACACAGACATTGGAGGTCTGCTGGAACATACCCAAAGGCTGCCAGCTGCAGCAGAGCAAACGTGACATGGAAGGTCAGGTTCACCTCAATGAATTTGTTTTCCTTCCAGGATTTTAGTCCCTTCAGTCCTGCATACTTTAAGAGCTCTAAAACGCCCTCATACATCTATAGTTTTTTGTTGTTGTTCTATTTTTATCCATTATTTTCTGCTTGTTCTAAGTGGGAAGATGGGTCTCCTGAAAGCTAGTCAGTCATAGCTGACAAGTGGAAAGCTAGGTTGTTATATTTTGGACACTAAAAGTATTTTACTGAATGATTTATGGGCCTGAACACTAAAATATCTTTTTATTGATTTGGAATTTGGATAACTGTTATCCAATTTGTACCACTGAAATGAGAGTATTTTAAAGACCATCAAGCAATTCTCAACAAACACGGACCCACTGGAGACCCACTTCCTCATTTCAGTGACCTACTGATGTACGTCCCTTCCAATTAAATGTGTCTCCTACTGTATTTGTTTGTTATTTTTTCATATGTGATTGTCTATGAAAAATTAAAGAAACAGAGTGAAATCTTCCAATATCATCCTTCCACACAGTTCATTGATGGAATCACTTTGAGAACAAAATGGCAACTGCTAAGTGCGGGGAGAGTCCTCCCTGATGTGTGGTGTTTATGCTTGCACAATTGTAATGGTCCTGGGCTTGCTGCCAGGCCACAATCAGGCCCTGTTGCTGAGAGATCCTGGCCTCTAACTTGCTGAGAGCTCAGTTTCCCTTTTGGGTACTGCTGTTGGTGTCAGTTCTCATGCTCTCTGAAGCATCTACCACATCTTGGCTGTGTTTTACTACTGATTGACAACTGCCAATGTACATCTTCTCTTGGCGTCCCTGGAACTCCCCACTTTGGTACTTCCTTGTTCCCCAGACGGGCTGCCCCCACCTCCCGCCCCATGCTCTGTGCACAATTCTATCAGCACAGACCATGCTGAGCAGCAGGATGTGCATCAAGGACCATAAGTAGAGAGTTTCTGTGGACTGTCAGAGGCCACTGGGCAACAGGCAAGCAGCCGCCTTCATAGCAAGTTCAGGGAATTGGATTAAGGCAGGAGGAATTTGGAGGAACAGCGTCCACCAAGCATTTTTGGTTATACATACTAACAGTAACATAGAATTCAGTTCTACCCATATATACATAATGCTTTTTATAAAATGCACTAATGCAAATGAGTTTTTTTCATGTTCAAAAAAAAAAAAAAGCTCTCATTTCCTACTTCCAGTGGACCATTCTGATGACCTCTTGGGGAAACCATTAACGTAGACAAGAAGAAAGCCAGGTACCAGGAAACCCAAAGGCACTGCAACTGGAAAAGTGCCATTGGAAGGCAGCCCAAGGTCAGTCCTTGGGGTAGAAGTGACAACAGGCTGAGAGACCAATGTGTGCCAAGTTCCACAGGATGCAATCACTGAACTAGCTTCCCCCAGGACAGAATCCAATTTCAGAGGAGCTTAACTAAGCCCTGTAAGCAGAATGGCTAATGAGCAGCTTCCAATTGAAGTGGAATGTGTCGATGTGTCGAGAATTAGTGTTGTTTCCAGTGAGCAAAACCAAAGAGATCCTGAGCTTGCCCTGAGTTAGTTTCTTTGCCCTCAAAACCTTACATTCAATGCAATATATATTCCACTGGGCGGATATATTTGTATGTGTTTTCCAACATGGAACATCAGGGTGGATTTTCTATCTATTGGGGTGCAATTCAATCTCAAATTACTTACAGCAGAAGGAAGTATAGCATAACTTTTATGTCCCATTGTTTAAATTGAATGAGTCAAAATCCGATATTGGCTTTTGCAGTTAATGTTGAATTGGGAAAGAAAATGAAGCCACGGATGGTAGTTGTAAATGCTGGCATAGGTTTGCAGGGGAGCCTTGCATTGATGCCTCTGCCATCCAGTGTTTCTCACATCATCCATATTTGGCAGCAGTAGTAAAATGTGACTAGTACTGTGAAGGTACCGGCAATATTTGTGTTCCTTTTGACCAAAGTCAGAACCCAGTGCAGGATCCCCTGTAGGAGGAGATGTTACAAGGCTCCTTGTCAATCTTCGTGCAGATGGGAGGCACCGTGATGCATGCTGCCACCTGACCCTCCTTCTCATCAAATGGAGAGCACCAGGTAGCTTCTAGCTTACGTATCTTTATTGCTGGTGCTTATCTGTTAATACCATACACCTGACAGGTTGACATCCCCGAGCTCCTGGAGTGTGAACACCTGCAATTATTCTCCAACCAGGGCACTGGAGCCAACAGAAAGTGGCCTCTGCTCCATGCACAGTCGTGTATGTCTGACCCATCGTGACAAGATTTGAGAGAAAGTCTGTCTCAACCTTAGGAGAGGATGTTTTGTCCTAGGAGTGTCTGCTTTCCTTTCCTTGGATGCTTGTATGCAAATATGTTATATTAGGCAAAAAAATGTGATTATCATCATTTTTGTATCTGGCTTTTTTCCACTTTCTGTCCACCTATAAATTTGGCACCAATAAGTTTGAAAATAAGAGTTCTGGCAGGGTGCAGTGGCTCATGCCTGTAATTCCAGCACTTTAGGGTCCATGCAGGAGGATCAATTGAGGCCAGTAATTTGAGACCACCCTGAGCAACCTAGTGAGACCCTCAACTGTGCAAACATTTTTTTGTAAATTAGCCAGGTGTGGTAGTACACACCTGTGGTGATAGCTGGTGGAAAAGCTGAGGCAGGAGGATCGCCTGAGCCCAGGCTGCTATGAGCTATGATCGCGCCACAGCCCTCCAGCCTGGATGACAGAGCAAGACCCTGTGGGAAGGGAAGGGAAGGGAGGGGAGGGGAGGGGAGGGGAGGGAAAGAGTCCCTAGGTGTTGCCAAATATCACCATATCATCTATGGGGAAAAAATCTCTTGAAATGTGGTCGTCTCACTCTGTCACACAGCCTGGAATGAAG
>NW_016807505.1:2165962-2194392 GCF_001698545.2 Rhinopithecus bieti | reverse complement strand
AGGGGAGGGGAGGCAAGAAAGATAACAGGAAAGAAGAAAAGGAAGGAAAGAAGGAAAAAAGCTCCACATGGACAGGCAAAGAAAATGTGCAGGAAAGACTACTGGGAAATCAAAATTAAAAAAGAAAAAAAAAATCCTCAGAGATCACAGAGGGCCAAGAATCATTTGAATTCCCCAAATCCAGAGTGGAGAAAACTTGAATACCTGAGATTTTCAGTAGGCCCCAGAAAGATGTCTTAGTAATGAGGCTAAACTAGACCTACAGGAATATCCGCCTGAATCCATCATGAAAAAAGCTTAAAAGCCAGTCTTGAAAACATCAAACTTATCCACTGAGGCCAGCCAGAACAGTCACAGGAAACTTTGTAGGCATACAGCAAAGCCCAAACTAAAAAATGTAACGTTCACAATACGTGGCATTTCACTGTATGTAAATTATCCTCCATAAAAGTTGACTTTAAAGAAATCAAATATTTTCATCTCAACAGACACATTAAAAAATTAGTAAAACTTAATACCAGCTCATTAAAAAGCAAAAAATCATTTAGCAAGCTGGCAATAGGAGACAGCATCTTAAAGGCTACGATGGGGCATAAGGCTCTATTAACATCACAGTTAATAAGGAAGCATTAAGCACAACCCCTTTCAATCTTCACCATCTGCTATCAGCATTTGTATTTATCAGAATACTGGAGGTGCTGACCAGCAAAATAAGATAATAGAACAAAATTAAAGACAGAGGGAAATAAGATAAAGAATTAGAACTTCTTACATAGTTACTGGCTGCATATAAAGTCATATATATAATGGCGAAACTAATTAGAAATTGACTTTTTAAGAAAAGCTACCCTTTATAGTAGCCAAGGGCTCCAACTTTTTACAATTCAGTTGTACATCGCTCCTAAGCGCATAGGAAGGCCTAGGGGAGAAGATTAAAATTGTATTGAAAGGCATAGAGAAGACCTAAATAATGCAGAAATATGTTATGTTCATGGATGGCATTATTGTAAAGGTGGCATTTCTTCTCAAAGCGATAGTAAATTCAACATAATTCTAATTATTCAACAGGGCTCTTTCTAAAACCTGACCTGGTGATATTAAAATTCAAGGGCAGCTAAGACAACTGAAGAAGAGAAGTAGGTAGGGACCCTGTCGACCACATTTTGTATGTTACAGCAAAACTATGGTAAAGAAAATGTGGTTCCGGGAAGGTCACTAGGTAATGGACTAGACCAGAAATCCCAAAAATAAAGCAACAGAAGCACATGAGTATGGAGTGTGAGAGAGGTGGTGTCATAAATCAGAGAGGAAAGTGTGGATTTACTCATTCATGACACTAGGATAACGGGCCGTGCATGCAAAAGCAATAAAGCCAGGTTCGTATCTCGTCCCTTACACAGAATTGGCACCAGATGGATAAAGCCAGGTCTGTACCTCATCCTTTACACAGAATTAGCACCACATAGGTAAAGCCAGGTCTGTACCTCATCCTTTACACAGAATTGGCACCAGATGGACAAAAGGCAAAAAATGAGGAAATAAATTTTAAAACTTGAATAGAACGAAACATGAGAGAGTATCTCGATGATAGTGGTAGAAGCGATGCCTTTCTTGAACTACACACACACACACACACACACACACACACACACACAAGCACATATTACAAAACAGAAGACTGATAAACTGACTTTGCCAAAAATTACAACTTCTGTAGGAAAAATGTGAAAATATAAGCCCAAAATTCAAATATGTGTGCAACCTTCAGTAAGTCATAAATAATATCCAGAATATATATATATATATACACACACACACACACACACATATGTGTGGATACTATATTTAGTTTTCCTTTCTCCTAGTGATTTAATTTTTAGGTGAAGAGATATTTTGGCTATCCTTTAGTTGTTGATATGGAATTGTATTACATTGGTTAGAGCACATTGATCTCTGCTTTAAAAAATTTGTAGATATTTGCTTTTGCATAATACATGGTCAATTCCTGTGACTGGTCTGTGTGTGTTTGCAAAATTTCTGTTGGTTATATATACGTACATTATCATATTAGTTTTTTTCTCCAAGCTAGTTAAACTTGTTATATACATCTCTTATATTCTTATTTATTCTGAAAAAGTTGTATTAATGTCTCTCACTAATTTTGTGGGTTTGTCAATTTCTCCTTACATTACTATTTATCTTTATCATTTACTTTATACACAATATTAACATCATTAGAGAAATAAAAGAGGAAATAGAACCCGCATTACAAGAGCATGTTGCAGATTACCCATTTCCAAGATGTCCATATATTGCTTATGTTTTAGAAAGACCATTAGTGATCTTGGAAATAAGGCATAAAATTATCCAAATTTAAAAGTAATAAAAGTGGCTGGGCACAGTGGCTCATGCCTGTAATCCCAGCACTTTGGGAGGCCAAAGTGGGAGGACGGCTTGAGCCCAGGGGTTCGAGATCTGCCTGGGCAACATAGTGAGATCCCGTCTGTACATCTCTACAGATAATTTTTTAAATGAGCTTGGCGTGTATGGTGGCATGTGCCTGTAATACCAACTACCTAGGAGGCTGAGATGGTAGGATTCCCCGAGCCCAGGAGTTTCAGGTTGCAGCGAGCTGTGATTTTGCCAGTGTACTCTGGCCTGGGCGCCAGAGCAAGACCTCATCTCCAGAAAAAAATAAAATAAAATAAAAAAAGAATAATTTGTATGTCAACAGTGCACACTGAAAAAATCAAGAATATATACTAAAATGATAACGATATTATTTTGTGTTGGGAACAAGAGCAATTTTATATTCTTTTTTATTTTCCAAAATGATACATATTATTGGCATACTTTTAAAAAGACTAAATAAGGGCAAGATTATGTAAAATGATAGGGGAACTATATGCATTGTTAATAATTAGTTTTAATGGATAATATTTTGCATTTCATTTCTTGTCTTTGAATTATAAATAAAGTGATATATATTTTAATATTTGATCATGCTTAGGGTACTGGCATGAACTACATGAAGAAACCTACAGTAATACTAAACAGTCATATTAATGACCAATAATTTGAAAGCTCATTATTTTTATCATACCCCAGCACATAATACCTGTTATCGGTTAATGCCTTATATGAAAAAATTAATTTCATGAGCTCACCTGGGGATTATACTCAGAAACAAAAATGTAAGTAGGCTATTGTACATGAGTATAAGCCAATTTGTCAATTGCTTTTAATTAAACAATATATTTAAGGCTTCGGATTTCATCCTTACCGTGTAAGGGAACTTGGAGTAGTCACTGCCGTCCTTACAACAAGAAAAGTCCCAACAAATTGAAAATGAACAGCTTTTCTAGGCTATCAGAGCACTGGAGTCACAAGGCAAATCGCCTCCCAGAGATCTAGAGACACAGGGCAATTCAGAGGGGCAGAGCAGAGAGCCGGGGGTGCCGTGGGGGCTGCTGGAGCCCACCCTAGAAAGATTCCTCATGGACAGCCTAAGATGTACTTCAGTTTTCATGCAAGGGTATAAAAACACTTTATCCTCTACTTCTAGGAATTAATTTTAAGATCTTAAAGTTAACATCCATGTGTGGGAACACTTACAGGGTGATTCTGATGACCTGATGGAGGCTGAGCACTGACAAGGCAGGGTGTGAAAATCCTGGGGGCTGCAGTCTTGGGACGTGGCCCACACTTGTGTGGATTTTACCTGGAAAAATGCCGCCAGGTTCTCATGGGGAAGATCTGAGAAACAGTCCCTAGTGTTCTGGCAGGAGAAGGGGGGAATTAATTATTATTTTCTCTGCCACAAAAGCCTACACTCCAGGGAAAAGAATTCCCCTGAGCTCTATCCCAGCTGGTGAAAGATATTCTGCCCACGCCAGACACCTCCAGCCTACCTGCCTCACGGTGAGGGCTTTCTTAAAAAAATTGTTAAAGGGTTTTACTACTTTGGAGAAAAAAATGCAATTGTGAAGGTCATAGCCTTTACACAGGCTGGTAAAATGCTGAGATTTAAGTATTTTATATATACTTAATGTATGTATATATATGCATACACATACATATACATATATAGGAAATATATACATAAAGGAAAGGAAATGAAACGTGTATGTGTGTGTGTGTGTGTGTGTGTGTATAGCAGAATGTTCAGGAACCATGGCACAATTTTATTTACTTGAGGCAGGGTCTTTGTCACCCAGTGCACTTGTGTGATCGGGACTCACTGCAGCCTCGACTTCCTGGGCTCAACGGATCCTCCTATCTCAGCCTCCTGAGTAGCTGGGACTGCAGGCACACGCCACCATGCATAACTAATTTTTTGTTTTTGTAGAGATGGGGTTCCACATTTTGCCAGGCTTGTCTTGAACTCCTGGGCTCCAGCGATCCTCCTGCCTTGGCATTCCAAAGCTCTGAGATTACAGGCATGAGCTGCCGCGTCCAGCCTTAATGATAACATTGTAGACTATTCTCCTTTCCCATACCTGGCCACTACACTAGCAGAGCTTCTGTAGAATGACAAGGAATTGCAATGGAAAAATATGAAAAGCACAGAGTCTCTCTAAGAAAGAGTAACTAGGGAGCCCAAAATCAAGAGAGGAGACAAAAACACGAACATTGGAGGAATTGGAAACCCCTGGCAACTAAAGCCACCGCACACATTCAGTAAAGGCCAACTCCTGCCCAGGTTCACACAAACACTCACACTAAAGGCCTCTTTACCACAGCCCCCATTACCTGATACGAGTTTGACTTTCAACAAAAAACTACAAAGAATGCCAAAAGGGAAGAATAACAGAATAGTCTGAAGTAAACAACAAAACTAGCCACAGACAGGACACAGATGTTAGCATTATCAGAGAGGGACTTGAAATCACTGTGATTAATGTGTTTCCATTAGAGCCCTCATGGGAAAGGTAGAAACATGCCTGGACAGATGGATCATCTAAGCAGAGAGATGGAAACTCGAAGAAAAATTCATAAGGAAATGCTAGAACTCAAAATGGCAAGAAGAGAATTGAAAATCGAACAACCTCGAGCATGCTTTCGATGGGTTTCTCAGGAACCTGGGCATGGGCAGGGAAGAGTCAGCAGAGGGAGGGCATAGAAGCTTCTCAAGCTGAAATGCAAAGAGAACGAAAATCAGCAGAACGTTCAGGAACTATGGCACAGTTTTATTTCTTTCTTTCTTTATTATTTTTTAAGAGGCAAGGTCTCGCTCTGTTGCCCAGGCTGGAGTGCAGTGGCGCAATCACATCTCACTACAGCCTCTGACTTCTGGGCTCAAATGATTCTCCTGCCTTAGCCTCCAGGCTAGCTGGGTCTACAGGCTCACACCATCATGCCCAGCTAATTTTAAAACATTTTTGTCAAGATGCTGTCTCACTGTGTTGCTCAGGCTGGTCTCCAGCTCCTGGCCTCAAATGATCCTCCTGCCTCAGACTCCCGAGGTGCTGCAGTTAGTCATGAGCCACCGTACCTGGCCACTGGGACAATTTTAAAAGGTGTACATTCACATAATTAGCATACCAGAAACAGAAGAAAGAGAAAGCAGAGGCAGGAGAAATATTTGAACTGAGAGTGTCTGAGAATTTCCCTAAATTAATGGCAAACACCAAACAGATGCAGGAAGTTCAGAGAACGCCAAGAAGAATGAATACCAAACGAAACCCCAGCAACAACAGAACCAACAGACAACACCCAGGCGCATCCTATTTAAACTTCAGGGGACAAAAAACAAAGAGAAACTTGAAAGAAGCTGGCAGTGTGGAGCTGGGGAGAGCTCTACCTCTAGAGAAATAAGGATAAGGGTTACAGTGTACTGCTGTTCAGAAACCATGCAAGCAAAAGGAGTGAAATAAAATATTTAACGTATTGAACAAACAAGCAAAAACCAACCCATGATTCTACATCCACTGAAATTGTCCTTCCAATGTGAAGCAGAGATAACTTCTTTTAAGACAAACAAAAACAAGAAATTCAAAATCAGTAGACCTGACTTGCAAGAAATATGAAAAGACTTTCTTCACTGAGGAGGAAAATTTTATAGGTCAGATTTGGAGTGACAGGAAGAGATCAGAGAAGTTAGAATGTAGATTAAATGAATCTAAAATATAATTATTTCTTTAAAGTAGGTGTCGTCACCATGTATTGAGTGATTATAGCACACAGATCATTGAAATGAATGACAGCAATGTCATAAGGGAACTGGAAATAGTCAGTTTTAAGGTCCTTGCATTATGTGTAATGAAGTGTATTGTTTTAAGGTGAATTTGGATTTATTAAAATATATATTGTAAACTCTAGGGAAACCCTTAAAAAATTAAAAAATAAATAGCTTATTATATTTATAATAAATAAAAATAATATGTCAATAAAGGCAACAAATCAAACCACATAAAATGCTCAATTAAAGCACAAAAGAGAGAAGAAAAAAACAAAGAACTAATGCAATGAAAAGAAAATAGTTACCAAGATGATGGAGATTAATTTAACTACTGTATATTAATAATTACTTTAAATGAAATGGTAAAAGTACAACAATTAAAACACAGAGAACAAGACTAGATCAAAAACCCATACCCAAATAAATGTTTTCTAAAAGAAACCCATGATAAAGATAAAAATCACAGGTTAAAAAAATAAGGATGTGACACCAAGTGTGGTGGCATACACCTGAAATTCCAGCTACTCAAGAGGCTGACGAGGGAGGATTGCTTGAGCCCAGGAGTTCGAGGCCACAATATGCTTAGATCAGGTCACTGCACTGCAGCCTGGACAATATAGTGAGACCCCATCTCTTTTTTTAAAAAAAAGTGGGAAAAAACGTAGTGATGTTGTGCTGGGTTGAGTAGTGTCCTCCCTAAATCATGTCTGCATGGAACCTCAGAACCAGAACCTCAGAATGTGGCCTTGCTTGGAAATGGGGTCTTTGCAGATGGAATTAGTCAAGATGGATTCGAGTGGTTCTAAATCGAAAGACTGGTATCCTTATGAGAAAGAACGTGGATGCACAGGACACAGAGACACTCAGGAAGAACAGCAGGTGACGATGAAGGCAGAGGCTGAAGTCACTCAGCTGATAGGGAAGGAGTGCCACGGATTCCAGCTACCACCAGAAGCCAGGGCGAGGCAAGGAAGGATTCTTCTCAAGAGCCTTCAGAGGGAGCATGGCCCTGCCTGCATGTTGATTTCAGACTTCCAGCCCCAGAACCATGAAATAATCCACTTCTGTTGATTTTAACAACCCAGCTGGTGGTTTATGACCACAGCCCTGGAAAAGTGTTGACACTATGAAAGCAAAGCTAGAGTTGCCACAGTCGTTTCAGACACAGTAGACTTTACAAGAAGGAAGATTGTCAGAGTAGAGAGGGAAACTGTGGCTGGATGCGGTGACTCATACCTTTGATCCCAGCACTTTGGGAAGCCGAGGCAGGTGGATCACGAGGTCAGGAGTTCGAGACTAGACCAACATGGTGAAACCCTGTCTCTACTAAAAATACAAAAATTAGCTGGGCGTGGTGGCGGGCCCCTGTAATCCCAGCTATTTGGGAGGCTGAAGCAGGAGAATCACTTAAAACCAGAAGCGGAGGTCGCAGTGAGCCGAGATCGTGCCACTGTACTCCAGCCTGGACAACAACAGCGAAATTGAAAAAAAAAAAAAAAAAAAGAAAAGAGAAAAAAGAGGGAGACTGCATGATGATAAAGGGGTCAACCTTCCAAGAAGACATTACAATCCTCACTACCAAGAGTAGCCTAAGAAGACTCGACTACTAAAAATAACAGGGTATCCTGAGTAGCATTCTGGAACAGAAAAAGGACATTAGATAAAACGAAGAAAACCTAGATAAAGGATAAACTTTATTTATGTAAGGTATCAATGTTGGTTAATTAGTTGTAACAAATATGCCTGTTATGTTAGGTGTTAGTAACAGGGGAAACTGAGTGTGGTTTACACATTAACTTTCTGTACCTTTTCCGCAATTTCTCTGTAAATCTAAAACTGTTTTAAAATAAATTGTGTGTGTGTGTCTGTGTGTATCCCCTTAGAGAAATGCATGACTACACAATTTAAGAAAAAGTAAAAATGTCTCATGTGTTTAAAACATTTTACCCTAATAATAAAAGTACTGTATTAAACACCTTGAGTTGCTATTTTTCACTCATCATCAAATGCTCACAGATTAGAAGATGAAACTAACATCTAGGTGGGTATTCTGAATTAATGAGTGTCCTACTCCTCACGTGAATTCAACTTACAAACTTTGGGAAAAATAATTGAAAATATTACAATATCCTTTTTATAAAGTCCACACCATTTGACTAAATCATTCATTTCTTGCAATGTTTTAGAAGGCAAGTGTCAAAATGGAAGCAAAGGTTTTGGCCTCAAGATGTCAGAAAGGACACTGACTTATAATATTGCATTTTAAATAGAGTGTGTCTTGGATAATGTCTATACAGCTAACAGTTTCCTAGGAGAAGGCCACTTCGTTCTTCATATTCTAAGAGCTGAGCTGGAGAGCTGAGCTGCCAGTTGTTGGAAGTCGTTGATTAAGACAAGCCAAAATGAAGGTAATGGCCAAGCCTTGGGTCACCAACTGTGAGAGTATAAGCAAGAGGCTGCTCACGACAAAGTGCCAGTCCTAACCATCACTCCCCAGCCCAGTTCCATTTTCCCTACAGAACAGTGTAAGGTGTGGGGCAGGTGGATCAGCTCAGAGGTAGGGATCATAGCGCTTCTCCAAAGAAAGGCTGCTTACATTTATGAACCTGGGGGCTATGAGGAGGGGTCAGGGCAAAGGCTAGGAGTGGAAAAGTACTAAACCCTGAGTCACAGTGGAGAACGTGCCTTCAAAGTCACCTATGCCTGATAAGAAGGGAGGCTCCAAGGGGAGCTCTCAGCTGAGGGTCCCCAGCCAACAGGCCTGGGAGATAGGAATGGAGAGGTGCCTAACAGCATGGCTGGCTGGCGCCTGGTAGTTGCAGCAGCTCCCATGAGAGACTGCAGTGTGCTGACTGTGCACCAGGTCTGGTGTGGGGAGGGCAGCTTCCCCCATGAGGCCTGCCAGATAAAGCATCTGTAATTGTCTGTGGTTGGCCTGAAAAATCACACACAAGATTTTGGCCAGGAGCTGGATGCAACATGCTCATCTGTTGAAAGAATGCTTTTCTGTTGCTGTTTGCATAAGGGGAAATAGACTCATATTTCCAAGAGCTGTATGTTTTTAAATGAAATGATGTGTGGTAAAATTATTAAGTGATATTCCTGTTACGATAGACAGAATGCTAGAATCATACACAGATGTTTCGAAAGAGTGTCAGGAATAAAAAACCAGCCAGGCATGGTGGTACCCATCTGTATAGTTCCAGCTTATCAGGAGGCTGAGATGGGAGGATGGTTTGAGCCAAAAGTTCAAGTCCAGGCTGGACAGCACAGCGAGACTCACATCCCTTAATAAATAATTTTTAAAATTATTATTTAAAAAAGAAAAAAAGGGAGTATCAGAGAGATATCATGTTGCTGAGTGCAAAGTAGCTGTTAGTTAAAAACCATTACTTCTTGTTTGGTGCTCAGGAAGTGATGTGATACAAATTCTACAGCCTGGAAAAAAATTAATGATAATGTAATAGCAATAAAAATGTTTAACAAATGTTTCTCATATCTTTGCAAAACAAGGTGGCAAAAATAAAGATTTCTAAAATATATATCTGAATCATATAATCAATGGCTTTTTGTCTAAACTTACCCACATTAATAATAGAGAAGCACTACAAACTCCTCTCTAAATGCTTATGAGGCTCTTACAACAATTGTTTATATATTGCAACACACCAATAAACTAAAAATAACAGAAAAATATTGACCAGTGTTCTGATTACACTGCAAAACTCTGGAAATAATCACAACATCATATTTTAAAATTAAAACAAAAAATAAAGTAAAACCTTATTACTTGGAAACTTTAAAAAGTATTTTGGGTCAAAGATGAAATAAAATTGGCAATCATAGAGTATCATTGCATACTGAAATCCACTACTGTAGCCAAAGCTGATTCAGAAGAAAATTTATAGCCTTAAGCAAACAAACAAACAAACAAGAAATAAAAAATTTCATGATTTTAACATTTAAGTCAGGAAGGGAGATGAAATGTAATAACAAATACAAATACAGAAGAAATTAATGAAAATATATATCAGTAATTTAGGAAGCAAATAAAGAACAGAAATGATGTATGAATCCAATATCCCTTTTTGGGAAAAAGAGTAAAAGGCAATGATGATATTCTAATTTTAAGAAAAGGCAAAAAACCCATGAAATTGCATATAGAAACACTGCCAGTGGGGTTTTTAGACAGAAATGTGTAAATTCATAAATCAGTGAAGATACATGGTATGTACACAATCTCAAAACTGTAATCCAAGATTCGTTATCAAAGACTTAAAAAAGAAAATTCATAGTGATGAGTAGACTAATACTCCTTAGTATGTCAAAAAATACCCGTTTTTACTTATTATATGATAACTAATCTTAATAGGAAGAATAATATGTTTTCTGTGTCATATTTCATTGTGAACAAGTAATCATCAAGGAGCTATTAAAGTGAGATGACAAGAATATCTACAATAATCAATGTTTAACATTGTTTTGTATATTAGAGGCAATGCAATAATGGCTAAATTAATGTGATATTAGCAATTGAGAAGAGAACACACATTCGTCTTATTTCAGATGTCATAAATATTCACCTAAAATACCAGGAAAATAAAGGTTTAAAGTATTTGGAACCAAAGGAAAAATATTCAGTGAGTCTTGCACCTCAAAATTAGCATAAAGTTAGTAGGTTTCCTGCATGTTTCTTTCTTTTTTTTTGGGAAGGAGCCTGTGTTGGTCGCCCAGGCTGGAGCGCAGTGACATCATCTCGGCTCACTGCAAGCTCCGCCTCCCGGGTTCCCGCCATTCTCCCGCCTCCGCCTCCTGAGTAGCTGGAATTACAGGCGCCCCCACCACGCCTGGCTAGTTTTTTTTTTTTTTGTATTTTTAGTAGAGACGGGGTTTCAACGTGTTAGCCAGGATGGTCTCGGTATGTTTCTAATAGTCATTTAAAATACAATGAGGAGGCCGGGCGCGGTGCTCACGCCTGTAATCCCAGCACTTTGGGAGGCCGAGGCGGGCGGATCACGAGGTCAGGAGATCGAGACCATCCTGGCGAACACGGTGAAACCCCGTCTCTACTAAAAATACAAAAAATTAGCTGGGCGTGGTGGCGGCGCCTGTAGTCCCATCTACTCGGGAGGCTGAGGCAGGAGAATGGCGTGAGCCCGGGAGGCGGAGCCTGCAGTGAGCTGAGATCTGGCCACTGCACTCCAGCCTGGGCGACAGAGCGAGACTCCGTCTCAAACAAAACAAAACAAAAAACAATGAGGAGCTGGGCGCAATGACTCACGCCTGTAATCCCACAATTTTGGGATTACTTGAACCCAGGAGTTCCAGACCAGCCTGGCAAACAGGTGAAACCTGTCTCTACAAAAAAAAAAAAAAAAAAAAAAAAAAATTAGCCAGGCAAGGTGGCGTGTGCCTGTTGCTCCAGCTGAGGTGAGGTGAGGGAGACTGAGGTGGGAAGATTACCTGAGCCTGGGATGCAGAGGTTGCTGTGAGCCATGATGGTGTCACTGCACTCCAGCCTGGGCAACAGAGCAGACTCTGTTTCAAAAATAGTAAATAAAAAATAAAATAAAAATAGGTCAAAAATACAATGAGAAGCTTCGGGCTGAGGAAGGTTGGTGTGGGAGCAGTGGGTAGTGAGGCTGGGTTTGATTGCTAATGGTTACAGGGCTTTTTTTAGATGGATGAAACTTATAAAAAAGGATCGTGGTGTTGGTTGCAAAATCCTGTGAATAAACAAAATTCAAAGGAGTTGACATTCTTAGCATGTGAAGCACTTATACAAAAAATTAGCATGTGACAATCCATAACCTATGATTCAGTAAGAAAAATAAAGTTTGTCTGAGGTACAAGCAAATATAAATGGTCAGAAAATTTGAAAAGCTTTCTAAAGTTACAAATAAACAGGGAACTGCAAATTATCACCACACTGCTATTTCATTTTAGAACAAATTGACAAAAATGTAAGTCTTGGTATTACAGAGAATTATTGAATACATAGATCAAAGAGAAGTTTCAAGCTCTGCCATTATAACTGTAAATTGATAGAGCCAATTCGGAAAAGAATTTTTGTCAATATTTAGTAAATACAAAGATGTGTGTATCCTTTGATAAGACGTATTTATATGTGTGTTTGTGCAAAGTTACTGGAGCCACATTTATTAATAGGAATAAACCTAAAAATCACAATCTTAAGGAATAAAAGCTAGTTACATCACAAGAGTGGCAAGTCTACTGATATGCACAAGCATTTGGGTATCTGGGGGCCATCCATACACATTATTATGTCAGTGGAAGTCCTTTGCACAAGGAGAGTAGAGTCTTCCCTCCTCCACTTCCTTCCCTCTTGGTGGTGTTACGAATCATTTAACTAGCATATTGCACTTGTCTTCAGCTGATAACTGAAGCTACTATTTAACAAGTGGACTATTGTGGCTCTATGAACCTCTCCAAATGATAGTCAAATAACATAAGTCGTATGGATAGCTGAAATGTTTGCTATTCTAGCACTGTGCAGGCTAAATTCAGCTGATCTGATAGAATACAGTTTGTATCTTCTGCTTCTGTCACCACTCCATGACTTTCCTTAGCAGATAAGCAATTGTCTTTAGTAATGAGAGGTGAACCTGGCAGGGCTTCTGGGTAGGGTGGGGACTTGGAGAACTTTTCTGTCTAGCTAAAGGATTGTAAACACACCAATCAGCACTCTCTGTCTAGCTAAAGGTTTGTAAACACACCAATCAGCACGCTGTAAAAACGGACCAATCAGCACTCTGTAAAATGGACCAATCAGTACTCTGTAAAATGGACCAATCAGCGCTCTGTAAAATGGACCAATCAGCACTCTGTAAAATGGACCAATCAGCAGGACATGGGTGGGACCGGAAAAGGGAACGAAAGCTGGCCATCCAAACAAGCAGTGGCTACTTGCTGGGGTCCGCTTGCAAGTCGGCGGGGGTGTGTTCTTTGGCTCTTCACAATAAATCTTGCTGCTGTTCGCTCTTTGGGTCCCCACTACGTTTATGAGCTGTAACCCTCACTGTGGAGGTCTGCAGTTTCACTCCTGAAGTCAGAAAGACCACGGATCCACCGGGAGAAACAAATAACTCCGGAGGCGCCACCTTTAAAAGCTGTGACACTCGCTGTGAAGGTCTGTGGTTTCCCTCGTGGAGTCAAGCCAGACCCAGGAGCCCACCGGAGGAAAGAAACTCCAGACACATCTGAACATCTGAAGGAACAGACTCCAGAGACACCATCCTTAAGACCTGTGACACTCGCTGGGAGGGTCCGCGGCTTCATTCTTGAAGTCAGCGAGACCTAGAACCCACCGGAAGGAATAAATTCCGGACAAAATAATAGGTATGGGAGTTCTCAAGTTCTTCTTATTTGTTCTACCTGCTAAGTCCTCCTCTTGTCTTCCTTAGTAAGGTCCTAGTGTTAATGCTTCTCTAAAGGGAAGCTCATTTCTTTCTCTATGAAGGCCTCACACTGTATCTGTCTCTTTGTTGTTAAATCTCATGGAAAGAAATGTATAATCTCTTAGCGTTCTTACATAGGCTTTGAAATTCTCCTATATGACAAGTTGCTAGAAGGCAAGAACTGTATTGCATTTATATTTCTGTCTGATTAATTTGTTAGCAAAATGTCTAGGATAAGGTAGTTCTCAAAAATTGTGTGACTTAAATGGATGCTTAAATATGAAAAGGAGACAACTCTGAAAACATTTTCAGACTTCCTTCTCAATAAACACTTGAGATGACATAAATAAACCTATTTGCTTAAATTACACATTATGTATTCCAACATTCTATATAGAGTAATGGTGAAGCTTAAATGTTCTTATGTAGTATATATGTGGTTAAGACATAATGTAGACTATAATTTAGACTACATTATTTTAAGTTGTACAATTTATTACTTTCACTGTATAATACATACAATGTTAAAAGCCATAGTTTATCATTTATATATTTATGATTTAAACTATTATGTACTTATATGTAATATAACAAAAACATACATTAACACATTAACAGATGTTAATGTGTTTTTTAATAAACTTTATTTTGAAATTACTTCAAACCTACAGAAAAGTTGCAAAAATCATACACAGAGCTACCATACACGTTAGTCAGATTTAGCAATGTCAAACATTGTTCCACATTGATTCTTCTCTTTTTTATCTATCTCAACAAATATAAACACACACAAATTATTTTTCCCAATCTATTTTGACTTAACTTGCATGTATCATGTCTTTTACCTCTGATAATTCAGTGTGTACTTCCTAAAAGAAAGGACAAGGGTGTTTCTTCTCAAACTAAAGAGACTACCCAAAATTTCAGATGTATTGAAATGGTGCAAGATTTTTTCCTTTCTTTTTAGCTGTGTTTTGATTTATAGTTTGCATTAAGATGCAGCCCTATGGTGGAGTTAGACTTTTAAGCTTGTGTCAATTTCCTATTTGTATGATCTTAAAACACGAAAACAGTTCTTAGTTTTATGTGTCTCTCGTTGCACCTTCCTTATACTTGTATTAGGCCATCTCTTCACTATTTCTGATCATCGTTGCTATTTAGCTAGGTTAGGAAGGAGACCCACACAAAGAATGACTCAGGAGAAGAAGAAAAAGGGGACCATGGCATGAATCTTAAAATAAATTAATGATGTTTTGGAAAACACTGATTGATAGACTTCTAAGTCCATTGTTATTGAATATCTTAGAATCTAGAGTAATATCTTGGAAATGCAAATTATATCATCATTGGATTAATGTCTTTTCTTGTGGTGGTTCTGGTGTAAGAGTATCTCTGGAAACCTTGGGTACTAAAATGTTCCAGATGCAGGAAGACAACATAACTGTATGATTTATTATTGAAAAATACTTTGCGTTATCACTAGTAATCATTTTTTTCAGGGCAATTCTTGTCTTCTATTTCTTTGATTAGTTAAAAATTAACCAAGCAGGTCACATCTTTTCTCCTCTCCCCATTGGCATTTCAGCAACTACTATTCCTGGGACAAAGGTTTTAGCCTTTTGATTGGGATTTTGTCATAGGCATAAATATACTTAATAGGATGTATAAACATATTTTGCTAGTAGAGTTACGGGTTTAATGAGATACTGAGATAAGAACCTTTGCTGCTTTTAGATCACTGTTCTGAGAACAGTGACAGTTACTCTCAATAATTGCTCTTAGTAACATCAATAGTCATTTCTCTGTAATCAAAATCAGCTTATGAATTCTCCTCCCAGCAATAATGAAGTGAGTGTGTGACTAGACTTGCTTTTCTATCGTAAGTCACTAGAAAAGCTGAAGAAAACCTATGAAACAACGGTGTGTAGTCGTTAAACAATCGGCCGTTTGGTACTGTGATCCCTCAGAGAAAGGAAACAAGAACCCCACAATGGACCTGGCTTGCCTAGAGACCATGGTGGACTACAGTGTAGTGAAAATAATCCTAAGCAGGACATGGCAGATCACTAAATTGGGAAGACAGAGATCAGTGTTCTGAGAAAACGCAGCAACTTAAATTTGCAGAATACAGAATGAGAGAGGAGGATGCTATGCAGAGAGAGCTCAAGACGTGGGTTCTCTTGCATTTGTTGATGAGTATTAAGCTGCACATGCATAGAGTGAGTCTCCACAGAGCTAAATAGACAATAAGCCGGGACCTACAACCTACATGATTTTCGGAGGTTACACAAGACTAGATGACTTTCTATTTCTAACCAGCAAGAATGGAGGATCTTTATCAAACATATAGAGACCATTAAATAGGACCATTAAATGGGCATATTAAGTAGGTATCCCAGAAGGGTAATGCTTTAGTAGTAGGACCAGAATAACCTTAGGTTAAAGGCCACCTTAGACTTTCCCCTTGAAGAACTTTAAAACTACTCTTGAAAAGATCAAACTGATCAGTATGTAACTTTACTGCTGGAATAAAGACAAACACCCTTTAAAAGACAATGGCAAAATACAGCACAGAACAACATAAAATTCACAATGTGCAGAGTCTGAAAAGAATTATTAGCATACCAAGATTCAGGAAGATGTAACTCACAACCCCCAAAAAAGTCACTCATTATAATAATAACAGCGCAAGAAATGAGAGATGATTGAATAACCAGACAAGAAAATGATAAACTACCATTGATGGGCTTAATGGTTTAAAGAAAAAATGAATACAATGAAGGCAATAATGGAATATATAAGAAGAACCAAATGAAATTATTAGAGCTCAAATACAATTTCTGAAAGACATGACTCAAAGCAAACTGGACAATGCAGAAGACAAGAGAAGTTGGGATGCCCACTGTCACCACTGTTATTCAGCACAGTACGTGAAAGTCCTACCTAGAGCAATCAGACAAGAGGAGGAGAGAAAGGGCATCCAAATCGGAAAGGAAGAAGTCAAATTGTCTTTGTCTGCAGATAATGCACTATTATATTTGGAAAAACCTTAGAGACTTCACAAAAAAAAAATTAGGTTGGTGCAAATTGTGGTTTTTCTAGCAATTACATATGTTGGAAAATTACACGATTACATAATTCTAACAAAATATAGTTAGAATGCAAAAGATTTAGTATTTGATGGCACATTAGGATGACTACAATGAACAATTTATTGTACATTCAAAAATAACTGAAAGTATAACTGGAATGTTTGTGACACAAAGGAATGTTAAATGCTTGACAAGATGAATATCTCATTTACCTTGATGTAATCAATATGCGTTGTATGCCTGTACCAAAATATCTCATGTACCACATAAATATATATACCTACTATGTAAATGTAAAAATACAAAGGTTTTAAAAAGAGAACTTGAAAACATAGTAATATGGTGATCTGAACTAAAGCACAGTGGAAAAACAGGCTGAAAAAAACAAAGTATTCGGAGGCCTGTGAGAGTATATCACGAAGTGTCACACATACGTGTAATTGGAGTTTCAGAAGAGGGAGGAAAAATGGTTTTGAAAATATGAGCTGGAAATTATCCACATGAGATGAAAGCTCTAAATACACAGACCTGAGAAGCTCAGTGAATTCCAAGAAGGGTGAAGAAAAAGAAAAGTGCATCTAGGAACATCAAGATAAAATCGGTGATGAGTATTGATAGACGGAAAAACTTAAAGGCAACCCAGATGGCGCATGTTAAGATATTATGGGCTGGGTGCAGTGGTTCATGTCTATAATCCCAGCACTTTGGGAGGACCACTTGAAGCAAGGAGGTTGAAAGCAGCTTGAGCAACAAAGCGGTACCCCATCTCTACAAAAAAAAATTAAAAAGTAAAAAACAGCTGGTTTCGGTGGCATACACCTCTAAGTCCCAGCTACTAGGGAAGTTGAGCCAGGAGGATTGCTTGAGCCCAGGAGTTGGAGACTCCGATGAGTTATGACTGCACCACTGTATTCCATCCTGGGTGGCAGAGCACGACCCTGTCTCTGGAAAACAAAGTATGTACATGAGGACAGAGATAATATATTTTTATTAATTTTTCGTTGAAATACATAAGAAATTATTAATTTCTTATGAAATAACCAGGGATTACTATTTTTAAAGTGCTGAAGGAGAGCTTGTCAACTTTGACTTTTACATCTAGCAAAATAATCTCATGAAAATGTAGGCAAACAAGATTTTCAGTCAACAAAAGCTAGGAGAATTGTCACTAGCAGACGTGCTCTAGAATAATATAGTAAGTTCCTTCGACAAAATGAAAATATCAGATGAAAACTTATATATATAACTACAAAGTACTAAAAAGTGCTATAAACAGCAAATATGTAGAGAATTATTTTAAAAGATTCTTGAAAGGTATTTATAGCAATATCAATGTGATGGTATTTTAACATATATAAAAGTAAAATATAAGAAAATAGCACACAATTTGGGGGTGGTAGAATTGCACTGTGGTAAGGTTTTTGCATTAAACATTAAATAGAATTACAGTATTTGAGACTAGACTGTACTTAAAGATAAAAGTTGTAAACCTTAAACACCAGAAAAAAGGCATAGCTTATAACCCCACAGTAAATATGGAATTGAATGCTAAAAAATACAATGATTTGAGGGTTTTTTTGTTGTTGTTGTTTGAGATGGAGTCTCACTCTGTCCTCACGCTGGAAGTGCAGTGGCATGATCTCAGCTCATTGCAACCTCTGCCTGCCGGGTTCAAGTGATTCTCCTGTTTTAGCCTCCCAAGTAGCTGGGACTACAGGCATGCGCCACCACACCCGGCTAATTTTTGTATTGTTAGTACAGACGGGGTTTCACCAAGTTGACCAGGATGGTCTAGATCTTTTGACCTCATGATCCGCCCGTCTGGGCCTCCCAAAGTGCTGGGATTACAGGTGTTAGCCACTGCACCCAGCCGAATTAAGTTTTTTAAAAGGCAGGAAAAGGTGGGAAGAGCAATGAACAGATAAGACAAACAGAAAACAAAACAAAAAAATGGTGTTTGGCTTAAACTCTACCACTTCAATAATGACATTAAATACAGGTAGGTTAGATTTGCATCGTGCAAAATGGTAGCTAGTAGCCACTTGCGACTATTGAGCACCCTAAATGGACCTATCCCAAATTAAGATGCACTGCAAGTGTCAAACACCAGATTTTGAATACTTAGTATGACACTTTTTCTCATTTATGTTTTTACATCGATTATAGGTTGACATATATTTTGGATATATTGGGTTAAATAAGATATATTACTAAAATTCCACTTATTTCCTCTTTTTAATATGGCTACAGAATTTTTTGAAAATTTCAATGTGTGGCTTACATTACATTTCTATTAAACAGCTGAACTGGACAGTCCAACTAAAAGGCGGGAATTATCAGACATGATAAAGAAGCTTGGCCTGACTAAATGAAGCCCATAAAAAAGAGATTTTAACTCTCAGCAAATAGGTTGCAATGAAAGGAAAAATTATAAAAGAGTTGGAGTAGTTGCTAAGATAAGACAGGCTCCAGGCAAAGAATACTACCAGCAACAAAGAGGGTCATTTCAAATAATAAAAGAGACATTCATCGGATGGATCACAAGCTTAGGAATTCGAGACCAGCCTGGTCAAGATGGTGAAACCCCATCTCTACTAAAAATACAAAAAACTAGCTGGGTGTGGTAGTGCGCGCCTGTAGTCCCAGCTACTCAGGAGTCTGAGGCAGGAGAATCGCTTGAACCCTGGAGGCAGAGGTTGCAGTGAGCCAAGATCGTGCCACTGCTCTCTGGCCTGGGCAACAGAGCAAGAATCCGTCTCATAAAAGAAAAAAAGACATAAAATTCCTGCATGCTTATGCACCAAATAACAGTTTGAAAAGACAGGAAGACAGGTAGCAGAAACTCAAAAAATTGAAAGAAGTAATAGACAAAAATTATTTAAAGCCATCAACATTCCCCTCTCAGTAATTGACTGAACAAGTACACAGAAAATCAGTAAGGACATGTAAAACCTTCAAACATCACTGTCAGCTAAATTAACCTAATTGACATTTATACAATACTCCATCCCCAAAGAACAGAATGCACTATCTGCTCAAGTGTGCATGGTGTAATCACCGACCTAAACCATGCACAGGTCAGAAATTTTATCACAGCAAATTTAAAAGAGCTGAATCTAGAGAAAATATATGCTCTGATTATAACAAAATTAAATTTAAAATAAAATCTAGTATATTTTAATGTTTTGAAATTAGAGAACATCTAAATATATATGGCTAATAAAATCAAAATAAATGAGAAAATACTATGAAGTAAATTAAAATTAAAATATAGCATAGTAAAACTTTTGGAATACCACTGAAGCTTAGAAATATATAGCTTTAAATGCCCATATTAGAAAGTCCTAAAAATCATTAATCTAGGCTTCAATCCTAAGAAACTAGAAAAGGAGAAAGCAAAGTAAGCCCAAAGAAAGTAGAAGAAAGGAAATAGTAAAAACAAAAGCAGAAATCAGTAAGATACGAAACAGGTGAATAATAGAGCAAAGTGGTTCAACCAAAAACAGATTATTTGAAACGATGAATGAAAGTAAGCAACTTTAAGCCAGAATCATCAATATAAAAAAGAGGACACAAACTACTAATATCAGAAAAGAAAGTGGGAACATAACTACATGCACTACAAACTTCAAAAATTATAAGGGAGTGTTGTAAATATGTTTCATTAATAAATTTGACAACTTAGATGAAATAAACTTCAATTATGTAACAAAACGATCACAAGAAGAAATAGAAATCTAAATAGCCTATGTCTGCTGAAGATACTGTATTTATTATTTAAAAATTAAGGAAATCTTCAAACTTCATTGGCTTCATTGGCAAATTCTAGGAGCTATTCAAGGAAGATACAATGACAATCCTACAGAAAAATATTTCGAAACTTACTGCAGAAAGGAATACATATGGAACCTTGCTTTCTGAGGTCAGCATCGCACTAACACAAAAACCAGGCAAGAAAAGGCAAACATACACCAAAATACTTATGACCATAGGCACACATGTTTTTAATAATATTGGGCAATCAAATGCAGCAACAGGTAAAAAGTATAAGCAAAATGACCAAGCAGTGTTTATCCTAGGAATACAAATATTGCTTAACATTTGAAAAATCAATGTCATTTATCATGTTAAAAGAATAAAGGAGAAAATTAATGATTATCCCACAGATACAAAAGAAAAAAAAAGCATTTGATGAAATTCCATACCTTTCTTGATAAAAACTCTCCATTAAACTAGGAATAGCAGGCAATTTCCTTAATCTGCTAAAGGGCATCTGCAGAACTTCTTTCACTTTTTTTTTTTTTTTAGTTTGAAGTCATCATAACATTACGGAAGACTTTTCTCACATATCTTAGTGTGGTTTCATACATACAAAAAGCCTTTCAGTGTTATTACAATACAACCATCAAAATATCAGGAAATAGATATTGTTAAATTATTGCCATTCAGTCTTTACACCTCAGTTAAGATCAACCAATTGCCTCATTAAAATATTTTACAGCAAAACGATGGCGTCCAGAATTATGCATGCATTAATAATTCCTGTCTCTTTGGTTTCCTTTAGTTTGGAGTAGTTTCAGTCTTTTGTGGACTTTGATGGCATATTTGCAGTTTTGAATTATTATAGGGATATTATGCTGTAGGAACTCTTAATTTGGGTTTGTCTGATGTTTCCTCATGATTGGATTTAGCTTGTGTATTTTTGTGGAAATGACATAAGCTGATATAATCTCACTGCATTATATTATGGGATGCATACTTTTGAGATCTCATTCTCTAAATTTGTTCATATTGATCTTTTGATTAAGGTAGTATCTGCCCAGCTAAATTATAAATTTACTACTTTCACTTCATAGTTAATTTTGTAATTAATTTTGTGAAACACATACTTAAAAGCTATGTAATATATTACCATGAATGACCAAAATACATCATTCATGATCAGACAATTAATGTGTATGAACTCTAATTTTCCTATTTTATCCTTTGGGTTGTAATTATTATCATTTTTTATTTTACTCAAATCATCCCAGAAAATAGGCAGTATAAAAACATTAAGGCTGGATTTTATGTGTTTTTGACATGTTCTTATAATTCTTTGAACACCTCATTGCTCTGTCACAAATGTTCCAATCCCATCTTATACTTTCCCTGTCTGTCTCTAGAAGTATCTGTTTTCCCAAGTAACTCTGGTTCCTTTCTGTAGAAAATAGTATGGAGAAGCCAAGATCTGGGTGCAGAAGGTGCTCATTGCTATTGTGCTGTCACTGTTCCCAGGACCTCTTGGTGGGTAGAAGCAGATAATATATATATATATATATAAATGTGTGTATATGTATGTATACAGTAAGTACATATATACATGTCTATATGTTTATGTATATATTTGTAGTTGTATTTATAGAAAACCAGTAGTTCACTAATACATTCAATTGCACTCATACCACAGGGATTGTTTCTCCCTTTTTTTGTACTCGTAACTCTCATCTCCAACAGAGAGAAATTTGGCTTCCATTACTCTTGGTGTATGTACTTATTGGATTAAGTCCCCACTATGTCTCCCATTGCTGCCACTGCTTCCATTCCCTGTGGCATTCTCCTCTTCCTTTTCAGGTTCTGACTCCCCATTTTGGGCCATCCCAGTACATGGATGCCTTCCTGACCTTGCTTGGGCTGGTTTTCCATGACAGGTCACCTTATCAAATGAATGACCCCCTCATCTTCACCTTGTGCATGCCTTCCTGTGGAGGAACCCACCTAGCACTGTGTGAGCTCGAACTCTGTATGCCAGGCTGGCCCACCCAGTGCATGCCCTCCTCCTGCGTGGGCTTAGACCCTCATGCAAGGCAGTTTTCATGTGTGGACACTCTCCTCACCCTCTGAAACAGACTGCCAAACCAGACCAGGCTTCAATGGGGATGTTCTCTTAGCTTTGCTTTGGCTATAATTTCAAACACAGGCTACTTTGCCCACCTTCTATGATCTGATAACTATGGCTGGCTCTCCCTCTCCAGGCCTTCCTTCATTTGCTTTGGCTGTGATTTTCAAACTAAGCCTTCCATGTGAAATGGTGCTTTTCTCAGTTTCTCGAGCTATGAAGCTTCGTGGCCTCCTCACACTGCCTGGACTCTGGCCTGAGAGCTTCCTACTCCATACCAGGTGCACACCATGTACTTCTCTACTCTTAGGACTAAACTTTTCCAGGAGATGAAAGAAAAGGAAGAGAGGGTAGGAGAGGGAGAATAGAAGAAAAATAAGAGGAAGATGCCAACACCATACTTAATGGTAAACAAAAAACAAAAATCCCTAACAGCTACGACAAAACCCTAATATTGGAACAAGGCAAGGGTGTCCACTCTTACCACTTCCTTTCCACATTGTACTGGAAGCTCCAGCCAGTACTGTAAGGGAGGAAAAAGAAATTAAAAACATCTACATCTAGGACAGGAAGAAATAAACTGTATTCACAGATGATGTAATTATCTCTTGGATATAATCCTAAGGAATCTACAAAACTATTAATAAGTACATTGAGTTGTAGGCTGTAATGATAATATAGAAAAGTTAATCATATTTATATGTGCTAGCAATACGCAATTGGCAATTAAATATTTAAAAATCACTTATAATAGCATAAAAATATGAAATAGTGATAAATTTAATGAATCAAATACAGAACCTCTACACTAAAATATACAGAGTACTTACAAAAAGAAGTTAGAGATGATCTAAATACAGAGTTTTCATAAACTGAAAGATAGTTTTCAATGTTGTTAAGATGTCAGTTTTCCCTAGATTCATCTACAGATTTTATGTAATACAAATTAAAATCCCATCAGGCTAGAAATTGAAAAGATCATTCTAAAATATTTATGAAATGCAAAGACGTCACATAGTTAAAACAATTTTGGTGAAGAACAAAATTGGATGGATTATGCTACATTATTTCAATATTAACTTTATAGCCACAGTCAAAACAGTATGGATTAGTATACAGATACATAGATAAATTAATGGAAAAGGGTAAACAAAATATAGTAAAAAAACACAGCCACACATATAAGATCAATTGATTCTCAACAAACATATAAAGGTAACCAGATTGAAGGAAAGAATCTTTCCAACAAATCATGGCTCATGATATGGTTTGAATCTATGTCCCTGCCTAAATCTCATGTTAAATTATAATCCCCAGTGTTGGAGGTGGGGCCTGGTGGGAGGTGACTAGATCATGGGGGCGGTTTCTCCTGGTTTAACACCATCCCCTTGGTGTTGTCGTGACAATAGCGAGTTATTGTGAGATATGATTGTTTAAAAGTGTGTAGCACCTCCCCTCCTCTCTCTCCTCCTCCTGCTCTGGCCATGTGACATGCCTGCTTCCCCTTTGACTTCTGCTGTGATTATAAGTTTCCTGAGGCCTCCCCAGATGCTTTCCACACAGCCTGCAGAACTGTGAACCAGTTAACCATTTTTTTCTTTACAGATTGCCCAGTTTCAGGTATTTCTTTATAGCAGTGTGAGAACTGACTAGTACACTTCATTTGGAAGAACCTTGATCCTTACATCCACAAAATTAACAAGTAACAGGTCTAAATATTGCTAATTTTAAAATGATAACATGCAGAAAATCTTAACTTTTAATTAGGCAATGACTTCTAAAGAAGAATATCAAAAGTCTGAACCTTAGAAGAAAAAAGTTAATAAGTTGCATTTCATCTAAATTAAATTCTTCTTTTCTTTGAAAGATACTATTAAAGAAATGAGACAACAAGGCTGCAGACTGGGAGAAAACATTTACATTACATATATCTGACAAAGGATTTATATCCAGAATATATAAAGAACTCTAGCTGGGCATGGTGGCTCACGCCTGTAATCCCAGCACTTTGGGAGGCCAAGGCTGGCAGATCACAAGGTCAGGAGTTCAAGACCAGCCTGGCTAACATAGTGAAACTCTGTCTCTACTAAATACAAAAAATTAGCCAGGCATGGTAATCCTAGCTACTTGGGAGGCTGAGGCAAGAGAATCACTTGAACCTGGGAGGTGGAAGTTGCAGGGAGATGAGATTGAGCCACTGCTCCCCACCCAGGATGACAGTGGGAGACTCCATCTCAATAATAAAAAAAAAAAACCTCTCACATCTCAAAAAGACAGAGAATGCAATTAAAATGGGCAAAAATCTTGTATCTTCAAAAAGAAAATGAGTGGCCAATATGTAAATGAAATATGCTTACTTATATATCACCAGGCAAATGCAAATTAAAACCACAATGGGTTGCCACTATACACCCACCGAGGTGTGGAGCAGCTCCATTTCTCTTGCATTGCGGGTGAGATGCAAAATCCTCCAAGCACTTTGGGGACTGTTTTGGCAGTTCCTTATACAACTAAACATACGCTCACCACATGATTTAGCCATTTTACTTACTCCTAGGTATTTGTCCAAGAGAAATGAAACCTCATGTCCATATAAAGACCTCTATATGAATTGTTATTCATAATCACTAAAATTAGAAAGGCTCATCAACAGGTGAATGGAATACTACTTGGCAATACAAAGGAACAAACTATGGATCTGCAACAACATGAATAGATCTCAGAAACATTACACCCAGTGAAAGATGCCAGACGTGAAACAACGTGTAGTGCATCATTCTACTTACATCGAATGCTTAAAACAGGCAAGAAAAAAAGTAACAAGTATAATGACAGAATGTATGCTGTTCAGAGCTTGTCTGGAACCTTCAGTGGCACATGGGTCAAAGGGTCACAAGAGAACTTTGGGAATGATGAAAATGTACACTAGTTTATACATTTGTTGAGACTTAGCTAACTATAAATGCAACATTTTAGTTCATGTGTTATGTTATTTTTTTTTTGAACAGCCTTAAAATGTAGTGCCAAAAAACTTTGATACTGTTTAAAAAAACAAGTTTTCTATAAGAAAGAAAAGTGACTGAACAAAACAGTTTGGGAAAAAGGCATTTGGGTCAATCAAAACGCACAGACATGGATGACATAACGTGATCACCTGATGCCTCCCAGCTCTCTGCTTCCCTTCCTTCTTTCTACCTTGAGTGTCTCCAAATATTCTTCTAGACCATTTAAAACCACCTTCCTATGAACAAAACGGCATTCACTTCCTTTTCCTACTACCATGAAAAATGGACTCCTGGAGCCTTTTTTTCTTCCAGTCTAAAATGAATGCAAGAACTGAATTAATGATTTTCTGCTGATTTGGCTAATAAGTAATTACTGTCTAAGCCAAGAGAGCACAAGGATTTGGGTGCTGGTGTTCAGTGCTTATCCACTCCTCCCAGATGGCTGCCTATGTTGGAGGGAGCTGAGAAAGGAGGAAGGGTGGCGGGCTGTATGTCCACCCTTTGTTGTGGGTTTAGGTGCAAGCTGAGCAGTGGCTGTGATGTGCAGTAGTGTGTGGGTGTGTAAGAACCTTATAGCCCATGCATCCTGATCGCACCTCTGCAGTCTTTCTCTTTGATTTTGCCTTTTGAAAGAGACTGCATTTTAGATGACACTTCTAATGACTTGCGAATTAATTCACAACTCAGCCTAGGTTCCCCAGAAAACATATCCTGAGGCAAAATTCAGTTGGTGATATGTTACTAGGGTGTTTTTTTCCAATGAAAACAGGAGCAAAGGAAAAGGGAATTTAGGCATGGAAAGAGAGGGAGCAGATAGGAGGGAGGGTTCATTACCAGGCAGACCACCCACTGCTGAGTACGAAGGACAAAAGATGGATCCATCTCACAAGATCATCTTTGAGAGGCCAACAGCAACTGCATCTCAGGACGTTTCTTAGGAGGCAATAAAGGGAGACGCTTTGATCCATGGATATGTGTTCGTTAGCCAAAGGTCTGCCCCATAGATTTTTAACTTGCCAGAAATTTCAGATTGCATATATGTGAGTACCGAGCAAATCCCGTGGCATCTTAGACCTTGTGATATGAGGATATGAGCATATCCCATGTGGGCTTGTTCCCATGTAAAGCTGATCAGACTTCTTGCAGAAGTGGGTGCTGAGGCAGCAGCTGGGGTGTTAAAGCCAAAAGCTCCAGAGACAGGGTGAAGCCAAGAAGATCCGATACGATGCCCGGTTGGATAATAATGTTGTAATGTGGTTCTGCAAGTCTTAGAACATATAAACTGGTAGTAAGGGGGCTAATTCTTGCTATGTTGTTGGTTTTATTCAAACAACTTCTTTTCATTGTTTACTTTTTATAGCCGCGATCCCCAGCAGGGCATTTCTCTAAAAGAACTGCATGGAAAAAGGAGAAATAAACGGAACTATGAATGTGTGTCTGATACAACAGATACAATTTTCCATATAATTCCATTGTGCATTAACAGGACATTGAATGCAAAGCAGTGGTGAATAGACTTTTCCAGAAAATAATTAGGGAGCTATATTTATCTCTGAATCTTTCAGGTACTGCGGTCACATTTTCTGTTCCAAAAATAAAATAGCTGATTTTTAGAAAAGGCAGTGATATTTAAAATTAATGCACGGAAACATGCCAACGTGAGATTTAGGATCTATATTTAGATATTTACTAATATAAAGTCTCAACGATGTTAAAGAAAAGCTTAAGTTTCATAGAAGAAAAAATGAGTCAATAAAGTAGTTACCTATTATTAACCATTAAGTCCTGGAATAATTTGAAGAGGTCTACAGAACACAAAAATGAGTTTGATGTGTAGGTTGTGTTAGTTGGCTACAAGTAGGACTGTGTAACCATCTTTTTCAATATTAGAAATCCGAGGTACAGAGACACTTTATTGGGGATCATTCACTAAAATATAAAACCTGTGGCTGTGGGTGAGCGGCCCCTTGGGTGTGCGGTGGTGGTCCAGAGGGCGGGGCGCACCCGCTGTGCACTGGTACACCAGGGTCCTTGCGCCAGTGGCCTAATGACAGCCGAAGGAGGCCTGTCACAGGGAAGCAAGGATCCTTGCCTTATATTAAGGATCACGGATAGCTCTGGGCGGCACCAAAAGAGGCAGATATTTTACCATCCTTGGAATGACAATCCAGTCTCCAAGTCTGGTTGGGATTCTAGTTTGCTGATAACAAAACACATATTCAGGCCTCTCTTAACCATCCATGACATATGTGTATATGTGAGCAGAAAGCGCACAGTGCTCCTAAGAAATGTTCATGAGTGAGGGTAAGAGGTGCAGTTTAAGGAGCAGCTTTTAAAAAAATGGTCCAATTTTATAAATGAAGAATCGGGCCGCCACACCAGGGGCTGGAAGACGGGTCAGGCGGGAAAGCCTGAGGGTGGGGGTAGGGGCGGGGATCCCCGCGTCGCCGTTTGGATGCTCGGAGACGGTGGGGGAGAGCGGATCCCAGCAGGTTAGGCCGGAGGAACAGCGCCATGTGCTCCGGGCTCCTGGCGCTCCTGCTGCCCATCTGGCTCTCCTGGACCCTGGGGACCCGAGGCTCTGAGCCCCGCAGGTGAGGCGGGGGCTTCTGCAGGCACCGTCGGGAGGCGGCGGCACGCAGTCCGGCGGGCAGAGGCGCGGCCCCGGGGGCTCTTGGGCTGCGCCGCAGCGGGCGGTGGTCGTCGTGCGGGGCCAACTTCGGGGGCCGGGGTAGGCGGGCAGCGTTTCCGCCGCCGCTTATACCCGCGTCGGGGCTGCGGACAGTCCCCGCACTCGCCGGCCGCCGAGCGCCCAGAGGAGCCGGCTCCGTGGCCGACCCCCAGCCCCGCCCGACT
>NW_016807505.1:2149767-2165337 GCF_001698545.2 Rhinopithecus bieti | reverse complement strand
GGAACATGTCCTTTGTGAAGGAGACGGTGGACAAGCTGTTGAAAGGCTACGACATTCGCCTGAGACCCGACTTCGGGGGTAAGTGGGCTGCGCGCGGCCGCTGCGGGAAGCGCGACCCACGGCGGCGGCGGCCTGGGCGAGGGAGGCGGGGCGCATCCGCGGAGCCGCGGCGGGGTGGGGTGGAGGCCCTTCGCCCGCGCCCCTCCCGGGATAGCCCCCAGTCCTCAGAGCCGCCCGCGCCCCGCGTCGGAGCTGGGCTGACCGCCCTGTCCTGCGCTTCCCACAGGTCCCCCGGTCTGCGTGGGGATGAACATTGACATCGCCAGCATCGACATGGTGTCCGAAGTCAACATGGTGAGTGCCCGCCCTCCCAGGGCGGTCCCCGAGCCCCCGGCCCGCTGTCTGGGGTCACAGGCGTCCACAGGGCTGGGCCGGAGGCCTCTTCGGCCGGGGCCGAGTTTCCCCGGCCCGCAGAGGGAGCCGCGCTCCCGGGCGCCGGCCCCTCGCTTGCCCGGCTCCCTGCACCCGCCCGGGGCGCTCGGGGGCCTGGCTGGCTTCGGAGCCGCGAGGGCGCAGCTTTCCTGCCGAGGGGTCCTGGCCGGCCTGGTGCTCCCGTCCGCCGCTGCAGCTCCTCCAGCGCTCTGCGCCGGGTCCCGAGGCTTCCCGAGCGCTGTCTCGCCTCCTTAGCAACAGGCGCTGTGGACCCGGGAGAGGCGAGATGTGGGGGTGGCTCCTGTGTTCTCGGTAAGATAGTTAAGGTGTCCTTTGTTGTCGTTTGGAAAGAGAAGCTGGCTGCGGAAAAGGGGAACGAAGACGGTGGTCTGTGCGTTCCGGGGGTGGTCTCTGCGGTGCTTCCAAGGCTGCCTCCTGGACCGGCTGACCCGGGCCCGGCACCGCCAGTCTCTGTCCGAGGTGCTGACGGGGAGCGGGAGGCCGCGCCTGGGCTCTCGGAGCCGCTCTGCCGGGAGAGTGGGGGAGGCTGGTGCGCCGGGCAGGGTCCCTTAGGTCTTCTGGGAATGCAGACTCGATTCAGTATTCTGACCTGTGGGAAGCGGAGGTCAGTACCCCGAGGTGCGACGCGGGCTTTTGCCAGGAGCGCTTTAGGACGCCAGGGAATCAGGAGAAGGATGGCTCTTCCGTTTGTTAATTCAGCTGAAACGCCGTGGGATTTGAAAACTAGTTTAGTTTTCTGCTGAGGGACACTCTAGAAGGAGCGTTTATAAACAATATATATATATATATATTTTGGAAGGAATCGTTTGCAACTTTTCTTTCGGACATACAACATTGAGAATACAGTGAGACATGGTTTTAGATCCACTCGGCAGGCTGCTTAACTCTGGTGTGCGTCGGAATCACGTGGGCAAACTTGCTTTAAATGCATGCTTGCTAGTTCCTCACGCCAAGGGATTCTGATCAAGGTAGGCTGGAGTCTTGGGGTCTCTGCATTTAAAACTACTTCTTCAAATATTTTGAAGCGGGTATATTGTGGACAATATTTTGAGAAATATTTCAGTAAGTCACAGATATATGAACATACACAAAGTAAAACTATTTTTAAAAATAGATGTTAGTGAGGTACTTTTAAAATACCTACTTCTAAGGATCCTGTAGGAAGAAACTTAACCACGCCAAGGTGTTGTCATTAATTTTTCACTCTTAATCTAAAGCTTTTAAATTTGTAATATGTATTTAAAATGTACCTTTTTTCAAAGTATATCACTTAGGACATTTGTAAGTCAAAATTATATCAGTAATTAGCAAGAAACACAGAAGGAATGTGAGTCATAAATTACCTTACAATAAAATTAACATTATGTGTATTTTACTTTTTATGTAATACTATAAAAATGATTTTACTCAATATGTTTGTTTTGTGCTTTTAAGGAAATAAGTTAATACATTTAAGATCCACACTCTGTGATCTGTGATTTTCTCAACTGGGGACTTCACATTCTCTAGAGAAGACAATTTAGTACAGAAGTTAAATGATTATTTAGTGGATTATTATGTCAAAAACCATTATATCGGAGGGTGGCAGGTGGAAGAGAAAATGTATTGATTTGGCCCTTCAAGAGCTCTACACGATAGTAAAATAATTCGGGGAGTGAGGAGAGTGTGCTGTTGCACACCATCACATATTTGTTTGAGTTATTTTTTAAACTTAGTTTTCCAGTTGTTCTGGCATCATGCTGTTAGTTGATACCTTTAAAAACTTCATCAATGTTTGCCTAATTCGTAATCTGTGACTTGAAGTGTCTCAATTTTCTCCAAACCCAGTAACAGAAAGACAAATGGAAGATACAAGCCATTGTACTGAACAATCTTTAAGTCTATATTCCATAGCCAATAGGTATGTATAGCATGCCAAAATATACTGGTATGCATTTTTTTTGCATTCTTAGGACAGTAATTTTTCTGGCTCTGTAAACACACACTTATTATAAACAAATATTGAGGATCAGTAGAATTGGAGACTGAAGGCTATTGGGTTGGTGTGAATGTCAGCCATTGAAAATATCTTCCTCCCACAAGCAGATTGGTCACATCATGTTCTAGAAAAATCTGATTTTCCTTAAAATATTTGTGCATGATAATTATGGTATTTCACCTGTTCCTAAAGAAACCTCAAATAGAGCAATGGTTAAATATCATTTAGGGACTCACGTTTTAGAGGGAAAGAACAGAAAATATGTGAGCATAGGATTAGAGCTGCCACTCAGTTATGTTGTTTGAAAACAGTAAAATCTATTTATGAGCTTTATTAATCACGTTACTGGTCACACAAAACTAAGTGTGGTAAGTTATGAAACTAAGTAAGAAATGGTCTCACTTTGAGCGTGTTGTAACTCTTAGAGCAGATATGACAAACGGTTGTTCACAGGTAGGATGTGGTAAGTCCCATTAGAGGAACAAGTGACAGAGGCACACAGAAGAGAGAGGGCGGGAGGAGGAGGGACGAGAGAAGCTGGCTGGGAGAAGGAGATATTTGATGTGGAAACTTTCATGAAATAAATTATATTTAAATTGTGTGAGGGATATGAATAGAATTCTGACTGGTTTACTTGAAGGAGGATATTCTGGGTTAGGAAAGAAAATGGCAGCGTTACGAATGGATGGATGAACAGGATCAGAGATTTAGAAGGGGAGATTCGAGAGACAAAGTTGGAAAAGCAAGACAAACCCCCTGTGTACCTAGGCTGTTCTGCAAGGGGCCAAGGACTTCACATGAGAATTTCAGGAAATAAGGAGCCTATAAATGGTAAAGGTTTTAAAGCAGGTAATTGACATGATTTGAGATGTGGCATAAGATGATTATTTTGGCCAAAATGTTAATTTAGTAGAGGATTAGGGATGGTGAGGTAGAATGAATGAGGGATAAATGATCTTGGAAGATTCTTTCTTGAAAATTTCCCCTCAGGTTTTGATAGATACATTTGTGAAAACGTGTATTTAGTGAAGTAAATACAAATTCACCAAAGTTCAAAACAAAGACTTTGAAAAACACGTGTATCTGAAAATGGGGAGAGATGTGTATGCATTTGTTCATGAGTTTTTTAGGGTCATTGCAGAGAACAGTAACAGATACTACACAAGAATGATGCTGTTGTTGCTTTTTGCTTTAAACAATTGTAGATTCCAGTCCTTATCTACTGGTAGCGTGTGTCGATGGTGCCTCCGAAAAATGTCTCCGACCTCAAATAAACACATGCACAGATTAGTTATGCATGTAAATGCGTATCTCATCGTTCATTTTGGTGTTTTGTGGAAACAATCTAGGAAAGGATTTGAATGTTTTGATATTTAGCATTGGTTTTGCCGTAACTTGCTTCGTGGATAGTGGAGTTCTACTTTTCCAGTTTTTCCTAAATCTTTTAATGTTTCTTTTCATACACTCTTTTTTTTTAATTAGCTGACCTGATACTCATCAAATAACATTTTGCTTTGTGTAACTTGCCTCTTGTTTCTCTTAGCCCCTGTTTAAAATTTTAGATAATCTATCAAAATTATGCATGGCTAGATAATTATTGAGATTTAGTTTGTATATTTCTTTAAGTGAGATTGCGTATGTCCAAGAACACTGTCTGCTGAAAATTACTGTGTGTGTTATCGTTTTGGTGCTTACCAGTGGTTCTAGTGAACAATAAATGTGTTGAGTAGATACATGAAGATATCAACAAATGGGAAAAATTATTGCAAGTATAGGAAACATAAAATATTGAAAATAAAACAATTAGGGATTTTAAATTTAAAACTGTTTTAATATAAGAGTTTTAAAAAACTTATTAAAATGAGCCAATCTTTTGATCTGTTAATTTGGAGAAGTCACATGTACTTACTTTTTACTTCATTAGCTATGTGGTATTAGGGACATAAAACTAGATTCAGACTCTAGTGATAGTGATGATAATTCCTGTAATTTAACTTCCACTTTGTTATCACTTCATCCTTAACTAATCCATTAAAATTAACTCAATCTTAATGAAAGTGTAACTACAGGACATTTTTTCTCATTTTGTGCATATAAATAATAAATTATTATTATTTTTTAAATTAGAGTTCCTCTTGGGTAACGTATAATGTATATTTTTAGTTATGAGACATACACATTCATCATGCTAGCTGTTTTGTGTTCATTTCTCACTTGTTGCATTTTCTTCTCATAAAATCCATTTTTTAATGTCTAGGTGTGAAATAAGTGTGGTGCATCTGAACATAATTTTAAGCACATTTCAAGAAGCAGCTTTGGAGTGATATCACTACTAAATGGATGCAGTCTGACCCGTGTACAAAAATCACACACACACATGCACATTTGCACTATTATTTTATGTTTTCTTTCTTCTTTTAGAAGAGAGGCAAAGAGGAGAGGCAGATTCAGGCTAGAGTGAGCTAGGATTAGAGGTTTGGAAAATGCAGCTTTTAGACATCTTTTGTCCAAATTTATGTTAATCAGTCTCCTTCCCCCCATTTCAGGGTCTAGAAGCTGCTTTGCCGTCAGAGAGTGCTGAATGAGAACACAGCATGTCCAGTCCCTGGCCAGGTTCTCAGGCAGGAGGAGCTGAATCCCAGGGGTCCATCTAGTGTGTTTAACAAGAGCCTTATAGCATTGGGAGCTACGGGTTCTGTTTCCAAGTCCATGGGACCATCTAGCCTCAGGCAAGTCACTTAATCCTCAGGAATTCAGTCGGAGGTTTCCAGATGCCCATTGTGTGGGGACACAATTGATACCAAAGTGATATCATAAGGGGCTGAGCTCTAGAGAGAAAAGCTCAGTGAGGACACCCACACTATCACATGTTAGCAGGCTGTCCTTTACTCTGCTTCTGGAGAGGCCTGGGCCATTTTCAGAGTTTGCATATGAATTGCCATTAGCAGTTTAAAGGTAGGAAATGCGCTAATGCTCTTATTACAAAGCACGCTGGGGGATGACTCAGCAGAAAGGAAGACTGTTTCCCTGACCCAGTTGGGGTTGGAAAACTGCTTACATGGAAGGCACTTCAGGGGTAAGGTCCAGGGTGTGTGTCTGTGCGTGGCTCTAGGTTACTCCATTTGGGAGGTGAGGGGGTTTATTGAGCACATTACTTTTCACTGACAGTATGTTTCATGCATAAGTTATGATCATACATCAATGCTGGGGCACTGATAAGATAGCATATAATGGGCCAGGTGCGGTGGCTCAAGCCTGTAATCCCAGCACTTTGGGAGGCCGAGACGGGCGGATCACGAGGTCAGGAGATCGAGACCATCCTGGCTAACACTGTGAAACCCCGTCTCTACTAAAAAATACAAAAAAACTGGCCGGGCGAGGTGGCGGGCGCCTGTAGTCCCAGCTACTCGGAAGGCTGAGGCAGGAGAATGGCGGGAACCCGGGAGGCGGAGCTTGCAGTGAGCTGAGATCTGGCCACTGCACTCCAGCCTGGGCGACAGAGTGAGACTCCGTCTCAAAAAAAAAAAAAAAAAAAGAAAGCATATAATGAACTTCGGAGATGGATGACAATAATACCTTACATAATATGCTCTTTAGTAAGAGAGGCTTGTGTTTAATATTAAAACGTATAGTATAGAGAGCAAAAAGAGAATGCTTTTTGCCTTTCCTCTCAGGGAGGTTGTAAAGCTTCTGTTACATCTCTTTAAATAAATGGATCTTACATGCATCGTCCTGGTACGGATGACCTCTTGCTTGAGCCTGTGCTGGGCTCTAGGATCTTATGGCATATTGTCTTTAGTTTGAAGTGATGGGGCAAATCTGCTTATTTACATGTAGCTAAAGAATTATGTCTGGTAGGTAATTGAGTTGTAGTTGACAAATTACAACTGGTGTCTGTCTTTGACTCCAACATTTGGTTTTTCCAAAGATAAAATATTCTGCTTATATTTCCTTGGATAATGGTAAATAAAATGAGTTCAAAAAGATAGCTGTTGCTTCTTGGGCTACTTGCCAAATGAGGGTGTCTTGTAGATTTGGTCTTCGTTTAAATGAAGAATGGAATAGATGTTAATGAGGAGGGCAGTGTTCTTTTAATGAAATGCAAGAACAAAAGAAATGGAGAAGTGTTAATAGGAGGTGTAGAGTTCTCCTAGAATGTCAGATCTCTTGGAAAGAAGGACTCGTTTGGGACTGCAGGCTTCTTGATTTTCACAAGGAAAACCATCTGAATTCATCAACTGACTTTTCACAATCTAATATGGGTGACAGCTGTTCTTTTTCTTCTATGGGTAGCTGAACCTTTCTTTCTCATAGGGGTCTGTGTCTTATGCATGCTGATGATTGCATTTTGGTGACTACCAAACATTTGGAATAAATGAATGAAGCCTATCAAACATTTGAAATCTTTTGTCATTCATGTTGAGGTGTGACATAGGGAATTGGTAACTAACAGTTTTACACCATTCGGCAGTTTATAAAATGCTCCAGGTATTATGTCACATTTGATTATCAAATTTGATCCAGCAGCTGGTGAGGTAGGTAATAGAGGTGTTAACCTCATCTCCGTTTTTTAGATGAGGAACTAGGCTCAGAAATAGCACTGACTTTCTCACTCTTACTGCACGGCAAAGCTGGGACCTGGTTCTGCTCCTTTGGTCTTTCTACCTCCTCATGCTACAGAACAACAAAAGATGTTCCATTAGGGGCTCATGGGACTTTATCTTCTTCCATGACCTTCACTGCTGTCTAAATTAGACATTTCCCATTCTGCATTTCTGTGAAAACTTATTCTTTCCTGCAACGCTTATTGTAGCGTTAAATATTCTTTTGGTGTGTTTGTTTGCTTAGTCTTTCTCCTCCATCTCTCTCCATTAGACCATACACTCCGTGAGGCAGGGCTGTTTCTATGAGCCGTTCTTTGCATAGGATCCAATATCTGATAGGTGCCTTTTCAATATTTGTGGAAAGGAATATATGAATGAAGAATAAACAAATGAATAAATACATAAGTGCATGAAGAAACTGATATGTAAATTTCCAATGAAATACTTTTATATCTCGGAATTTGGGCTCAGGACAGGAAGCATCTTGCAGGCTAAATGTGATGTATACAGTGCTTACCTTAGAGGACATAATTCAACCGTAATTTGTGTCATTGCACCCAATTGTAATACCACTAACCAAAGATCACAAAGTCTGTAAAGTATTCTGTGGTTGGTACCCCTTTCACTGGGGGAACTTTTATGCTGATTTCAGAGCAGAAAGAAGAGTAAAGGATTGCAATGTTCTCTCAAAATTCAGCCTATGTAAGCACTGGTGAGGATATTCTAAGCACCCATCACAGGTGCCTTTGTGCACTGCAAGTTTTGTGTCTCCTTATAAAGTATATGAGGGTGGAGTTTTCGTATATTATAGGGAAGTTTTGACGTTCTTTTTATACAGGGATTCTTTGGGCTTTGTCTTCCCTTCTCCCTGACCACTCAGCAGTGCAGTGGAGCAGAAGTGGTTTTCATTTGTTTGCAAGTTTCCGGTGCAACTTACTTCTGGGCCATTTATGCCAGCCATTAAGAGGATTGTCTAGCTGCAAAATTTGAAAGAAGAGGACTAAGATAGATCTCATCGCTTGGCGATGTGCTCAGTGCCATTCAATCAAGACAGAGTGAGTCTCTTAATCCCTGTAGCTTGAAATGTAGATTGCCCCTCATTCCTTTGTAGTCAGGAGACCACATCCAGAATCAGAAGCCATGTGTCAACGTTAACTAACGTATCTCCTTCTGCATTTTTCCACTGAACTTAAACATCACACAGAAGCATTTACTACAGATATCAAAAACTTTGGCTTGTGTGGTACTAACATTTCGCATAAATAAAATCTGAGAACATCACAGTTCTTTAAGTGTCCTAATTTGTTTTTAAAAGAGGATATGAATTTTATTGATTACATCATCATCATGTTTTACCCCAGTTCTACAATAAAAGAATCCCTTTTATGTAACTGCTGAATCCACATGCCATGATTCATGACACTATATATATACTTTTTTTTTTTTGAGACCAAGTCTCTCACTGTTGCCCAGGCTGGAGTGCAATGGTGCGATCTCAGCTCACTGCATCCTCTGACTCCTGGTTCAAGGGATTCTCCTGCCTCAGCCTCCCAAGTAGCTAGGATTACAGGCAACTGCCACCACGCCCGGCTAATTTTTTGTGTTTTTAGTAGAGACGGGGTTTCACCATGTTGGCCAGGCTGGTCTTGAACTCCTGACCTCATGATCTGCCTGCCTCGGCCTCCCAAAGCGCTGGGATTACAGGCATGAGCCCAGTGTGTGTGTATATATATATATAAAGACCGAGTTTCCCTCTTGTCACCCAGGCTGGCATACAATGGTGTGATCTCAGCTCACTGCAACCACCGCCTCCTGGGTTCAAGCGATTCTCCTGCCTCAGCCTCTCGAATAGCTGGGATTACAGGCATATGCCACCACGCCCGGCTAATGTTTTAATTTTTATTTTTTTTATTTTATTTTATTTTTTTTTTGAGACGGAGTCTTGCTCTGCCGCCCAGGCTGGAGTGCAGTGGCCGGCTCTCAGCTCACTGCAAGCTCCGCCTCCCGGGTTCACGCCATTCTCCTGTCTCAGCCTCCCGAGTAGCTGGGACTACAGGCGCCCGCCTCGTCGCCCGGCTAGTTTTTTGTATTTTTTAGTAGAGACGGGGTTTCACCATATTAGCCAGGATGGTCTCGATCTCCTGACCTCATGATCCGCCCGTCTCGGCCTCCCAAAGTGCTGGGATTACAGGCTTGAGCCACCGCGCCCGGCCTAATTTTTATTTTTAGTAGAGACGGGGTTTCACCATGTTGGCCAGGCTGGTCTTGAACTCCTGACCTCAGGTGATCCACCCGCCTCAGCCTCCCAAAGTGCTGGGATGACAGATGTGAGCCACTGTGCCTGGCCCATTTATTTTATGTTATTTTGTATTAACTTTAAAGATTACAAAATCTGCTAGTCTAAAATGATATAACCCTGACTGTGTTTGCTATACATGTGTAAAATATTTGTCAGTTAACTCAACATCACATCACTGTTCTTTTAAATTTTATTGTCTTGAATAAGACTTTACAATAATTAATTTTAATGAGTAGAAGGAACACATTTTCTGGGTCATCCATTATTCCATGGTGTGTGTGCGTTATCTATGCAGACCCAGAATGGTTGCGAAAGAGCAAAGCCAGTTTGGATAATTTATTGTAATATTACTAATTTTTGCCAATTATGCTGACTGTAATGCTCTGTGTGAGAGATAAGTCCATACATCAGGTCAAAAATATACTAGAATGGCCACAGAGCACAGTTCTTGCCATGTAGGATATGCTTGGTAAATATTTGTAGAGTGAATTCTTGGAGTCAGTGGCCCTTGCAGTAAAGGTGTATCTTTGAACTGTTTTATTGCAGAGATTCTCTTTTTTGGGTGCTTAGCCCATAAAATTAACTGTAACTTTAAACATGAAGATCCCTGTGAACTTGTCCCAGAAAAAATATCCGAGTTAGGGAAAACAGTGCCACCCCTATGGCCCAGACCAGTGGTTCCAAAGCTGTGGGCCAAGAACCGTTGGGAGGCGTTGGAGTTACTGCCAGGTGCCCTCCAAGCATAATTTCTCACCATTGGTATACGCTGAAGGCGCAGAGTTCACAATTAGGGCAGGGCCTGCAAAATGTCTTGCCTTTCCAAGGCAGTAGGCATGCTAGAAAGAGGGCGGGGATACCTGTCTGAAGACCTGGATTGAGTGTGCGATAGTCTCTGTTGAGGCTGCTAAACATTCTGTGGTTAACTCATTGGTATGAGGGTATATTGGATTGTGCTGTTGAATTAGTTTTCGTTTCCGAATCTTTCTTTTGATTTGGCCCTGGGTACCAAAATTCCCTGTGAGATGTCATTCCTCGTGGCGTGGACTAAAACAACGGTTGCTTAGAGAACACCTTCCTGTAGAATGTTAATGTGTGTCCTGTCATCAAAGTGTTTCTGCTCAAATAATATTGGAAATTATGGCAAACACATAAAATAGGTTTCTTTGCTGCAGGAATTGTCAGGTTCTTTAATACATTAATGATTTTGTAAATCTTCATGGGGGATGAAGAATTCAACATTTTCCAGATATATTTGACTGGAATGTTTTCTTGGTGAAGGGATGAGGGGCCCCTATTAGCACTTCTTCACAAAGTTTTTGGTAGGACACAGTTTAAGAAATACGGGGCTAGAGGACTGAATCAGAATGGTCTTCCATATTGATGACGATAGCAGAGAAGGTTACTGTATTAACAAAGCCTCTTTTAGTGACAGGCCCACATTGTGGAAGACACAATTTTGACAAATAATCTACCGGTTTACAAAGAGATGAGTGATATTTTCCAGAAATGAAGATTAAAGCACTTGTTATAATTAATTGATTTTAAAAAATAAGATTTTTTGTTTTACAATAACAGTCTCTGTGACATTGAGAGGAGGTTTGTATGTATTAAGCCTTCTTATTTTCTTGTACCTACTGTAAGAATAAATGATAAAGAGGGCTGGGCGTGGGGTTTTATGTTGGTAATCCCAACGCTGTGGGAGGCCAAGGGGGGCGAATCACCTGAACTCAGAAGTTCAAGACCAGCCTGGCCAACATGGCAAAAAACCATTTCTACTAAAAATACAAAAATTAGCCGGGCGTGATTGCTCTCTCCTGTAATCCCAGCTGCTCAGGAGGCTGAGTCACAAGAATCTTGAACCCGGGAGGCAGAGGCTGCAGTGAGCTGAGATCACGCCACTGCACTCCAGCCTGGGTGACAGAGAGAGACCCTCAAAATAAATAAATAAATAAATAAATAAATAAATAAATAAATAAATAAGAGGGATAGAGGCGTGTGTTGAAGAGGAGAAAGTGCAAGAGGCATCAACAATAGTAGCTTAATTTGGAGAACAAAATATGGCTTCCTGAGGCTATTGGGCGTGGCTATAGTTGGTAGCCTTGGATACCTGGAGATTCCTCCTGGGGGCTGTAGCAGCAGGGGAAACAGGCAGTGCTCTGACGCTGCATCCCACTAGGGAGAGCCCCCTTCCATCTCCGAATATATTCTGGTACATACACAGATATTGTGACATGTAATTTATATTATATACAATGAGAATATATTGTATAATATATAATTTATATGTGAGTTATATTTCCATATAAAATGAAATTCTGTTTGGATGAAAGATTCTAGTGATGAAAGTATTTGGCCTCCTCTGGAGGAAGTCATCTCTAAAATTTCTCTTATGACTAATATTGAATTTTTTTTTTTTTTTTTTTGAGATGGAGTCTTGCTTTGTCACCCAGGCTGGAGTGCCGTGGCATGGTCTTGGCTCACTGCAACCTCCGACTCCCGGGTTCAAGTGATTCTCTTGCCTCAGTCTCTCAAGTAGCTGGGTCTACAGGCGTGTGCCACCACATCTGGCTACTTTTTTTTTGTATTTTTAGTAGAGACGGGATTTCACTATGTTGACCAGGCTGGTCTCGAACTTCTGACCTGGTGGTCCGCCCACCTTGGTCTTCCAAAGTGCTAGGATTATAGGTGTGAGCCACTGCACCTGGCCTGATTTTGTATCATTCTATGAAGAGTGTATACCTGTTCAGGAATAGTCACTAACAGTAGCTTGGGGGCAGATGCATTTTCTGGACTGTTCTGTAAAGCACAGTACTCTCATAAGAGGACAATATTGATTAACCACCACTGCAGAAGCGTCTCTGGGACCTGACCTGTACTTGGCTCAGGGATTGTAAAAGACTGGTGATCATGGGTGAGTAAATGAAAGCAGATCCAGAAATTCAAAGAGATTCAAAAATGTTCATTGATTGTGGTGGGTTTTGTTTGCTTGTGTGTGTGTGTGTGTGTGTGTNTGGCATTTAGAATCAGAGAAAACCGGTTTTTAAAAGAAGCATTCTTGTTTTGGAAATGCAGTGCTTATGTATCTATATCTATATCTATATCTATATCAATCAATCAATCAATTATCCATTCCTCTTTTTCTCCTTATGCCTGGAGAACCACTTTTCAATCATAAAATAAAGATAGAGTTTGAAGCAATACTAAATGTGCTAAATAAAACATGGTTCTCCAGGCTTAAGATTTTACTTTATTATCGTAAACTGTTTGGAATGTTAATTATCTAGGCAGTTTCTTCCATACTTCAGGGTAATTTGCCTTTAGAGAACATAGGGGGTTTAGCTTTCAAGCTCACCCTCTGCAGTGGAAAATCTGAGGTGTAAGAATGCTTAGATCCCAAGAAAGGGTTCATGTGAACTCTGGCAAGTCATTCAGACTCAATTTGATCACCTTTCCAATGAGGGTACTGGAATGGATGCTCTCTGAGTTGCCTCGCAGCTCTGATTTCCGTGTTCCTTAGAGTCCGTGAGCTGTTTGAAACATAAGGGGACCTTCTCTTTGCTTTACACAGACCGCAGCTTCTTGTCATTTGATACCGTCTGTGGTTTAATTGGTTGTCCACGTGGTGGTCAGTGGCACTGAGCCCATCTCCTCTGGCAGCTCGCAACTGTGTTGTCAAAGCGTGGTGTGTGTAGAACCCGGGAACTGTTTTTCAGGTTCCCTTTGCTGTATGCTGAGCCTCAGGTACTTTGTACATAAACAGCTGGGATTTAACATCCGAATCCATGCTCAGTAATTTTCAGGTCTCAAACATAGCTGCATGAGTGTTTTTGGTCTGAATTTAGAATTATTAGTTTGTGAATAAAACGTTCAGTGAGCTCTTAAAATGTTTCTCTTGTATCCAAAGCATATTTCCCTTAATACTAAGAAGAACCATCTGGTAGAGAAATACCTTAGTTTTTGTTGTTGGGTTCCAAATTGTCCGTATTCAGGTTTTTAAGAACATTTTACATACATTTAATTCATGCACCATTTTTGAATCTTTTGTGGTGTTTTAGTAACAATCTTAACATTCTTTGAGTTCATAATCCAGACCAAAAGGGAGAGGACAGGGGTGTGGTATCGTCTGCAGTGCTGCACTCAGCCAGTGTGGGGCGTGGAGCCAGCATTTAATGCAGATAATTTTAAGCTTGGACCTCAATTATAGCATCTCTACGAAAAATAATGTTTGGGCTGGGCGCAGTGGGTCACCCCTGTAATCCCAGCACTTTGGGAGGCTGAGGCGGGTGGATCACGAGGTCAGGAGTTTAAGACCAGCCTGGTCAACATTGTGAAACCTCGTCTCTACTAAAAATACAAAACTTAACTAGGCATGGTGACGCGTGCCTGTAATCCTAGCTACTTAGGAGGCTGAGGCAGGAGAATTGCTTGAACAGGCACCTGGGAGGCGGAGGTTGCAGTGAGCCAAGATTACGCCGCTGCACTGCAGCCTGGCCTACAGAGTGAGACTCCATCTCAAAAAAAAAAAAATTGGTGTATTCTACTTGTTTTGATTCCTAGTCTTATTAATAAAAAAATTTTATATACGTAAAGTCCAAGCAAGGAAACCACTGCAGGTGTAGAGATGAAGACTTTGGTCTGCCTATACCAGAGATGTGCAAAGAGACCAGGAAAATTGCTTGATTTTATTCTGTCATAGGTAAAAGGTGGATGTGCAAATTACTAAATTTTAGTCAGGATTAGGATTATATCAATCCAAATGTGGAGTGTTTCCCAAACTTGGAAGTAGCCCGCGACCCCCACAAAAAATTTCCAAGTGTTCAACTTAGGTTTTTCCGCTGTAGATGAAATCCTGTTGGTAATGGATTTAGTGTTTGTGTGGAGGAAATTACAATGTAAAGAGAGTAAATAAGCGATTGACGCTAATTTACTACCTTGACATAATTTGTCTACAGTGGTGGTGTCACATGTGTTACTTAAGGTTGGTTTTTTCTTCTTTTTTTCTTTTTCTCTTTTAAAAGTATGGCTACTTCTTGCAAAGTTCAGATGCTTACAAGGGGAATGCACTTTGTTCCAAATGTAAGCTAATTAGCACACCTGGGGTAGAATCAACGCTGAGAATTGGTGGGTGCGTACAGATCGTGGGCCTTGGTTGGTTTGTTGAGATTAAGAAGAAAAGGTCAATTAACGGGGCAGATTGTCCTGCACTGGTTCTCAGCTGCCTGCCTGAATGACATTTACCTCTCCTTAGGAGATAAGCAGTGATGTTCTCTCTCCAAGTTTGGATGCCTCATGAGTCTGTTTGACTCAGTATTTTTTCTCCTTTTATCACATCTCTGAGTTTCTAAAATAATTAAGGAAAATTCTCTTCTGCAGCATCCTTCAGAGGAAAGCAGATGGAATTTGTTAAACAAAGGCTGACAGGAAAGCAAGCCTCTGTTAATTGACATCTAATTTCCTGATATGCCACCCTTTGCCCAAGACTCTTTAATTATGCAATAGTGTGCAAACAGAAAAATCAGAACCTGCTCATGCTGCCGTGTTAATAGGAACTGTCAGTCAGCTGGAGGAGGGACTCAACATCAGACTTACATATGATTAAACCATTTTCTGTGTATTACCACAAAAGCGTGAGTGTGTCTAGATTGCACCGCTATGGAGATTTTTTCCTGTGTGGCTACTTGCATTATAAAGGAAGCTGTGAAAACAACAACCATCAGAACAAAACCCTGAAATGTAAGACAAAACATGTTAGAATTCCATTACACTGATAGTGGAGCCTGTTGAGGTGGTAGAGAAGAGGATTTGTAAGGGACTGGTTTTGTGAATATGTATGGCAAAATACTAGTTATGTATGGCAAAATACTAGTTATGTATGGCAAAATCCTAGTTATGTATGGCAAAATACTAGTTAGGTATGGCAAAATACTAGTTATGATGCTTCACAGTGAAGCGCTGTTAACTAATTTACACTTACTCTAACAGGTTAGTGCAAAGTGAGCTATAGAGAGAGAGATTTTAAAATTCCAGGCTGATCAGGCCGGGCGCGGTGGCTCAAGCCTGTAATCCCAGCACTTTGGGAGGCCGAGACGGGCGGATCACGAGGTCAGGAGATCGAGACCATCCTGGCTAACACGGTGAAACCCCGTCTCTACTAAAAATACAAAAAACTAGCCGGGCGAGGTGGCGGCGCCTGTAGTCCCAGCTACTGGGGAGGCTGAGGCAGGAGAATGGCGTAA
>NW_016807505.1:2005867-2149380 GCF_001698545.2 Rhinopithecus bieti | reverse complement strand
AAAAAAAAAAAAAAAAAAAAAAAAATTCCAGGCTGATCAAAGCACTTTGCATTTTGTAGGTTAACAGTGGGAACTAGCTGGAAGGAGGCAAAACAGTGAACTTTGCCATTTTAAATTTTCCAAATACATAATATCACTGAATAATGACCTCTTGTATTCTCTGCCATGACTTGACTTTTTAGTTCGATTGCTCCATGTTGATTAGTGTGTTCTTGTACTGTCTCCTTCCTTCTAAATACTTTAGCTTTAAGAGGCGGCTTGACTCTATTACAACCCCTCTTGTAACTAAATGAAATGTCCAGCGACGTAAATCCAAATGATGGTAGTTTGGGATTTTCCACTTTTTTAGTTCAAGCTTTGCAAGTTTGACTTGTGACACTCATAAGTCCTTACGGCCACATTAAAGTTATTGAAGAAACTTATGAAGAGAATGTTTGATTTGAGCCCAGGAGTGAGTGAGCAATTGAGCATGCCGGGCAAGGAATGTGTGAGGAATGAGTAGTTACAGCTCCTAGGGACGCTGTTGGGCTGTGGTTGTAGGGCAGGAATGAAGAAAGGGATGAGTTTCTGGGCACTTGGCCTGGGGAGCTGACACTCAGTCCACAGCAGACTAGAAGGCATGGAGAGACCCAAGGTAACCATGGTGGGATACGAATAGCAAAAAATGGTAAAATTGGTATAAGAAACAGGAGTTTTCTTTCTTTAAATACTTGGGACACTGGGATATCTTGCTATGTTTCATCAGAAGGTAGATATATACCAGTTGCTACTGTGCCCAAAATTAAATTCTATTTAGTTTAGCTCTTAGAATGCTTACCCCTGATATAAGTGAAACCGCTGGGGGTTTTGACTACCTGAAATGTTTCTACCATCATCCTTCTGGTGGCAGCCACATTGGGTACAGCCTGCAAGGAACTGGTGCAGAAGAATCTCCAGGGGTTTCCAGAGCTGCAAACGTGTGGGATGCTTAGATACCTGCTCTGTTCAGATGTGATGAAAGGGAGGAAAGCAGGTAGGAGGATAGTTAAGTGGAAAGCAGTGAGGCAGACATTCTCCTTTACTTAGCTGTGAACTCTATAAATGATCTGTACACCCATGGGTTTTTATACATAGCACATATGTGACTTTATACATAACACATATGTGAGATTACATTTTTATATTTTTTTAACATCATGTCAGGTGCAGGAACTTTTTACCTGTGTGGAGTGTTCTGTACTTAAAAAAAATTTTTTTGAGACGGGATCTCGCTCTGTCATCCAGGCTGGAGTGCAGTGGTGTGATCTTGGCTTACTGCAACCTCTGCCTCCTGGGCTCAAGTGACCCTCCCTCCTCAAGCTCCTGAGTAGCTGGGACTACAGGTGCAGGTGTGCACCACCACACCTGGCCAATTTTTCTTTTTTTTTTTTTAGTAGAGAAGGAGTTTCACCATGTTGCCTGGGGTGGTCTTGAACTCCTGGGCTCAGGTGATTTGCCCACCTTGGTTTCCCAAAGTATTGGGGTTACAGGTGTGAGCCACCATGCCCAGCCTGTTCTGTAGATTTCAGAAGCTGTGAAAGAAAGACCCATGTGGAGTTGCTAAGACCATTATTTAGGAAATTTGATACTCATTACACTTTTACTGCTTCTACAAAATAATACCTATTATTTTCCAAAATTAAAAAAAAATCCTCATGAAGAAAACTATAGTATGTGAATACATTTGGATGTATTTCTTTTAGCTTTTCATGCACATTTAATATGTATGTGCTATTATTTACACACTGTACATACAAGTTACTATCATACTTTTATATGTAACTTTATATAGATACTCTTGTGCTATTAAATATGTTTCACATTTATTTTAAGGGCTGTATAGTATTCCCTTGACTGGCTGAATAGTATATTTTACTCAGTAGTTTTCTATTGTTGGACATTTAGATTAACTTGCTCTGATTTGGTTGACTAAATAATGCTTTGATGAATATCTTTGTGCCTAAGTTACTGTATGTGTTATGGATTATTTCTTTGAGATATATTTCATTAAATAAGATTACTGAGTCAAATGGTATGAATATTGTTTTGATGTTTTTTATCCATGTAACCAAGTAGCTTTCACGAAAAGATCTTTCACTCTGGGCTTCTATTGCAATGTCCAAGAATGTCCTATAGCTATCCTTCTAGAATCAATTTCTATCAGTAAACGGGAAGACAACCGCAGCCCACAAAACATTACAATGCAAAGTAAAGTTGAGTTAAATCCCCAAATATTCTTAATATTGCCAGTATTCCAACATGATCTCATATAATAGTAAAAAATAACACATAATTTGGCTTTACACTACAATTGACTTTAATTTAATTATATATTTGGTATTCTGATAGGTGAACAATAGAATACACATGTTCAAGTCATTGTTTTGTTTTAGTCATTAAGACTAATTCTAATTTCCACAGTAAATCTTACACAAGAAAATAAAAAGTTTCTCAAAAGTCAGGCCTAAGAAGTTGGGAAAAAAACTGTTAGGAGTGGCCGGGCGCGGTGGCTCAGGCCTGTAATCCCAGCACTTTGGGAGGCCGAGGTGGGTGGGTCACAAGGTCAGGAGATCGAGACCATCCTGGCTAACATGGTGAAACCCCGTCTCTACTAATAATACAAAAAAAATGACCGGGCGTGGTGGCGGGTGCCTGTAATCCCAGCTACTTGGGAGGCTGAGGCAGGAGAATCGCTTGAACCAGGGAGTTGGAGTTTGCAGTGAGCTGAGATTGCACCACTGCACTCCAGCCTGGCGACAGAGCGAGACTCCGTCTCAAAAAAAAAAAAAAAAATTGTTAGCGTCTCTAACGATTTTTATCTGGAGGTCCATATGGTCAGATTCCACCAAGGGATTTAAATCTCCATTTAATCCTGTGTTTAATCTCCACGACTGAGCCGAGCCTCCACCCCTCGGGTATTTGAGTGCCTGGCACAGTGGTGAAATAAAGCGTGGGGAAACTGAGGTCTCAGGCCTGGCACTGGGAGGAGCCCATCATCCCTGCACACACCTCTGGGGCAAGGAGTCCTCCTCTGTGTTGTTGTTGCCTTGGTCTTTGTCAGAGCGCGATGAGGGTGTGCCAAGCGAGCTCTGATTCGTTGGAGGTGTTGTTTAGTGAACCAGTAGTTTACTTTGCCTACATGAGTAACATTTTCGGGGACTGTTTTCCATGTAGTTAATGAGAAAAAAAAGTCAGACATCGTTTAATATGATTCAAAGTTTGGTCTACTGATGCAGAGACAAAATGTTAAGTGGCTATTAACATGTAATTGGGAAGAGCATTTGGACTAATTCGGATTTTTCCACATTGATTGTGAAATGAATCAGTAACTGTTTTTCCTCCCTACCCTAATTCTTACTCCTTCCAGCATGCCCAGAAAAGCAGCATCTTGGTGAAATCTACTCAGAAGGAACTTCACGTTTCTCCAGGTTTCTCAGCTGCTTCCGATCTCTCTCTTTTCTTGTTTTACATTGTCAGGCATTTGAGCAAAGGTGCTCTTCTGCTTTTGAGAGACCCTTGTTGCTGGTCGTCTTGTCTCCCTCTCTCCCATTCTTCCTCTTCTGCTCCATCAGAAATTTTAGTTCGACTCATCCTTAATTGCCTGGTTCTGCCTCCCATCTTAGGCAGCAAAGAAATCTGTTTCAAGGCTCTCTAGCTCCTTTAAATCATGGGTTTATGTTGCTTTTTCCCAGCCTTCAAAAAGATGTTGGGGAAAATGTCCAAAGCAAGCCCACCCACTGGGAGAAAATTGTCTCTGATGACAAAATGTCTCCTAGTAAATACATTTGTTGTTTTGTTTTCATCGTCTTCACCACCCAGAACATTCTCTGTCCTCAAGGCCTTCATCCTAACATCCCATCTTTGCTGATAGTTGTGGAAATCAAGTTTTGTTTCCGTCAGAAGAGCAACAGTATTGGTTCACCTGTAGCCTGCCCTCGCCCCAGACTAGTGTATTTCTCGAAGAGATGCTGCTCCCTGCGGAACGCACCTCCCCACCCACGCTCTGGGTTTGGCTTTTCCTGTACCGACATTCACTGTCTTCTTTCCAAAATAAGAGCTTCCTCTCCGTTAGGTTCTTTCCTTTCATCGTCATATGGGAAATAGAAAGTATCTGTATTTAAAAGAGACCGGCCAATCCCTTTGCTTGACTGCACTGCCTCTAACAGTTGAGTTCTTTTTTACGACACCTCCCACCGTGTATTTCTGGACAGTTTCTGGGACCAACGTCAACCTGTATCCTTGCCCATGCCCTGGTGATTGGCCAGGCCTCCTGAATTGTGCTTCACTTGTCACTCGGTCCCAAAGATCATCTTTATCTCTTTCTTCTTTGTCCAGTATGTAATTATTCACCCCGTCTTGCCCAGTACTTTTGGTAATATAGTGAAGACCGCTCATTTTTTCCCAGTGCCTTAGTGTGGAGCCCTCAACTGCAGCGGTCTCTGATCTGTGTTTCATCTGTAAATCTCCTGTGGTCTGGTTCCTCTTACACAGTATTGTGAGTCGGTTCTTCCTGCCACTCCCAGCGTAGGCAGCCTTCACACCTCTAGAGTGCCTGCTTGATGTGTGTAGTGAAGGGGTAACTGGAGCCAGTGACTGCAGTGACGGGACACTAAGAATAAGGACCAGCTCCACCATCTCGGGAGAGTGCCTGTGGACTGTGGCCGTGGACATCCGGGCAGCCCTCAGTGCCTGCGGCAGCTCAGAAGTTAGCAAAGAGTAGAGCAGGGAGTTCTGAGGCTGTCAAGAGGTATCAGAGCCTGCACTATTTGGTCAGTACAAGAAGCAAGATTTAGCTTTCTTTCTGAGAAAATGCTGGAACAATAGAAGAACAATAGACACTTTAAGCGCATGTACTGGTAGTGATGTTATTTTGATTGAGGAGGTAACCAGAGGCAGAAGAGGACCTAATCTTCAAGGAAAGCATTGCCCAGAGAAAGAGTGCAGCAGGGCAGACAGAGCCAGATGTTGTCCTGGCGTGCAGTGTCCCTCGGAAGGAGGATGCTCTGGAGAGCTACTGTACAGTGCGTTGACTGTAGTTAATAATAACGGACACGTGAAAATTGCTGGGGGGGGGGATTTTAAATATTCTCACCACAAAAAGTGCTAAGGATGTGAGATGATGGATATGTTCATTTGCTTGATTGAATCATTTCACAGCATGTACACACATCAAGGCCTGATGTGGTACATCATAAGTATGTACAATTTTATTCATAAATTAAGAATACAAATGAAAAAACACTTATTAAAGAGAGGGGCCGGGCACGGTGGCTTACGCCTGTAATCCCAACACTTTGGGAGGCTGAGGCGAGTGGATCACGAGGTCAGGAGATCGAGACCATCCTGGCTAACATGGTGAAACCCCGTCTCTACTAAATATATAAAAAATTAACTGGGCGTGGTTGTGCACACCTGTAGTCCCAGCTACTGGGGAGGCTGAGGCAGGAGAATCTCTTGAACCCAGGAGGCGGAGGTTGCAGTCAGCCGAGATTGCACCATTGCACTCCAGCCTGGGCGACGGAGTGAGACTCCATCTCTAAATAAATAAATAAATAAATAAATAAATACAGCAAGTGATCAATTCTGAAAGTTTGAGAGTCTGCAGGAAGTCTGTCCGTGTCTGCTAATTGCTAATCACCCTTCCCTTAGGTACTACAGTTGCAAGAAGAACCAGAAAGAAAAGACAGACAGAAGGTGTGCATGAGGAGGCTCTCAGTGCGCTAGTTAAATAACACTAGGTTGTTGATGTTTTAAAAATGTTTTAAATCATGTTTTTTATATAGAACAATGTATTTCTTGGGAGAGGCAGACATGCCACCTCAGATAAATTTATATTTTTCATTTATTAGCCTATGTTTCCTCCTTGCCAAGCACCCATTGAAAGCCATGTTACATAGTTTGTCTGAAAATCAGCAATGCATATAACGTTTCTAGTTTACTAGTGTGGTGCAAGAACATGGCTTTTATTCCTAAAAAATAAAAATCTGAAATTAGGTAGGAAAGGAGCAGATCGGACAAAATGAAATCTAGAGAAACTAAGGCATGATTTAATACTTGGAGCAAAATTTATTTACTGGAATGCTGAATCAACAGTCGCATAAGGGACCCCTTGCGAGGGGTCCCCAACATAAAGGACCCCTCATTACCAAAAATAGTAATGAATTAGATATATTATTGATTTTTTAAAGGGTGCTTTGGAAATAATAGGCTATGATGAAAATCAGGAGTCTAACATCAAATTCTGAATCAGGAGGAGGCAGTGGAGGTGGTTACTTTCAGATCCTTTATCTCATGACCTTCTGTGTCTAGAGAGCCCTTTTTAAATGGAAGGAAATCTGATCACTGCTCTGTTATTACTGTTGGGCTGTTTTCCAGGAGCTGGAAATCGTAGCCTTTGCAACAATGCAGCTTTCCCTCTGCAATTGTTCTGGACACATTCCTGAGCATCTCTGGTTTGAATTTCCACAATGTAATTGTTGCCAGTTGATGTTTAAAAGGTTAGTATTTTAAATATTTGATTAACATGAATTGTAAAACGTGCTTTGTTAAAGAAAGGAGGGACTCCTGTAAATTCTAGATAGCCTTATCATCAGAAACCATTTTTTCCCCAAGTTGATTAAAATGGAAAATACAAAAGCTCAGATTCTGAAGAACTTTTGTAAAAACGCATCACATACGTTTCAGCATTAGCAGTTCTTCAGTCTTTTGTTTTCTGGAAAGATTATGAAAATCTAGAGATTTCACTATTCCTAAATGTGAATTGTATTTTATAATACATAATTTTAGAGAAAAAAAAAGGGCCAAATATGGATTTGTTACTTGAGGGACTTAAGAATAAACACATCTCATTATATCATAATGAAATCTGAAAATAAATAAGTTTGGCAAAATGTCTCTAATTCATGATATTTCTGAGTTTCATTAAGTAATTAGCAAAAAAAATGTACTTGTTAAATGTAGCAGCATTACTTTGACCTCTTCACTTTCTAGCCTGCATCACAGGTTTTTACAGGCTTTCATATCTCTGGCAGTTTTCTACCATTTATGAGTTCAGCATTTTATGAAATTCTGTTTTTTTTTTTCAGTTTAATAATAAAGCCATTTTATTCGAAAGCACCTTCTTGCATTAACTTGTCTCTTCATAATCAGCTTAAATTTTATGTGAACACATTTTAGTTGATCCTAACTCACTTGTCTCTGTGTATTCTGCCTTCTTCTTATTATTTAACTGAGCACGCCTCGAAGACAGGCACCACGTCAGCTGGCCCGGTGCTTGACACGCAACAAAGAAATTTTTTAAAGCATAATTTATACTTTCCTAACAAAAAAATTGACATTTCCATTATATCATACAGTTTCTCATGAGTAGAGAATATCTTATCCTCTGAGCAGTTCATCTGGAAAGCAACGAAAGGACAGTATCTTGGTAGTGAATGGGGTCTAAGCCTTCCTATTCCACTACTGCTAATTGAGGTCTTGGGTTGAATGGATAATTAACACCCACAGTTTATTGAAAACCTCATTTTAGTAAGTAGTTTTAACTTCTTCCTTCACTGAACCTCTCCTAGAGTTGCTAATGAGTAGCAACATGGACTGATTTGAATTCCAACTCCTTTAATTTCCCAGCCTTCTTTCTGTTGGAGGTGCTTAGAAGCAGGGATACAATCAAAAGGCGTGAAGACACAGGGGAAGAAGAAATGGAAGACAGAATAGAAACAGTTAGAAAATTTTTCTAAACAGATTTCCAATTCTGGCCAAGATGGAGCAGTGTCATTCCTCCCAGGTCCTTCCTCCTGGAACACAAAACTCTGGCCATAACACAGCAAATACACACAGGAAGAATCTGAAGGTTGAAAGAGAAAGGCTGCTTGCCTGAGAACCTCAGGACTCAAGGAATGATGCTGTGTTGAGTTCCTTAGGTTTCTTTTTGCCTTTCCCGTATCCCAGACACTGCTCTGGGAAGGCTGCAACCTGACACTGCTGACAAGCACACACAAACACACCAACAAAAAAGCCCCCACCAAAGGACCAGGAAAAAGATGGCCTAAGAGCACCAAAAACTGTTTGATAGTGCCTACCCTACTCCAGCCAAATGCCAACTAAAAGCTGCATGCACTTCCTCCTCGTGGTTTCAGTAGTCAAGCTGGGAGCTAATCTTTCACCCACCACTGAGTGGAAACAGGAGGATGTGCTCCCAACATACAGAAGAACCAAACAACACCATCAGTCAACAGGATTTGATTGACATTTATAGAATATTTAAACAACAAAAGCAGAATGAACATTCTTTTCATCTGCCCAGACAGCATTTCCCAAGATAAACCATACCGAGTCTTAAACAAACCCTACTACATTTAAAATATTAGGATTATACAGTTTGTGTTTTCTAAGTATAGTGAAGTCAAACTAGAAATCAATGACAGAAAGAAAACACTAAATCACTAAACACTTGGAAGTTAAACAAACTTTTAAATATCTGTAAGTCGAAGAGAAAATCTCAAAGAAAATGAAATGATACATAGTACTGAATGAGAATGAAAATGCAGCATATCAAAATTTGGAGTACACAGTTACACCAGTACTGATGGGGAAATTGTAGCACTGAACACTTAAGGAGGGAAGGAAGGAAGGAAGGAACTTCTCAAATTTAAGGGGAAATTGTAGCACTGAACACGAAAGGAAGGAAGGAAGGAAGGAAGGAAGGAACTTCTCAAGTCCTCAAAAACTTGTGAAGGAAGATCAAAACAAACCCAAACCAAGCAGATGATTTTGTCTTATTTTTATTTGTTTATTTATTTATTTTGAGATGGAGTCTCACTCTGTTGCCCAGGCTGGAGTGCAGTGACGTTATCTCTGCTCATTCAACCTCCACCACCTGGGTTCAAGTGATTCTCCTGCCTCAGGCTCCCAAGTAACTGGGACTCCGGGTGCACACCACCATGCCAGGCTGACTTTTGTATTTTTGGTAGAGACTGGGTTTCACCATGTTGGCCAGGCTGGTCTCAAACTCCTGGTCTCAAGTGATCTGCCCACCTTGGCCTCCCAAAGTACTGGGATTACAGGCATGAGCCACTGTGCCCGGCCCAAACTAAGCAGATGTAAGAACATTATAAAGATAAGAGAAGAAATAAATGAAATTGAAAACAAAAACCAATACAGAAAGTTAATCAAATAAAAATTTTTATCTTGCCCTCCACAATCAATTAATTTGATAAACGGACAAAAATAAAAAGAGAAAGACATCAATGTCAGGAATGAAACAGAAGCTATCACTACGCATCCCACATACACTTAAAAGAAAATAAGGGAATACCGTGAACAATTTTATACATGTAAATTCAACACTTTAGAAAAAATAGACCAATCCTTAAAAAACAGAAGTTACTAAAATATACCCAAGATGAAGTAGAGGATCTGAATAATCCATTAATGACTAAAGAAATTGAATTTGTAATTAGAAGTTCCCAAAAAAGAAATCTCTGGACCCAGATAATTTCGCTGGAGAATTCTATGGTACATTTAAAGAAGAATTATTACTAGCTGTATGCAGTCTCCTCTAGAAAATGGAAGAGGAGGGAACCATTCCCAACTAATTTTATGAAACAAGTATTACACTGATACCAGGAAGAAAGGTAGTGTACAAAGGAAATCAGGGAACAAAATCTCTCAAGAACAATGGCACAAAAATTCTGAGCAAAATATTGACAAATCAAAGCTAGCAATATCTCAAAGGAATTATATGCCATGAGCAAGTGTGATTTATTCCAGGTGTGTAAGGCTGGTTCAAGAGTTGAAAATCAACCAGTGTATCCACAATATTGATAGGCTAAAGAAGAAAATTTGTAGATGAAAAAAACATTTGAAAAATACAGTACCCATTCATGATAGCAAATTAGGAATAGGGGAGTATTTCCTTAATTTTTAAAGAGAATCTACAAAAATCCTACAGCTGTCATTATAGCTAAAGGTGAATGACTGGATGCTTTCCCCCGATTGTTAACAAGGCAAAGATGTCCACTTTCATTTCTCTTATTTTAGCTACTTAAGTAAAGCACAGATGATAAATAGAAAGCACACAGATTGGAAAGGAAAAAATATAACACTCTGATTGACATGGTTATCTACATAAAAAATGCCAAAGAATTTGTATAAAAACTTCTGGAACTGATAAGTGAATTAAACAAGATTACAGGATACAGGATCAACACAAAATCAATCATATCTATATACTAAAAACAAACGTGGGAACTGAGATTAAAATAAAGACATAACATTCAGAATCACTGTAAGAAAATGAAGTACTTAGGTATAAACTTAATAAAACAAGTGTAGAAACTGTATGCTGAAAATTGCAAAATGCTGTTAAAAGAAATGAAAGAAGAGCTAACTAAGTGGAGACACTTCCCATTTTCATGAATCGGAAGACTCACCATAGCAAAATGTCAGTTCTCCTCAAATCTCTAGCTTCTGTGCAATCCCTATCAAAGTCCTAGCAAGGGTTTTTGTGCACATAGACAAACATACTATAAAATTTATATTGAAGTCTGGGAGAAGGGGATTTATATTGAAGTCTGAAAACGGGGATTGCATAAAAGCTATAGATCAATTTGAGGAGAATCCCAGTCTGGGAGGACAGTGTGGGGGAACATACCGCACAATGGTTATGCTTGCTCTATAACCACAGTCATCAATGGAATAGAATAGTCCGTTCAGAAATAGACCCGCACAAATATGCCCAACTGATTATTTATTTATTTATTTATTACTTATTTTGAGACGGAGTCTCGCTCTGTTGCTCAGGCTGGAGTGCAATAGCGTGATCTCAGCTCACTGCAAGCTCCGCCTCCTGGGTTCACGCCATTCTCCTGCCTCAGCCTCCTGAGTTAGCTGGACTACAGGCGCCCGCCACCACACCTGGCTAATTTTTTGTATTTTTAGTAGAGACGGGGTTTCACTGTGTTAGCCGGGATGGTCTTGATCTCGTGACCTCGTGATCCACCTGCCTTGGCCTCCCAAAGTGCTGAGATTATAGACGTGAACCACCCTGCCAGGGTGCCCAACTGATTTTTAACAAAGATTCCAAAACAGTTCAGCGGAGTGACTTTATAACAGTGGTGATGGGCAAATGACTTTGACCTAAACCACGGACTTACACAAAATCTGCACAAAAAATGGACTTAAATGTAAAATGTAAAACTTCAGAAAAAAACATAAAAACATCTTTAGGACATGGAGCTAGAAGAATTCTTAAATTTAACACCAGAAGCATGATTCATAAAAGGAAAAACTGGTAGACTGGACCTCATCAAATTAAAACATTTGTTCTGCAAAAGACTCTGAAGACTCTGTACACTTAGAAAAAATATCTCCAAACCATGCATTTGACAAAGAACTTGGAGTGTATAAAAAATTGTCAAAATTCAGCAGTAACAAACAATCCAGTCAGATAATGGGCAAAATATATGTGCTGAGATTTCAGGAAAGAGTATATACAGATGGCTAATAAGCGCATGCAAAAATGTCCAATATCATTAGTCATTAGCAAAATGCAAAAAAAAAAAAAAAAAAAAGCCACAATGAGATATTCCTAAACACCTATCAGAATGGCTGTAAGAATAATAAAAAAAAAAGTGACACTGTTTAAGGCTGGCTAAAACGTAGAGAAACTGGATCGATCACTCCTACATTGCTGGTGGAAATTAGAAAATCATACAGCCACTCTGGAAAATAAGTTGGCAGTTTCTTATAAAATTAAATATGCAGTTACCTTACAACCCAGCAATTGCACTCTTTGGCATTCATCCCAGGGTAATGAAAACCAATAGTCACACAAAAACCCATAAACAAATGTTCACAGCATCTTTAATAGCCAAAAACTGGAAACAAACTAATGTTGTGAATCATTTAACAAACTGTGGTGCATTCACACCGCGGAATTCTATTCAGCTATCAAAAGAAACTATGGATACAGGCACACCTTGGATGGAGCTCATGGAATTATGCTTATTAAGTGTAAAGGTTACACACTGTATTTGATTTACATAATTATTATGAAATAACACAATTAGAGACAAGGAGGACACATTAGTGGTTGCCAGTGATTAGAGATGGGGGAGGCTAGTGGAGGAGAGGTGTGGGTGAAGAAGGTGGCACTGGGAGCCTTGTGGTGTGAGAAAAATACTCAGCCCAGGAGGTCAAGGCTGCGGGGAGTCTACGCCGACGATAAAATTGCATAGACCTATAGCTATTCCTGCCCCCATATGCATACGCTCCCATGAGCGCGTGAAATACTGGTGATATCTGAATGAGGTCATAGATTGTACCGTATCACTTTCCTGGTTTTGATATTGTACTATAGTTATACACGATGTAAACACTGAGAAAACTGGGTATGGAACCTCCCAGTACAATTTTTTTTTACAACGTCTTATGAATTTATTTTTTTTCAAAATTAAACAAATGTTCAACTTTCTGAAAACCTATTGATATAGTTTGAATACATGTTTCTGCCAAATCTCACGTGGAATTGTAATCCGTAGTGTTGAGGTGGGGCCTGGCGGGAGGTGTTTGGGTTACGGGGACGAATTCCCTCATGACTTGGTGCTGTCCTCATGGCTGTGAGTGAGTGAGATCTCAGAGATCTGCTTGTTTACATGAAGCGTGTGGCACCTCCCCCTGCCATTCACTCTCTTGCTCCTGTTCTCGCCGTGGGATGTGCTGCTCCCACTTCAGCATCCACCATGAGTAAAAGTTCCCTGAGGCCTCTGTAGCACCGTGCTTCTTGCATAGACTGTGGAACTGTGAGCCAATTAAGCTTCTTTTCCTGAGAAATTATCCAGTTTCAGGTATTTCTTTATAACAATGCAAGAATGGTTTAATACACAAACACACACATGTATACACTTATATAAATAAATGTCACTAAATAAAAATTTTCTTGATGATATAACTTGAAAATTGAAAATATGATTTTTGATGTCATGAGTTTGATACTGATTATTCAAGTTTTAATGAAAGTTTCTGTTATTGGCCGGGCGCAGTGGCTCACGCCTGTAATCCCAGCACTTTGGGAGGCCAAGGTGGGCAGATTACCTGAGGTCAGGAGTTCGAGACCAGCCTGACCAGCGTGGTGAAACCTCGTCTCTACTAAAAATACAAAAATTAGCTGGGCATGGTGGCAGGTGCCTGTAATCCCGGCTACTTGGGAAGCTGAAGCAGGAGAATCGCTTGAACCCAGGAGGCCGAGTTTGCAGTGGGCTGAGATCGCACCACTGCACTCCAGCCTGGGCAACAGAGCAAGACTCTGTCTCAAAAAAAAAAGAAAAAGTTTCTGTTATTGCTGATGAGTTAAGTTGAAAACTATTGCTGCTGTAGTTAATAACTCTTTATTTCAATAAGGAAACATAGTTTAAATTTTTAAAAATTACAAAACCAAAAGGCATGGTAGTTACAAAATTAGTTAAATGTTTATACAGCCTATCTAATTTTGTAAGTGAAATATCTGAGAATTTTCATGCTTGATTTTAATATCAAATGCAATTACTCAACCGCTGTGTCCTGAACCATGCTGAATTGCATGGATAAGAGCATGTAGATTGTGCTATTTTTATATGCCTCACTCAGAAAACCTCACCCTGTGTAAAATTCCTTCTCTTTAGTTTGTGTGAAGCTTGGTTGGTGTTTTAGTGGGAGACACGATGTTGGTCACACTGGGAAGGGAATTAAGTATGTAAGATTTTGTTTTGGGGTGACTGGTCCCATTGTTTTTCCCTAACTTCCTTCCCCATCTGTAAATACATTCTCCTTTCTACTTAGTGGGAAGAGTTGAGAAAGAAATTTGTTTTAAAGAAATCTGAAGTGAATTTCTTAGAGACGAGTGCTCAAAGCATACAAAGTGCTGTTGATATTTGTGTGCGTATGCATTCATCTCTGGTGACCAGCCTAATTACAGCTTGGAGTCAGTTCCTCCGCAGGAATGCCACTGGTGCAAGGTAAGTGTTCATAAAGAGAGGTGATCAGCAGATGGGGAAGACAATCACTGCAATGACAGAAAATGGCCTTTTCCTATTAAGGCTGTCGGATTACATTTTGTTCAGTAACAAAACATACAGAAAAACTAATGATGTTCACTTTCCGCACAGTGTTGGATTTTCTTCACTCCGCCTTAGACTGTCCATTTATCTAACGAAACCTTTATGTGAACACTTAGCTGTACTCTGGCACCATTCTATTTACAATAATATATACCAATATCCAAACGCCTACAATTTATGTCGAGTAAAAGATTTTATGGTTAAATAACACCAGCCATCTGTCACAGTAGAACACTCAGAGACTAAGTCAATTGCTCCAAGCCATGTAGCCTTTGTGGAACTGGGATTCAACTCCTACCTGAAATCTTTCTCCTGCAGAGCTGAGGGGTGTGTTAGGGGCTGTGGGAAGAGTAGAGATGGGAGGCAGAAGAAAAGAGTATTGTCCATTTCATGTGTGCCGCGTTCATGGAGAAAGATAAATTTCAACTGGGTGTGGTGGCTCATGCCTGTAATCCCAGCACTTTGGGAGGCCAAGGCGGGCGGACCACGAGGTCAGGAGTTTGAGACCAGCCTGACCAACATGGTAAAACCCCATCTCTAATGAAAATACAAAAATTCACTGGGCGTGGTGGCGCATGCCTGTAATCCCAGCTACTCAGGAGGCTGAGGGAAGAGACTCACTTGAACCCAGGAGGTGGAGGTTGCAGTGAGCCGAGATCCTGCCACTGCACTCCCGCCTGGGTGACAGAGCGAGAGACTGTCTCAAAAAAAAAAAAAAAGTAAAGAAACTCTAATGTCTAATGATAAGGTGGTGAGGAGGCTTGTTGTATAGATCCTAATCATTGCAAATTAACATGTTAAGATAAAATTACAATTGGAATTATAACTTTTGGCAAGAACTTGATAAATTGATAAAGTTCACGGGACAGAATACATGGGTGAGAATAACAAAGTTTGGGAGAACAAGATGAATTACGGGGCTTTCCTTAAGCATTTAAAAAGCAGTCGGAGATGAGGGCAGGTCAGTCGCAGCAGGATGATGCAGTGAATCGCTGGAAGAGAAAAGACAGTCCTGTAGCAGACACATTCGTACGTGGGAATTTAGACAGGTAACAAAGATGGTGCTTCAAGCCTTGGCAAAGGGATAGTCTCCTTAAGGTGTTGGGTGAAAACGTTAGACACAATTTTCTATCTCATGCCATGTATAAAATATCTGAGGGAGCAAAAGCTTGCACATTTAAAAGGACTTGGGAGAAAACGTAAACGAATATTTGGACCACATCTTGAATATAAGTTATAATCGTAGAGTAGGAGAGGCTTTTTATTTTATTTTTGTTTTTTCAATACATCGTAGACCAGAAACTAAGGAAGAACAGAGTTGAAACTAAAAATTGGGTAAAGAATGGGTGGGACAATATTCACGCCAAAGGGTGAAGATCCAATATGGTAAAAGGACTCCCAGGCTTCAGAGACATCAGAGAGCCAGTCCTGGGAAGGACCCAAAAGGCAAACTCTAGGAGAAACATGGCTAGTGGTAATGGGGAGGCAGGCAGTATCGATGATATGCTTAGAGAGACATAAGGATAAGTCACTTTTCACGCAGCATTACTAAGGATATGAGAAAATGTGCTTCTGAAAAATGTCATGTAGGAGTGCATAAGGGGCCAGTATAAAAAAACCGCATACTTTTAACCCAGAAATTGCATTGTGAGGATTTTCCTCCAAAAATATTTACATGATTGTTACAGGGATTCTAATTGTGTCCTTTAGAACTGCAAATACTCATAGTAGGAAAGGCTGGTTAAATTAGCATAAATACTCTCAGACAGTTGGGTAAAACTCTCCAAAGAGTGAGGAGGATCAAGGCAGGAGCATCTCTTGAGACCAGGAGTTTGAGACCAGCCAGGGCAACATAGCAAGACCCCCATCTCTACAAAAAATTAAAAAGATTAGCAGACATGGTGGTGCATGCCTATAGGCTCACCTACTCGGGAGGCTGAGGCAGGAGGATCGCCTGAGCCCAGGAGTTTGAGACTGCAGTGAGCTAGGATCCTACCAGGGCACTCCAGTGTGGATGACAGAGTGAGACCTTAGCTCCAAAAACCAGACAAACAAAAATGAGGTTATACACCCACATGGTGCTGCAGTCATAAATAATCAAAACCAGTGAATGTAGGATGGACGTGAATTTAGAAGTAAATGTATGTAAACCAGAAATGGCCAAGAAGGATTATGCGTTTAGCTCTTTTAGGAGGTGTCAGGGAGATGAAGTTATAGGTTGCTTACATGTGTATGTGTATAAGATCCTTTTTTTTTTAATGGAGATAGAGATACTGGCCCAGCAGACTGTGATGAGTCTCGTGTCATTGGTAATGTCACTGTACCCAATGGAAAGGCTACCATATTTATTTTCCTTTTTTCTTTGTGGAGACTGTGTGGAAATCGCTGAAAGCAACTCTTCATCATGTAATGGGGAACTCAGTTCGTACAAGGCTCGTACATTTTCCACTCTGACCCTAACCTTGGTGCTTCAAGAAATGAAAGATTAAAAAGAGAAGGAAGTAACCCAAGGTAAAGTCCATATAGGAATTTTTTTGCTATGTGCTTGTATAAAGTACTGGTGTCAACACACACACACACACACACACACACTCATTCCTCCCTCGCCCATCCTGCCATTCTACAGGTGAGGAAACCGAGGCACTCTGTGAGTTCTCCTGGCCCATCTGAAATTCTGACTCCGAGTCAGCTCCGTAACTTGGCTGTGTGCCGCTCCCGCCATCTCCCCCTCCAAGTACTTCCAGGAGTGCTTGTGTGTGTTGGGGAACCTGGGAGGAGTCTTCCAGCATATTGTGCACACCAGCAGACTGTGAGAGTGAAAGAGTAGTTCTTAGTACTCTGCTGGGACAAGCAGGAGTGGCCGAGGCTGTCCTGGACAACGTGGGGCCACCAAAACTGGCCATCACATTAGATGTGGCTCCTATTGCCTGATAGTGTTAATGTGCTTCACAGCACAGATTAGGAAAAGTCCTGTGAGGATTCCAAGGAGGGAGAGCCAAGCCCCAGCTGTGGAGAGAAGGAGGCTTCCTGGGGTGCCCACGGGACAGAGGGAGGTTGTCCTGGTCCCTTGGGTGCTCCAGAGAAGGAGGAGAAGACAGACCCAGTGAGGGGACCAGGTGCTTTTGGGCCACCATGGACGTCAGATGCAGGTGATCCTTGAGCCATTTCTCCTGCCAGGAACACAGCCCAGTCCCCAGGTCCTCACTGCAGCGTGCTTGTCATCTGCTTGGCGGTATCCTTTGATCCTTGAAGAGCCAGCCTGTCTTCCCCCTCATAGTAAACCCCCTCTCCCAGTCAGCCAGGGTGAATTGATCACTACTCCTACCCACTTGGGCCCGTGAGCCCTGCATTCACTTCAGCTGCACTTTTCACAGTTTATCCTGAATGTTGGCTCATTGGAGTGTGTCGCCTGTGGGCTTCCAGTTCCTGCAGAACAGAGACTGCAGCCTAGCTCCGCTGCCTGCTCACCAAGCCTGGCGCCTGGCACACTGAGGATGGGGATGTGGGGGGGTCTCCAGTCACTTGATCAGCCCTGGGAAGCTGCCGATTGTTGCGATTTCAGCAAGAGAGTGGTGATACCCACACCAGCTTGGAGGAAGATTATTTTGTTGACAAGTTGTTTAAAAGCAAGGGAGTCTTGGAGACAGAGACAAATGAGCGGCTCCTGCAGGTGTCACGGCAGGAAGTGGAAAGGTCTCTGTTAAGAGGCGGGCTCCAGCAAATCTCTTGTGTGCAGCGCCTTTCGTTTTCTGAAGATAAGAATGGATTTTATCTTAACCCCATTATCCCGTTTTCTATTTTATAAATTCTTTTCCTAGCATAAAGGAAAGATAAACGATGGATACTCCAATTAAGAAAAGTGATGAATATTCCAGTTATCCTGATTTGATCTGTACACATTATGTGAACATATCAAAATATCACATATACCCCCCAAATATGCACAGCTATTGTGTATCAATAAAATCTTTTTCTAATAAGTTTTCGAACTTCGTTTTTCCAAATTTATAGTCTAGGCACACCACGTATTTGTTATTCAGAAATACCTGGACAATGAGAAAAGGAACACTCATCCTGCCTGCCGCATTGGCCCCTCCTTGCATCCTGAATATTTGGTATAGAAAGGTGAATTAATTAATGCACTAATTCACTCAGCAAATATTTATTGAATCTGATCCCTTCATAGATTTCTATTTCCCAGCAACCATATCAGACCAACCATACGCCATAAACAAGTAATTTTTGTCAATAAGGATAAAGCTGTCTGGATTTTTAAGAAAGTGAACTATTCCTTCTACTCGGCGCTTCTGACACAAGCAGAAACGGGAATAAGGTGCACAGAGTGGTATCTACTTGGCCAAACGTCGCTGTTGATTGAGAACAAGCTGGTGTGGGTTTCTGTAGACACTGACCTTACTGAGTGTGATGTAGGACGGCCAAGTGGAGCAGACAGGGCTGGGCTGGGTGAGGCTGGACAGAGGTGCCCTATCCGCCTCCAGCGTCCGCTGCACTAGGACTCCATGGAGCATCAGCACCAGGCAGTGATGAGCTGGGTCCCCGTGGGCCACGGTGAACCTTCTCTAAGCCCACATTCACCTTATCTGTCACGGTTGTTGTTGGAATTAAATTAGACATATTGTTAGGAGAGAAAACTGCACATGCTGAATACATCCTCGGTCCTTCTTCCCCCTTTTTTCTGTTTACCTCATCAAATGTGAAAAACTCATTTTCTCTTCCTCTGTTATGTAATTGTTTCTGTTTTATTAAGATATTTGGCTAATTTCTCTTGGATAAATCCGTCTAACCCTCAGGCTGAGATAGCTCAGGGAGCCAGGAAGTGTGGATGGAGAGCGAGCCCTGGACCTCCTGGAAATGAGACTTAGCCTCTCTCCTGATTGCAGCAAAGTTACATGTTGTCTGGGAGCGAATTCCAAGGTAGAATGGGCATGTTGTGCCCGAAGTCGCGAGACCCCAGTAAGTGACCACCAGAGACCAGAGTCAAAGCCAAATAGCCGGGGTCGCTTTATTACGAGTTCGAACCCGGACCTCTCCGCTTTATACAATGGCAGGTAAAGAGAGAGGCCCCGGCTGCTGTTTTAGGGTTTCTTTTATAGCGAGGTACAAACAAGTCACAGAGAAACAGTAGTTACAAGCTTATTATTGGTTAACATTTAAAGTTGAACATTCGGCAGTTTCTGGCTGGTTCCCGCCTTTTCGCAACCTCAAACGGCTAGGGGTTTTCTAGATAAGTTGTTTGTGTAAGCCCGGGGGGTGGTCACATGCATGTATGTTTAGAATTTTTCCCTTAGGGGCTTTCTATCTCAGGCGGTGGCGACAATAGGTGCAGTTACAGAAGGAGGATAAGTACAAAGAAGGGGGCGAACAGGCAGGGGCGCTGTGGGAGCCAGTCCTTGCGGTTTGCAGTCTCAGTGTGTGAGAGCATCCACCACAAGCTTAGCTTTCCTGCCAATATTTTGTGTTGTTTATTGAGGTCCTTTTAGATAGTTTCAGTCAAAAAAGGAATTAGAATTCTCAGAGAAGACAAGGAGACAGGGACAAAGGTTGTCTCAGGTGCAGCTGGTAGAAAGAGAAATCTGTCCTTTTTGTCAATAAGCCCAAGACTGGCCAGGTGCTGTGGCTCATGCCTGTACTCCCAGCATTTTGGGAGGCTGAGGCAGGTGGATCACCTGAGGCCAGGAGTTCTAGACCAACCTGGCCAACATGGTGAAACCCCATCACTACCAAAACTACGAAAATTAGGCAACCATATTGGCGGTGCCCGTAATTCCGGCTACTTGGGAGGCTGAGGCAGGAGAATTGCTGGATCCTGGGAGGCTGGATCCTGGGAGGTTGCAGTGAGCTGAGATGGCGCCATTGCACTCCAGCCCAGGAGACAACTCCATCTCAAAAAACAAAACAACAACAAGAACAACATCAAAAAAATGAAACATAAGCTGAAGACTCTTCAAAAAGTTGGTAACGTTTGCCTAGTAATTTATCTTCCAGCAATCAACCACACAGAAACATTCAGAACTTAGGCAAAGGCTCGTGCCACATTGTAGTTTTAGTAGCAAGAAAGGAGAAACAAACTCGATGTCCAATAAGTAATTGTATATTGAAATGATGGAATATTACACACCAATAAAAATTCCTGTCTTCAGAACTATTCCCTTATGGGAGAATGTTTATGTAACATTCAATAAAAAAGTATGATATGAAATGTATGAACAGAATGATCCTCTAGTGTGTGTATTTATGAAAACTAGGCTGGACGGTGGTGCCCTGTCCACATCCCAGGGTCAGCTCTTGTATATGTAAAAGAGTCGATTTTATTGTAACCCCATTTTCCCCTTTTGTACACACACACACACACACACACACACACACACACACTATAGTAAATTAAAATACTGACTTTCCACCTGGATAGATTACAGGAAGTTCTTTTGGTTTATTCTGTGTACTTCTTTATTATTTTTCAAATGTTCTTTCTTCTACATTCTGTTTTTCCAGCCCCCGTCCTGAAGACATTTAGTGAGCAGACACACAGCAGGGGCCTGAGAACAGACCAGAGGAGTCTCTTTCCGTTGTCCTGGAACATTCCTCTTTAGTTTCAGTTTTTACCTTGGTGAAAGTGTTTTCATTTATGTAGTCAAAGAAACAAAACACACCCGATTTCAAATCACTTTAGTGGTTGACTGTGCAGTGCTCTTGTTTTCCATGCTCGGTCTTGTTTTGCGCAGCGAGTTCTTCCTTCCCTGGGCTGTCGAGTCATTGCTGCGTTTGAGGTCCCAGCCTTTTGAAGCGTGCAGCAGAATCACACAGACAGGGTCTGCTTTTCCAGTCAGTATCTCACTCACAAATCACGGAGGGGAGGCTCCAGTGGCCTCGGCTGTGTTCTCTGGAACAGACCGAGAGCGTTTCTCTCATTGCGACAGCACTTCAGAGGGCCGCCGTGTCCCTGGAGGCCTGATGGTGCCACAGGAAGCGAAGAGGGAAAATCAAGGAAGTTAAACCCAAAGGGACAAGGCTGTGCTTTGCCAGCCGCCCTCCTTATTGGCAAATGCACTCTTTGCAGACCTCACCTGGGAAGTGCTGGTGACTTTTGCCTCTAAGGATGTTCCCATTCACCCAGTAACTTCGGACCCCTTCGGCCCCTCTCCCTGTCCAGGCCTGTGGCCATTGAGTTATGGATGCATTCAGTCAGTGTTCCTTGAGGACTTGCTACCTGCTCATCCTCACAAGAACCCCCATTGTGTGACGTGGAAGTGGAACACATTCTAGTGAATTCCTTTCTTAGGTCGCAAAGCTGCCCTATGCTCCACACCCACAGCCCTGCAGCGCCCCACCCCGTGGAATCTGGAATGCCGGCCTCTCCTGCAGGAGCTGGGCCTCCTCCGCGCTGCCGGCTCACTGTGCCGAGGGGCGGCCCGCAGAGTGACATTGCAATATGCTTTCCTCAAACTCCGGATTGAAATTGCCTGATACAAACGTTTAGCTAACAGTTTCGGAAGGAGGAGTCCTCAAGACAGCAATTTCTGTCATGTTTTATTATTTCCTTCCCTGTAAACTGTTAGCCATTTTACCTCAGGTTAAAAGGAAGCACAAGTCATGCCTTATACTTTTATCATGTTATTGAATAGTGTATTTCTTGTCTGCTTTATACTAATGGGAAAATATGTAACTCTGCAGTGATAGTACCTTATGTAAGTAACTTATTTAAAAAAATTATTATTTACGTTTATTGAGGTAAAACACATAAAATTTACCATCTTGACCATGTTAAAGTGTACAGTTTAGTTGCATTAAATGCATTTGCGTTTTTGTGGAATAATTACCACTATCCTTCTCCATCATGCTTTTCAGCTTGTAAAACTGAAACTGCGCATATTAAATAATAACTCCACACACCTCTCCCCTCAGTCCCTAGCAGCCATCACCCAACTTTGTCTCTGTGATTTTTACTGTCTAGGATCTCATATAAATGGAATTATATAGGATATGTCTTTTTGTAACTAGCTTTTTTTTTTTTTTTTTTGATACAAGATCTCTCTCTGTTGCCCAGGCTGGAGTGCAGTGGTACGGTCATAGCTCACTGCAGCCTCAACCTCCTGGGCTCAGGTGATCCTCCTGCCTCAGCCTCCTGAGCAGTTGGGACTACAGTCATGTGCCACCATCCCCCACTAATTTTTTATTTTTATTTTTTTGTGGAAATGGAGTCTCCCTATATTGCCCAGTCTGATCTCAAACTTTTGGGCTCAAGTGATCCTTTAGCCTTGACCTCCCAAAGTGCTGGTGTTAAAAAGACATGAGCCACTGGGCCTAGCATGCCTGCCTTCTTTCACCTAGAATGACGGCCTCAAGGTTTATCCACGTTGTAGCTTGTGCCAGAATTTCCTTCCAGCTTAAGGCTGACTAATATTCCCTTCTGTAGATATATTACAATTTGTTTATCCATTCATCCATGGATAGATTCCTGGGTCCCTTCTACATTTTAGCTATTGTAAATAGTGCTGCTATGAACATGGGTGTACAACTATCTTTTTGCAACTTTGCTTTCAGTTCTTTTGGGTGGGATTCCCAGAAGTGGAGTTGCTGGAATTCTATCCAGAAGTGGAATTGCTACGTCATATGATAATGCTACTTTTAATTTTTTTATAAAGGCCACACTGTTTTCCATAGCAGCTGTACCATTTTACATTCCCACCAACAGTGCATAAGCATTCCAATTTCTTCACATCCTGATCAACACTTGTTATTTTCTCTTTGTCTGTTAGTAGTCGTTCTATTGGGTGTGAGGTAGTGTTTCATTGCAGTTTTGATTTGTGGTCCCCTAATGATGAATGACGTTGAGCATCTTTCATGTGCTTATTGGCCATTTGTGTATCTTCTTTGGAAAAATGCTTGTTTGGGTGCATTGTTCATTTTTGAAATGGGTTGTTTTTTGTTGTTGAGTTTTAGGAGTTTTCTATATATTGTGGCTATCAATCCTTTATCAGATATATGACTTGCAAACATTTTCTCCCATTTTTGGGTTGCCTTATTACTCTACTGATAGGGTTTTGTTTTGTTTTGTTTTGAGACAGGTTCTTCCTCTGTCATATAGGCTGGAGTGCAGTGGCACAATCACAGCTCAGCTGTGTTCTCTGGAACAGACCTAGAGAGTTTCTCTCATTGCGACAGCACTTTAGAGGGCCGTGCTGTCCCTGGAGGCCTGATGGTGCCACAGGAGGCTAAGAGGAAAAATCAAGGAGGTTAAACCCAAAGGGATAAGGCTGTGCTTTGCCAGCCGCCTCAACCTCCCAGGCTCAAGCCATCCTCCCCAGTAGCTGGGACCACAGGTACATACCACCACTCCTAGATAATTTTTTTGTAGAGATGGGGTCTTGCTATGTTGTCCAGGCTGGTTCTGAACTCCTGGATTCAAGCAATCCGCCTCTCTTGGCTTCCCAAAGTGTTGGGATTACTGATATGAGCCACTACACCAGGCTTTTTGTTTGTTTTGTTTTTTGGTTTTTTGTTATTGAAGCAGAGTCTCACTCTGTTGCCCAGGCTGGAGTGCAGTGGTGTGACCATAGTTCATTGTATCCTTAAACTCCTAGACTCAAGTGGTCCTCCAGCCCCAGCCTCCCAAAGTCCTGAGATTGCAGGCATGAGCCACCTCACCCAGCCAGATAGTGTTTTTTGACGTGCAGTGTTTTAAAAGTTTGATTACATTCAGTTTGTCTGTTTTTTTCTTTTGTTGCCTGCGCCTTTGATGTCATATTCAGGAAGTCACTGCTAAATACGATGTTGGGAAGATTTTGCCGTGGGTTTTCTTCTAAGAGTCCTGTAGTTTTGGCCGGGCCTGGTGGCTCACACCTGTAATCCCAGCACTTTGGGACGTCGAGGCAGGCAGATCACTTGAGGTCGGGAGTTCGAGACCAGCCTGACCAACGTGGAGAAACCCCGTCTCTACTAAAAACACAAAAAATTAGCTGGGTGTGGTGGTGCGTGCCTGTAATCCCAGCTACTCGAGATGCTGAGGTAGGAGAATTGCTTGAACCCAGGAGGTGGAGGTTGTGTTATGTTGAGCCGAGATCGCAGCATTGCACTCCAGCCTGGGCAACAAGATCAAAACTCTGTCTCAAAAAAAAAAAAAAAGGAAAGAAAGAAAGAAAAGGATCCTATAGTTTTAGGGCTTATACTTAGGTTTTGGCCTATTTTGAGTTAATTTTGTATGTGGTGTTAGGTAAAGGTCCAGCTTCATTCTTTTGCATGTAGATATCTGGCTTATCCAGTGCATTTGTTCAAAACACTGTCCTTTCCCTATTGAGCAGTCTTGACTCCCTTGTCAAAAGTCATTTGTTCATATATTCCAGCATTCAGTTCAAAGGCCTCTATTCTATTCCATTGGTCTGTGTGTCTGTGTTTGCATCAATACCATATTGTTTAGATTACTATGGCTTTGTAGTAAGTTTTGAAATCAGGAAGTGTGAGTGCTCCAGCTTTGTTCTTTTTCAAGATTGTTTTGGCTATTAGGGGTCCCTAGAGGTTCCATGTGAATTTGATGATGGGCCTTTCTTTTTCTGCATAAAACGTCATTGGGATTTAGAATTGAATTTAATCTGTAGATCACTTTGTAGTATTGACATCTTAATAATGTTAAGTCTTCAAATTCATGGACTTTGTTTTTATTTATTTATGTCTTTATAGTCTTGCAGCAGTGTTTCATAGTTTTTATTATACATGTCTTTCACCTCCTTAGTTAATGCGCAAGTATTATTCTTTTTTATTATATCATAAATAAAATTAGTTTTGTAACTTTCTTTTCAGGTTACTCATTGTTACAATATAGAAATGCAGGTAATTTTTGTGAATTGACTTTGTATCCTGCTACTTTACTTAATGTATATCTTTTAGTTCTAACAATTTGTGTGTGTGTGTGTGTGTGTGTGTGTGTGTGTGTGTGTAGTCTTCAGTGTTTTCTACATAAAAGATCATATCATCCATAAAGGGAGAGAATTTTACTTCTTTCCAATTTGAAAGCCCTTTATTTTTCTTGCCTAATTGTTGTGGCTAGAACTTCCAGTACCATGTTGAATAGAAGTGGTGAAAGCAGGCCCTCTTGCCTCATTCCTGATCTTAGAAGAAAAATTCAATTTTTTCAGCATTGAGTGTGATGTTCACTGTGAGTTTTTCATGTATGGCTTTTTTTTTTTCTATTAGAGACAGGGTCTTACTCTGTCACTCAGGCTGGAGTGCAGTGGCACAATCATAGCTCAGTGAAGCCTCCAACTCCTGGGCTCAGGCAATCCTCCTATCTTAGCCTCCAGAGTAGCAGGGATGACAGGCACAATACCACCTCTCCCAGCTAATTAAAAAAAACATTGTATTTTAGTAGAGACAGGGTTTCATCATGTTGGCCAGGATGGTCTCGATTTCCTGATCTTGTGATCCACCTGCCTCGGCCTCCTAAAGTGCCAAGATTACAGCCAGCCATGGTGGCATGTGCCTGTTGTCTCAGCTACTCAGGAGGCTGAGGCAGGGGAATTGCTTGAACCCGGGAGGTGGAGGTTGCTGTGAGCCAAGATCGCACTACTGCACTCCAGCCTGGCAACAGAGCAAGACTCGATCTCAAAACACAAACAAACAAAAAAAAATTTTTTTTTTGTTAGAAAGGAGTCTCACTGTGTTGCTCAGGCTGGTCTTGAAATCCTGGCCTCAAGCAGTTTTCCCATCTCTGCCTCCCAAAATGTTGTTCCCTGCCCATGTATGGCGTTTACTATTAGGTAACTTCTGTTTTTTAAGAATCTTTAAACATGATGGAAGTCTTTGTGTTAATGAATAATCATAGTGGTAATTGGATTATAAGACGTGTGACTCATAGATGTGCTATTTAGCTATCTCGCCATCTGCTCATCCATCCGTCCCTCCCTCCATCCATCCATCCATTAATCCATCCATCCATCCATCCATCCATCCTTCCATTCATCCATCCATCATCTATCTGTCCATCCACCCATCTGTCCATCCGTCCGCCTGTCCTTCTGTCCATCCATCTGCCTTTTGTCAGTTGATCTGTGAGAAGTTGGTCTTGTCTAACCAAATTTTATATCGACTTTGTTACCAGGAAATAAACATAATCGATACCCAAATATCATTAAATCTTCATTTTTAGCCACATTTACCTTGTTGAAGAGGCAAAGGTTGTTTTGTTATCTTTTTAAAAACACCGCTAAATGGTATGCAGGGTCCCTTTTTCCTGTTCACAACTCTTCTGTGCATCTCTGCTGTGTTTGTTTATTTACTAAATTTTGGCATAAACCGTTTGCAGTTAGTATCAGTGTGTGCAACATTACATGCAGAAATAAAAATGCAGAGTGTGAGAATACGAATATGGCAGGGAGGGAAGGCCATTATCTTATAAACTCCAGTCTCCTGGTTGAGCTGAATTTTAAAGGAGGGAGCAAAAATAGGTCTCCTGCTGGCCTGCATCCCCCACTGGCGTATCTGTGTGGGTGTGTGTCTACTCTATTTTCCATGTGGGTACCAGAAAGAACCACTGAGGTGCAGCCTCTGCGTGGACTCCAAAGTGAGGTCCGTGGAGCTGGCAAAACCTCAAAAAGGTTTTACTCAACTCAAGAATTCGACAAGGATCTGATTCTGGCAAGAATTGTATACAATGAAAAGTAGCTGCCTCCCTGATGGGAAGCAGTCTTTTGAAAATGTCAGTTAAAATGCCCATTGTAGTAAGTATGTATGTCTGCTGGTTTTCTTCATGATGTTTATTTTTGTTATACTGTTGTTTGGTGATTTCTTTCATTATTTTATTTAATAGGTCACATGTGTTCTATAAAATGATCTCATTTTTAAAACAGAACTCTGAGATCAATGTCAATTATAATCTTTGTATGAAAATAGTCGTTGATTTGTTGAAAAGATTAATAGAGAGAGCGAGTGACAGAGCCTGCGTCATTAATACTGGTGTTGCTGAAAATAAGACTTTGCAGCAGTGGCTGAAAAGCCCACACCTGTGAGGTGAAATGTTGAACCCCAATTGTATTCATTATTGCTTGATAAAAGTAACCTGTTAGCTTCTATTAAAAGGGCTGCCTATGTGTGAGTTCATTTGCTGCTTACAATGCTCCCATGAGGAAAGTATTCACTCTTAACCCTGTTTCACATATGAGGAAACTGAAGTGTATTTGGATTGAGCAGTTCGTGCGATATGGCATAACCAGCAAAAAATAGATGGAGGATTTCAGCTTGGACATCGGGCGCCGACTTTCGTTCTGATCTTCTCTATTACACTGCTTTTCATTAGGTAATTCGTTAATATATGTACCAAACCTAGAGAACAATCCAAAATGGTAAAATGACTTTAAAATGTAAAGGAGAAATTATGGTCCTAAGGACCCAGCGCCACCCTGGCCTTTCGCTCTGTGGCCCTGGGCTGAAGGCTCTGACCTCTTCAGCTCCTCTTCTTTCCCTCCACAGTGGGATGTGGCCGCGTTCATCCGCAGGGCGGGAGGAGGTGCCTGTGCACCGGGAAACTGTCGTTCCGTCCTGTAGGTCTCATTGCCCTGGTCTTATCAATTAATCCAGGGGCAACAGGGCTTCAGGAAATGGGATATAACCAACAGAAGAATGATACATTTTCTCTACTTGAACTGTAAACACAAATATTTGCTAGGTGTCTTAGGAATTTAGAATATTTGAAAGCCAGGTTTCTTCTAAATTTCTTTTGTCTATATTGGTGTTCTTCCTATAAGTATAGAGACGTTACTGCTTCTGCCTGACATGGCCAGGCCATTGATGTGTTCAGCATTCATTTGACAATATTGAGTGCATACCTCTTATGCACCTAACTTGGTTCTAGGTACTGAGGTTCTAGGTACTGAGGTTCCAGGTACTGAAGTTACGTCAGGGAATAGAAGGAAGCCTCTGCCATGCTGGAGCAGGTGTTCTGTAGAGAGACAGACTACAAACAAACATGCCAGTAAACATCTGTTGTGTTGGATGGTACCACGTGCTGCTGGGCATGGCAGAGCCTGGCAGGTAGGGAGTGTAGGGCCGGTGGTCATCAGGGAAGGCTCTGCTGCTTGGGTGGAATCTGAGCATGCACCTGGAGGAAGTGAAGGAGGCTGCTGGGGGCACAGGGAACAGACGGTATGAACCTTTCTGCCCTGAAAAAGGAAAGCATGAATGATCTATTTTTGACTCAAAGGGTTATAGGGAGAAGTGAGATTTTGTTCCCCACCTTCCACATCCACAGAGAATTTGGGGGCCTGATCCATGGAGGCTTTAGAAACACCCAGATTAACTTAAAGGCTGCTTCTGCAGGGGTTGTGTGCAAAGTCTGCAGGCCTTCTAAAAGGCTAGCCATTAGCTTGGCGCTTTTGTCCAGTGTACTGTGCAGAGGATGATGGAGAGGGGGCAGTCAGTGAATAGATGGATAAGGGCACCACCGTCCTCCCCAGCCTTGTTGGGTTCATGAGCCTCTGAGGAGTGGAAGGTGGAGGGGACAGCTTCTGGGGAAGGATGGCGGACCGGTCTGCCAGACTAAAGTTCTAAGCTTGTCACCTACATGTTGCTCCCGAGGGCCAGTCGGAGGCAGTGCTGCTCAGTGGTCTCCAGGGCGGGGAGCTGAGCAGTCTGAATACACCGTGCAGCCAGGACCACTGAGAACCCAGAGGCCCCCGGCCCCTTGCCCAGACCTCTTTCCTGATGCAAGATCAGCAGACACCAACTTGCAGAGGCATGGGGGAAAGCAAGCGGATCTGAATGATACATGTATTTTTAACACAGTTGAAGTATCTATCTTACAAGTTACTAAGTCAGACTTGACTCATGTTTACTCAGTATAGGGGTGTTTCTGTTATACCACCAAAACCAGGACCTTCTTGAGGAAAATTGCATCAGGAAGCTACATTTTCATTGCGCATTTTAGTGTTGTGTGAACAAATTTATGTAACCATATGCATTTAAATTGCTTAGCCCAAAGCCTTGCCTTGCCTATATAAGGGATGAAATAAAAGCCAGCTGCTGGTATATGAGCTGAAATATCTAGAGAAGACCAGAGATCTTTTGGAAAATAACATACAGGTAACAACATGATAGTCCTTTGAGTTTGAAAGTCCGAGAAGAGTCCTAGAACAAATATGTCATGAAAGATGAAATACGTTAATGGTGACTGCATAGAATACCACTATCAGAGCTTTTTGAAAAGGCACTTTTAAGTGTATCTCTCCATTATGAATGTTCTGTGTTGGCAGCGTGTGTCCTGTGGCCAGCTCACCTCATCCATGGTGTCTTCTCCCTTGGGCCTGGAGCCAGCCCACCCTTCCCAGTCTCTGTTGTAGTTAGGTGAGACCTTGGGCTTGAATTTCAGCAGAAGTGATGTGTGTCGTTAGAGTCACTGCCTCCACTCCGGCACACAGTCTTTATTTTCCATAAAGACTCTGTGCGTGCTGGAGTGGGGCAGTCCTAGGCCAACCGTGGAGGGCAGGTGCTGTAGATGACGGAGTCTCCATATGCCTGCATGGAGGGGACACTTTGGTCATTTGTTTCCCCTATCTAGTGCTGTTACAGAGGGAAGATTTAAAATTTGATGGTGTTTGGGGTTTTGGTCTCATTGATACAGTTGTGAGCCTCACCTCGTAAAGCGAGGTATCATAAGCCATATGACAGAGAATCCCTCAGTTGTTCCCCTGGAGGAATGTCTTGCCTTCCGGTTTAAATGTTACCTTTAGATGTAGTATATCTGGATGGGCTGGGATGGGAGAATCAAGAATCAATGTCGGTAACTTTGTAAAACCGTCTTTTGGCCATTGACTAGAAGGGAATAACAGCTCCTCTCAAGTATTGTATTCTAGTTAGTAAGGATTTTAGTTTCTCACAGGGGTATGTGATAGAGTTTCTGAAATTATCTGTATTCTAGATGTGAGTAAATAAGTGAGTGTATTCAATAATAAAAGCAAGTTTCTCCTTGTCTAAGAAAAGAGTGATAAACAAGGAAATAAGTAAGGCTCATATGAACCTTGTGATGTTGAGTTGGAATCAGTGGTATTGGTGTGAACACATGAGGTTATGATATACATGCAGAGAGAGAGAGAGAAGTGGATGTGGCTGTGTGTAAATGGACTCGGGGGTCCCAGCTCCGGCTACGGCGTGTTATTTGAGCAGTAATGAGCACACCTGGCTTCCTGATCTTGGTTTCTAATATCCTCCAATAAAATGAATCAGGGCTTCTAGGAGCAATCCCTGATTTCAAGGCTGGGGTAGGGAAAGTGCTAGGTAAGCTTAGGAAATCCTTTAGTATCAGAAAGTAAGAAAGTGCTTAGAAGTGTTGGGAGTCCATTGAAAGAGCATAGAACAGAGTTGAAAGGTCTCCTGATGGCCAAATATGGGGCAATTTGAGCAACAAAATAATGACTTCATTTTGTACTAAAACCTATAGAACAAAAGTATCCCATAGAATAAACTGTGAGTCCACACTGATACAAATACATAATTAAATAGATAAATACGTAATAAGTAAATAAGGAAGGAGGGTCGTCTCTTCCTTACTGTAGAGGATGATGGAATTAGAAAGTCATCATTTGATGGGAATCATAATAACCAAAATTTCAGGTGAGAGTCACTAGTACTTGCTAAAACTGGTGAGTGATTTTTTTTTTTTTTTCCTGAGATGGAGTCTTGCTCTGTCGTCCAGGCTGGAGTACAGTGGCATGATCTCAACTCACTGCAACCTCCACCTCCCAGGTTCAAGCATTTCTCCTGCCTCAACCTCCCTAGTAGCTGGGATTACATGCGCGTGTGACCACACCCAGCTAATATTTGTATCTTTAGCAGAGACGAGGTTTCACCATGTTGATCAGGCTGGTCTCGAACTCCTGACCTCATGATCCACCCGCCTCGGCCTCCCAAAGTGCTGGGACTACAGGTGTGAGCCACCACTCCCAGGTGTGAAATTTTAATTAGAAATAAAATATTTGTACAATCTCAAGATATCTCCCCACATGATGCCTCTTCATTGCGAAAGGAGAAGCAAAATAGTGACTTTGCAGTGTAAAAACCCAGCAGATACCAGCTTGACCAAGTGGTAAAAGTTAACCTTGCTGACAGTGGCACAAAGAGACATTGTGTCCCTACTTGTATGATCACCAAGAAGGGCACAGCATCACCACTGTGACATATTTGCCAAAAATACGTAACTTGAATTGAGTCATGAGGAAACATCAGGCTATCCTGAAGTGCAGACATTCTGTAGGATACCTTGTCAGAAGTCCTCAATAGTGTTAAGATCATGAAAGACAAAGATAGACTGAGGGAGTGTCCAAGCTTCAAGAAGACTGCTAAATGCAGTATGCATCCTTGTTTGGAACGTGGTCCAGAAAGGGACTAATGTGGAACTATCAGTGACATTCAAATAAGACTTGTGAATTAGTTAATATGAGACCATCGTTGATGTCCCAGTTTTGGTCCTTTTACTGCAGTTATGTAAGATGTTAACATTTGAAGAAGCTAGACTAATGGTGTATGGGAAATCTTTACACAGGTTGAGCATCCTTAATCCCAAAATCCAAAATTTGAAATGTTCCAAAATCTGAAACATTTTTAGTGCTGACATGATACCAACCAGCGGAAAATTTCACATCTGACCTCCTGTGATGGGTCGCAGTCAAAATGCAGGCGCACAACATACAGTTCATTCAGTATCCCCCAAGGGAAAAAGTGACCCTCCCAGCTCCCTCCAGCTGTGATATGTCTTTTCTGTGCATGCGCCGCACACCCAGATTCACCCATACTAGCACACCCGCAGTGAGGAGTAAAATGACACACGTGCGGGCTGGACGCGCCAAAGCAGGCTCCCGCACGGGACCAAGACTCATGAGCACTACTCATTCTGTTTTTTGATGCTGATGCCTAACAACCACAGATTGTCCTGTCTACATGGGTGGCTGGGATAGTGACACCTTTGATTTTTGATGGTTCAGCGTATGCAAACTTTGTTTCATGGACAAAATTATTAAAAACATTATACAAAGTGGCCTTCAGGCTATGTGTCTAAGTTGTATATGAAACATAAATGAATTTCGTGTTTAGGCTTGGGGTCCCATCTCCAGGATATCTCATTATATATTTGCAGATATCCTCAAATACGAAAAAACTCCAAATCTGAAACACTTACGGTCCCAAGCATTTTGAATAAGGGATAGTCAACTTGTTCTAGGTTTGCAACATTTTCAAAAGTTTGAAATCATTTCAAAATACAGAATTAAGAATTAAAGAATTTAGAAGTAATTTGCATGTAAGCATCATTGCCAGTTACTTGCTATGAGTCAAGGTTCATAGCAAGTAACATTGGTGCTTTTGTCCAGTGTGGTGTGTGGAGGATGATGGAGAGGTGGCAGGCAGTGGATGGATCAATAAGGGCACCACAGTCCTCCTCAGCCTTCTTAGGTCATGTGCCTCTGAGGAGCGGAAGGTGGAGGGGACAGCTTCTGGGGAGGGATGGTGGAATTATAAACTTACTTTAAGACTGTGCATCAGCCTGAAAAGACAGCTGAAGTTATAGCTGCTTAGTACCTTCCTGGAAGAATATTCAGTCAGTTGAAACTCCTCACAAGCCTATGAAAATCCAGACTTCTGTGTGTGTGTTTGAGGGATAGGGCACCATTTCCTAAGAACCAATTCATTCTACAGATACCTGTTGAATGCACTAGGTACAAGGAGGGGCACTGTGACGGAAGGACAGCAGTTAATTAGAAATGGCATCTGTCTTCAAGAAAGTGACACTATACCAATTGCTTTGACAAGTCTTGGGCAACATTCACAAGTGTATTGTGAGCTCCATGGGCTCTGTCAACTGAAGAATGTCAAGGGGCATACATTTGGAAAGGAGAGCTTTATTTCTTATAAAGGGTTGCAGCCTGCATGGCCATTCTGACAGGCTGGGAAGTGTAGCCTCCCATCAGAAGCTGGAAACAAACACTTTGAGGGAGGGGCAAAGGGAGCAGGAATTTATGCAGACTGGGATGGCTGAATATGCATATTTAATACACTGTAGGAGGAGTCATTAATATTTACAAAAGAAGAAAAGAGAACTGTGCACATATGCAGTTAGCCTCATGCCTCTCCATGGGACCTATGTTCAACAATCGGTGTGTTATCATCATCCCAGGGGAGTTTTCAGCCCTCTGACATCAAAAGGTGAAGCAGAGGATGCAGTTCCCCTCACTGTACACCTGCTGCAGACTGGCCCCAACCACTCCATGGTTGGTGGTCTTTGTCAGGAAAGAATGCTGGTTGGTTGTTTTGTTTTGTTTACTCAGGCAGTTGGTTGCTGTCAGTGCTGGAGACTTTCAGAAGGGCTGGTTTCTGTTTAGCCCCTGGGAAGAAAGGTGCTTAGCAAGGGAAAGGGTATATCATGAGCCATTTCTGACCTTGCATCTCATAATGGCCAAGAACTCAGCTTCCACAATTTCTCTAGGGGACCCTTGGCCAAGAGGGGGTACATTCAGTTGGTTGGGGTTTTAGGGTTTCATTTTATTTCTCAGCTGTGATGGCCCAGGAGGAGAGAGGATCCACTGATACTGTTAGATTTCTGTTACATGGAGGAGAAAAGAAGGGTTTCGGAACAAGTGACATTTCTAGAAGATGGACAGAATGTTCCCTGGCAGAAGGGTGTTGTGGGTGAAGAGCTCTGCATAAGTAACAAGAAATGAAGATGAAAAGCTTGGCTGGACCAGGAGAGCAGAGTGATGTACACATGGATTGTAGCAGCCAATGAAATGTGGGAAACAACGCCAGAAAGGAATGTGCCCAAATTGTGAGATGCTCAGGAATGTGCCCGTTCCTGGGGGCTAACCAATTACCATTCTTGTTTATGACCTTTTTTTTCTCACAGAAAAGGAACTCAGGGAACACTGGTGCAGTTGTTTTACATCACGTGTCTGATACGTTTTTCTTTGTGAAAAAACAATGGCGCATAGGAATCGTGGGCTTGGTTTGCCTCATGGATAATCAAAGAGAGATGTCGTAGGCAGTGATATCCTCATTCACAAAACAAGCATTTCTGTTTACCTGTGTATTCTTCACGTTCCTGGTGACCTATATGATTTTCTGAGTTAAATCATACAGGTTTCCAACTGACAGTCGGTGAACTAGAACTTCTAGGAGAATTCATTGGGACAATGACCATGGCCGGGAGGCCAGGTATGTCCCCTCCAGAGGCTGCAGTTCCCACCCATGAGTGCTCAACTCTGTGTCTGCAGGCACAGGCACATTCTATCTTCATATTTGTGAAGATAATTATTTGCTTAAATTAAATGTGGGTAGCTCATTCTTTGCAAAATTATAGCTGATGAATGCCAAAATGTAGGATTTCTTAGTGTGAAAATAACTACCCTAGGTAGGGAGGAGTTATATTCCAAGATAGTTCCACACTTACCAGGATGTGGAATTAGAAAGAATGCCTTCAACTAAGCAGAATACAACATTCAAAAGACTCAAATTATTTTCACATAGGAAAAGTTAAAAGATGTGTATAACTTGTTCAAAGCACACATAATTTTATATAGTGCCCTTGTAAAGACTCTAATGATAAAATTAGTTTGACAGATATCTTCTGCAAATTGAGTGGAATGTTTCTATGAAGTTTTTTCCTCTGATTTGTGTAAACTTCAGGACCTCTACCCTCTACCCCTTTATTAATGTGCTTACCATGATTGCAGAACTTGGAATCTTCTCAGTGGAAGACAAGAGACCCTTTTGAGTGACATTTTGGAAGCTACTCTAAATGTCTTAAGGTTGAGCGCTTTTGTATTATTATTAACATGAAGTCACCCTCCTGGAAATGAATGATACAATGTAACGTAGTGTGAAGCTGGTCGGTCCCTGAGGCAAAGCAGTGGGCAGGGAGAGGCAGTCACAGTTGCAGCTGAGCAGAGGCACCCAAAGGGAGAGCAGGGCTGGCTAGGGCACGGGGAGCCAGAACAAGGATGCCCAGCCCTCAGATCCAGTGACTCACATCTGAAGGAACAGAAAGAGCGTCATGGGAGGAGTCAGAAAACCCTGATTTCTATGACTGCTTCCCGGGCCAGCCATGGTATTCCTGAATGAATGTCTTTGCCTTGGGCCTTGGTTTCCCTATCTGTAAAATCAAAAGTGTTGCCAAGAAGATACTTAAAGACGAGGATGCTGCCAAGCTTGAAATTCTGTCAGATTACGAGGACTGAATATTAATGTAAAGCTCAGTGAATAAATTGCCTTAGAATTTCCCCCTTCAACTGCAGCCACCAAGAAGAAATGAAGGTGAGAAGCCAGTTTTGATGGTCACAGCATGTCATGTGGTTTGTTTTCCATCTGAGTGCCTATGTCACCAAGACCCTAATTGGCCCAGAAGAATAACCAACTGGAGGGCCTCAGTGTTTGTGAGATGGTTTAGTCCTGCATTCTCACATTCTCTCTTTTATACACAAGCAACCCAAACAGCCATCCAGAGATCCTGGTGGTGTGGTGCTCAGGTCTCCCTTTCGTGAGATAGTTTGGCAATTCCTGAAACCATCTTAGAATGAATCCTGATAACCCATGCTGCACCCCAGCCCAGCTGAAGCTCTCCAGATTGTTGTAATGAGCCACCCTTGGTGAGGACCTAGATGGGGCAAACTGTATCTGAGCAAAGAGAAAAAAAGTAAATTAGGTGAGGTAAGCCAAGATTTATTGCATGGAACCTGCATATACTGGGGGCTCATTAAAAAAATGGATTGCATTTCAATTTAAAGAATGTAAAACTTTTTTCTCAGCAATATTGAGTAGATGGAAAACTGAGCTTGGTGTGGAGCTACAGTTAGAAAAGTAACCTGTGACCACATCGGGAAGCTTTAATTGAACTATTATGGACGCTGGTCTTTCTTTGATGTTCTCAGATGCCACTACATCCTCTGGGAGCAGTGAAGGTGCAGCTAAAATCTGCTGGTCCTGGCTCTTTCTTGGTGTCTCCACTGACTCACCAGGGAGCCCTGTCTCATCAGATTTATGATGCCTGTCAGGGAGCACTGTGGACATTTGAGGTGGGCTCTATATTTTGTGGTGCAGGCTCTTCCCCTTTTACCCTTTATAGTTCTTAGTTGAGACAGAGCTCTGTAACAAAAGACAGATCAACAAGAGAAAAACAAGCAGAAGATTAATGCGTGCCCGTGTGCAGCTGGGAGATACCCAGAGAAATGAGTACATCTCAAAGAGGTGGCTTTGAATTCAGGCTTAACTTTCATCCTCTGCTGAAAGAAGGGAGTGGGGAGGCCTGGCTTGGGGAGGTGACGGGGAGAAGCAAGAATAAGCCTTGTTATGCAGATTTCAGCGGGTGCCTCTCCGTTGATGAGTGATTTAGAGTCCTCCTCTTCCTGGTACCCACAGGGAGACACCCTTCCAAATGGAGATTTCCTTCTTAGATGCAAGTTCGCCTTCCAAAGGGCCACTTCTACTCTGTTTTCAGAGCTTCTCTTGCCTGCAGTTTCTCAAAATTATCAGCTTAAAATTATCATTATGCCAAAGAAGCGTATTTTGGGGTGGCATATTCTGGACTCTTAAAGGAGGTTCAGCTTCTCTGTCCCTACCTACTGCACCTAGCAGCACTGCCTGCATTCCCACAGCCGGAGCAGCAACGTATTTTCAGGTCCCCTCAGGAGAGCTGGTCGGGATCCCTGGGTGGATGGAGGAGAGTGAACGCCTTGCAGAATGAAGTATTTACTGACATTTGAAGTGTTGGAGCGTTCTCCCCCTACACACCCCCCGCAGGATCTTGTTTGCGTCCCCTTTGAGTGCCTTATTTTTGGGACAATGATAATATTAACTTTTTTTTTTTTTAACACATTCTGATAAAATAAACAGAATCTTGGGAATATCCGCATAATGCACTTCACTAGAATATAGGCTCCATGTTGCAGAAGTAAGGTGTTTCTGTTGCTCAGCAGTTCATCCTTCAACCTCGATTCTGGGTTCCCTTTTGAGGAATCTTCCTCCCTTTTGAAGTAGCTAGAAAATCCTCAGGGATTGCATATATGTAAAGGCCCTGTACATATATAAAGAAGATTTAAAGAGAAAGAATGTAACAGCTCATGAATCAGAGAACTCTTGGTATTCCTAAGAGAAGATATTTGTGGTCTAAGTAAAATCTAATTCCTTTCGGTGGGGAGCGGGGAAGAGATTGTACAACTGCCAATTTGTAAAAACCTGACTGTCTGGGTCCCTGGATACCCTGAAATGATGCCTGCTTGCCCCAATCTCATCTTCCTACGTCACAGCCCCTTTGAGTCTTCGTCACATGGATATTTCAGACACTAAGTTCTACAATGCTGTGCGATTGAGCCAGGGATCAGAGAGCCAGGAGAAAAATGATGACTGACAGCAGCTGATAGAAGTGACAGGTAAGACAGGTTCTAATGACCAGTCAGGTTTGGGAATTGCCAGTTTTGGGTTATGATATCAGTTACTGGGTGAATTTTTGGATTTAACTCTTTCTCGTCTTTTTCTTGTTGTCCTGGTTTCTTGAACTGGCTTGTGAAGTAAATATTCAGAGCTGACCATTCTTAGCATAGCTGTGTCCAAACTGATGATCTGACCTGTTTCACGACAGAAACAGTGGTCAATACAGCTACAATGCAGGGATCAGTGTGTTCACACCTTGAGGCATTTTAAAACACTGTGCTGGAATGATGATAAATATCTGCTAAGTAGTGCTGTCAGTCATTCAAAGCTGAATATTTAAAACTTAGCTGTTACCCATGGATATTGCAAAATTGAGCCTATTAAAGTGTGAATAAAATTTGAATAAGAACAGTTTTAGGAACGATCGACAATTGTTTGAATCATTGTGCCATGGATTTTCATATAATGATTTTATGCCTGATTTGAAGTGTGAAATTGAAACCAGCACATTCCATTCGTGGAGAGTGCCAACCTGAGTTCCTGGAAAGAAAGGCACACCTGTCAGTGTGTGTGCGGAGTCCTGGAACGGTCCGTACTGAGCAGCGTCGTTCCTTCCCTCTTTAGTGGGTCCCACATCTGTGCAGCAAACACTCACGAGCACCTGTCGTGTGCCTCGCGCTGTGCCAAATGCTTCGCATGCAGATCAAGGGACCAGGGAGCTTGCTGTGCTGTTGTGACATGGCAGAAATAATTACAATTCAGACCGATGTGCATGTGCGCGCCCAGAGGTCAGTGTGGTGCATGCAGGCAGCCTGTAGGAAGCACCACTTGCCAGGTGGTAGTGGGGACCACGAGGAGATGCACAGAGGGGCCTGGGGAAGGGCAGTGGAGGAGGCATTGCAGCAGAGGAAGAGCTCGTCCAGGCCACCAGAGGGTGAAGTGGCCCCACAGCAGGTCAGCAGCGAGTGTGGGGAGAGGCAGGCTGAAGAGGGGTTGGATCTGATCACGTCAGGCTTGTGAGCTGAGCCCAGGAGGGCCACAGTTCAGCAGTGTGGAAGCACTGAGGTGTACAGCTTCAGGAGTAACAGGATTAAGTTGGCACGTTCGAAGAATCATTCTGGCCACCTTGTGGAGGATGATGGATGGTGGGTGGTGTTCTGAATATCTGAGACAGCCACAGCCATCCAAAGCTGGCTGCTAAGGAGGAAATGTGGATTATCTGGATCAGCTGGGGAATAGAGGAGAGTACCAATAAGAAAAAAAGCCACATTGAGCATCATATTAATCTCAAGATTGTATGCAAAATGTTTTGCAGTGTTAGTATGGATTCTTTATAAGTATTAATAGAAATAAGCTATTAAATTGCACAAGTTGTCGTTTGCCAATTCTGGTCTTTGACTAGGCCTTTGGGGAAGTTTCTTTTTTGTTTTCAGGTGTGGGTAGGACCAACAGCTCCCAGAAAAGAACACTAAACACAATGCTGCTACAGATAGGTTATTATATGACATTTTTTTTTTTTGGTTGTTTTACTTTGCCAAAGTGGGCAAAAGAGAAAGAATGAGACAGAATGGGAGATAAACTTAAATTGATTGTGGAAATACTTGGGCTATGCAGAAGTGAGAACTCTTCTGCCTTTAAAATGATGAACAGAGGATAATATCATTTACAAGGATCAAGGGATCTCTACCCTTGGCCTAAGAGGCAAATGTCTTTGGAATGCTTGGATTTGTCACAGCTATCCAGTAAATATCTGTTGAGTTCTGTTGGTTAATGCCAAATACCAGACTGACAAGACGAAGATCCAGCTCAGCTTATAAAGAGGTGTCTGTTCTAGTCGCAGAGAAGAAAAATATGGAGCAAGGGAAAACAAAATCAGTACACCCAAGAGAAGCATGAAGCATTACATGTGATGTGTGAGGGAGGGAGCCAGGAGGAGAGAGAGATCCCATTCAATTATCAGATCTGAAGGGCTGTCTTTAAAAAATGTGGAGTTCTAGTTCTGGATGAGCCTTTTTGAGTAGGCATAATTTGGACAAGGGGAGAATTCAGGGTAGCATCTTCCCTGGAACCCACAGCATGTTACTGTTTTGGTGATGGGTAAGTAATCTAAGTGCTAGGATATGTGGTCTTAGCTTTACACATGGCCCACATTATCCAGTCCCTGGGAGCTTCAGAGCTGGAAAGCAGTGTCATTAGAGCTGGGCTGTTGTTGGGTGGATATTAGAGCTGGGCTGTCATTGGATGGATGTCCCCAGAGCTGGGCTGTCATAGGGTGGAGGTCTCCAAAGCTGGGCTGTCATAGGGTGGAGGTCCCCAGAGCTGAGCTGTCATAGGGTGGATGTCATCAGAGCTGGGCTGTCATTGGGTGGAGGTCCCCAGAGATGGGCTGTCATAGGGTGGAGGTCCTCAGAGCTGGGCTGTCACTGAATGGATGTCCCCAGAGCTGGATTTTTATTGGGTGGAGGTCCTCAGAGCTGGGCTGTCATTGGGTGGAGGTCCTCAGAGCTGGGCTGTTTGTGGGTGGAGGTCCTCAGAGCTGGGCTGTGGTTGGGTGGATGTCATCAGAGCTGGGCTGTCATTTGGTAGAGGTCCTTAGAGCTGGGCTGTCACTGGATATATGCCATGTGAGCTGGATGGACTGTGAAAGAGAAAGGGAGTTGGTGATAAAAATAATTGGATGATTCTTAAAGAAATAGAAGAGACTTGCTGATGGCAGTGAGAACCCACAGGAGGCCTCTAAGGAGATGTAAGTGGGATTCGCAAGTTGATGTGAGGCAGGCTGTGAGAAGCTGGTGAAGATGGTTTATGGATTTGACCTGTTTGGGGAACTTGCACACATTGTTTAAACCCCCCGTGACATCATTTCTTCATGGCAATTGTGAGGATGGGTTAGGTACTGGATGGTGAAATACAGAGGGGGGAGGTCTTACCTCTGAGCGACTTGGATGTGATGTGGTATGACACCAAAGGGCTGAGGTAGGGGTTTTAGGAGCCTGTGGTTCTCTGTAAATATGAATGCAGCATCATCAGCCACATTGGGAGCATTATCCTACCTCTTTGCTGGATGTGCTTCCACCTCCACTCCTAGCACACACCCATCACACACAGAGCCACGTTCAGTGGGAAGAGGATCAGCATCTAGCATTCAGTTGCTGAGAGCTGTTTTGCAGTTTGTACCCTCTGGGCCTGTAGGAGAAAAAAAAATCAATACAGTCTTACATTTTGAAGATGAGACTTTCCTGTTTCTTTCCCTTGAGTCAGGATATTGATCAGCTCATGTATAGTTTGAGTTGGATGCACTTGCTTTAGAAGGTGTGGCGAATTCCTGCATGGCTCAGCTTTCCATTCTAATTGCAAACCAGCGCTGAGTTCACAACAGTGTGTGTTCTCACCGTGGCTTGTTCTCTGTGTATTTTGCTTTCGGTGTTTGGAAGATGTAGCAAGTCTGGAAATTTTAGAGCAATCTATGGAATGTTGAGGTCACATTCTATACATTATAAATGAGTTGCAATAAAGAAGGCCCATAAATGCCAGACCATGGATGTTTTTAATAGTTTACTAACAAAAGAATGGATTTTGCACACAAGGCAACTGATGATTCAGGCATTGGATGCATCAGAGTAATCTGCCTGTCATTAGTATATTACACATCACAAGGCAACCAACCCCATGCACCTTAGCAACATTTTCTAGCATTTCATTATCTATTATTTTTGTCTGAAAACATATTCTCTGTGCTCAGGACTAGTAAGAGAATCAGTTTATAAATAGTTATTATTTCATAATTTGTTCAACATAATTACCAAATGCTAAGTCATGTCCTTCTCGTCCCTGCCTTGGTGCTTAAGGACTTATTGTCATAATGTGGCATTTTTGTGCAAGTCTTATTACATCGTGTGGGTTTTCTCTCCTCTCTCTTCTGGGATGTAGCACATCCCACACACAGCTGCAGGGAAAAATTCTCTGTCACCATCATATCTGTTGCTCTGTTTCCTGCTCAGTTCTTAGAGAGGCTTCTGAGGACCCTCCAGACCCAAAGTTAACTTTGCTGGCTGGAAATGGTAGCTTCGAATACTTGGTTTTTCTGCTGATTCTCAGATTTTTCTGACCTCTTCAGTCACCAGCCGGAGTCTCCCATGTGTGTTCCTGCCTAGTTCCAAGGCCTTGATGGTTAGCAAAGCTCGCTGGTCCTTGTGAGGAAGGCTCTCTCCTTGCTCACTCCTGCCTACTGCTTCAAGCTCAGACCCGCCAGGTCCTCCAGGAGCTGCCCGTGAACCTCTTTTGCCTTCTTGTCTGCGTGCCCTCAGCACGGATGTATTTACCTGGCACCTTGTTTTTTGTGCCTGACTGCCATGTGGCTTTGCAATTTTTTTTTTTGCACGTGGCTTTTTGGGATGTGCTTTATCTCCCCTTGAGGCAGGGGATGGTTGTGTTTCTCTGTTTTTGGTGTGTCCTGTGAGAACTTGGTGTTCTCCACAGACTTCAGATTTGTCTTTCACTCCTATTTCTTGAACTCCTCCTGTTCCCTGAGACAGTCCTGAGTGATTTGCCATGCACCTTTAAGAACTGCTAACAGTGACCATGAAAATAATAATAGAGAGTGTGAAAGGAAAAGAAAAGTTGGGACCCCTAAATCCCTAAGCTAAAGGGAAAAAGGCAAACTGGGAACTGCTTAGGGCCAACCCACCTCCCATTCTATTCAGAGTCGCCCCTCTGCTCACTGAGATAAAAGTATATCTGATTGCCTCCTTTGGAAAGGCTAGTTAGAAACTCAAAAGAATGCAGCCATTTGTCTCTTATCTACCTATGACCTGGAAGCCTCACCCTCACAGAAGACTTCCAGTCTTCCTGCCTTTGCTCTGAGTTGTCCTGCCTTTCCAGACCGAACCAGTGCTCATCTTACATATGTTGATTCATGTCTCATGTCTCCCTTGAATGTATAAAATCAAACTGTGCTCTGACCACCTTGGACACATGTCATCAGGACCTCACGAGACGGTGTCAGGGACGTGCAGCCTCAACCTTGGCAAATAAACTTCCTAAATTAACTGAAACCTGTCTCAGATTTTTGGGGTTCATGGTAGTATATGGGGACGTTGTTGTATTTTAGGCACTGTGTCAGGCAGTTTCCGTGTATCATCTCACTTCATCCTCACACCGACCCCAGTGCAGGGGCACTTACGAAGCTCTTTTTGCAAGGGAAGAAACTGAGGCTTAGGGAAACTAGGTGAATTGTAGCTCAGATGTCTAAATATTCTGCACACCTTCCTCGGCTGTTTTCCGTGTGTTTGAATGCAATGACAAACACATTCTCCTTATTATTGTCCTCGTTGCTGGCACGTGTTAGAGTTTCCTTCTGGGTCAGAGTCTCTGCCACGGTGGTCACCTCAGCCCCACCATGGCAAATGTGCCTGGGGAAGGCACTTAGGACGCACACAACATGTGGCCGCTCAGCCTCCACCTGCCGTCTCTGATCCCTGGTTCCTCTGCCAGCTTCATTTCCTTCTTGCGTCTCCTCCCCGAGGGCGTGTGGTTTGCTGAGGTACAGCACACCTGCAGTAAGGAGGCAGAAGCGGGCACAGGAGTGTGCAGCCTGATGAATGCTCACTTGCACATAAGCTCATGCAAACAGTGCCCAGATGGAAACAGGGAGCGTGCTGTCTCCCACCCACAACATCTTATGGAAACAGCATGTTGCGGCCGCCAGTTCTCACTCCTTCCTGTGCCAGCATTGCCTGTCCACAGCATTCATTCCTCCCACCCAATTGGCCCCTCTTGGAGAACCTTTTTGATGCGTATCTCTGACGTTTTTCCAGCCTGTGCCCTACAGATCTCCAGGCTGGATCATCCTGGTGGCCTCATCCTCTCTCCTTGCTCCTGAGCCCAGCACTGCATTTCGGGGCACTCAGAGATGACTGATGGCACCAGGCGACTGAGCTGCCAGTGTTGCTGATCGGGCCTGGGTCTCCTGTCTCCTGTGCATCCACTCTCTGCCTGTCCATCCTCTGCCTTCGGGCCTGGGTCTCCTCTCTCCTGTGCGTCCACTCTCTGCATGTCCATCCTTTGCCTCTGCTACCATTCTCTCTACCCGCCACATTCTCAGCAGGGGGCCTCACACCATGAAAAAATAATAAAAAGGAGGCCAGGCGCAGTGGCTCAAGGCCTAGGCGCCCTTGGGAGGCTGAGACGGGCGGATCACGACGGTCAGCGAGACTCGAGACCATCCTGCCGCCGAACAGCCGTGAACCCGCCCGTCAGTCTACTAAAAATACAAAAACAGTACTCCGCTGAGCAGCGAGGCAGAGGCGCCTGGTTCAGTCCCAGCCTACTGGGGACGGCTGAGGCAGAGAATGGCATAAACCCGGGAGCGGAGCTTGCAGCTGAGCCTGAGATTCCAGCACACTGCCACTCCAGCCTGGCGCGACAGAGCTAGACTCCGTCTCAAATCAATAATAATAATAATAATAATAATAATAAAAAGGTTATCAAGAGGAAGCTCCTTTGGCTGTCCTCCGACTACCACTGCCCCTTCCACTACCGTCACGGCCTCCTGTGACACCTTTCCCACTGCCGCACCCTGCCTCAGCCACTCTCAGGAGCTGAGCGTCGCCCGATTGCCCAAACCAGAGTCAGGAGGACCCTGACCCTTTCCTCATCCTTGCCCTCATGGGCCCCTTAACCAGCAGAGTCTGATTCTCCCACTTCTTAAAAAGCTGTCCTTTCTTCTACCCCTACCTGACCCTGGAACTCCCCTGTGGTGGCACGCTGCATCTGACCAGCAACCTCGCCCCTCCGTCTGCTTTCCCTGTGCAGCCAGCATGATGCGGAGTTTCCGAAGCCTGCAGCCCAGTGTGCTGCCTCCTGTGGCTGGCTTTGGGGTTCCCAGCCCACGGGGTTCCTTGAAGCTCCCCTGCGCATCTCCTCAGCCTCTGCTCTGGCCTCTCAGCTGTTTGCTGTGGTCTCCTCGGGGGCATCTTCTCTCCACCTTCCTGAGGTAGTCCTGGACACAGGGTCCTAACTTCCACTTTCTCTCCACCTCCTCGCCTTTCCAGTGCCATCCGCACACTGCAACAGCACTGACGTGTAATACAAGCTGTCACTTCTCCCAAGGGCCAGACTCACATCCTAAATGACCACTTGGAGGTTTCAGCATCGCAGATATAAAATGTCCACAACAGGGTTCTGGAGTCACGGGCTCTCGGCTTCCCCACACTCTCGTCCTTGTTCGTCAGAGAATCCTGTCGTGTGCTGCCTGCAACAGCTGCACGGACTGAACCCCCCCCACACCACTCCTGCCCGCCCCTGCTTTCCCACAGCTTCAGCATCTCCATCTGGATGCTTCTCCCTGCCTCCTTGCTGCTCTTCTGGTTCCCCTGCTTCTTACATAGTAGCCAGAGTAACCAGAGAAAACCACACCTTCTGTTCCCTTAAACAACCCACTGATACGGGCAGGCATGGTGGCTCATGTCTGTAATCCCAGCATTTTGGAAGGCTGAGGCAAGAGAATTGCCTGAGGCCAGGAGTTCAAGACCAGCCTGGGCAACATAAAGAGATACTGTCTGTATAACAAAACAAAAATCAACAAACAAAAAGAAAATGAAGAGTTCACTGATGTGAGCGTTCTCCTTCACATCCTCCCCGGTCTGCCCTCTGCCCACCTCCCTGGCCTCCTGCTTAGGCCCTGTGCTCCAACCCGCCGTCTCACCAGTGCATGACGTCTGTGCCCACCCAGGGTCCTTGCCCTTGCGTCTAAGCTGCTCAGCACGCTCTGCTCATGATCCACCCCAAGCCCTCTTCTTCTCGGTACTCAGATTGGTACTAAAATGCCTTCTCCTCAAAGAGCCCTTCCCGTTTCCAAAGCAGCTTCTCTTCTCCATGCAGTCCCTCTCTCTCTCCTTACTTGTTTTACTTTTCTCGAATTGACAAGTGTTAAGATTGCAATTTTAAATCGTTAATTTCATTATGTTCGCGACTTCATTACAATAGCAAGACAGGTGGTTTATGCTGCTGGCTGCTGCTGTAAGGAAGGAAAAGCTTCTCCTTTGCTAGCTGCAGCCAGAGCCGTTCCAGGGACGAGCTCAGGTTGGTTCCACACGTTTCCGGGTTCACTCTGATGGGTCCTGCTGTGATCATGGGCTTTGTACACTAAGGCTGAGAAGGGTGGGGGACGGGGAGCCTGGGGCGGGGGAGCTAGTGTTGGCAAATGTAGACAAGAGCCAGTTAAAATCACTCTTGTGCAAACACAATAGAATACATTCATAAAATGAACATGAAGCAGATGGAAAAGAGGCAGAGTGGAGCAGTGGATTTAGAACATGCCACGTCCGTCACAATGTATTATGTGTGATCCACAAGTTATCATCCAAGGGGGCCAGAGGGCCAGTTTCCCAGAAGGAGAAACTTACTGTTATGTGGTGGTGTCTACAGGGCAGTCAAACCTATTGCTTAGGGAATGCAGTCATTTCTGTCTTCAAGACCAGCCAACATCCTCCTAGAAAAGGAGTTCTTTGCCATATGACAGTGTCCTCAAGAACATCTTTAAAATAAACACAGTGATACATTTTGCTGGCCTTTCCTCATTAATAGAGGCCAATGATATAATTCCAAAGGGAAGATGGTGGAATCCATTTGCCAGAGGAATTGGCTGTAGAATGATCTATCTAGATTTGTTCTGGAATAGATGGTGTTGAACTTGACAGAAAATACCAAAAAATTATAAGGTATTGTCAGACTGCTTCCGAGCTCATGAGGCATAGTACATGCTCAGATTAAAGGGGATGTCAAAAACAGTCTCCCAAGAGAACGGAGAGATGCAAAAAATAAAAATAAAAAATAAAATAAAAAAATAAAAAATCACAAATCAAAGTGTTATTCATTCAGAAAATGAAAAGACAGCCCACTAACTGGGAGAAAATATTTTTAAAGTACCTGTCTGTCCGGTATATAGAAAGAACACTTATAATCAATAATAAGAAGACACAACCCAGTTGAAAAATGGGCACAGTCTTTGTATCAGTATTTCCCTTGAAGATTGACAATATGAAGTATTAGGAAGCATTTGGAGAAATTGGAGTCTTTATACATTGCCGGTGGGAATGTAAAGTGGTAGACACTCTGCAAAACTATTTAAAGGTTTCTTAAGAACTTAAACATAGAGTTACCGTATGGCCCAGCAATTCTACCTCTTAAGTATCTACCCAACGGAAATGAAAATATAGGCCATCCCAGCACTTCGGGAGGCCAAGGCAGGTGGATCACTTGAGGTCAGGAGTTCGAGATCAGCCTGGCCAACATGGAGAAACCCTGTCTCTACTAAAAATACAAGAATTAGTCGGGCGTGGTGGCAGCTGCCTGTAATCCCAGCTACTGGAGAGGTTGAGGCAGGAGAATCATTTGAACCTGGGAGGCAGAGGTTGCAATGAGCTGAGACTGCGTCACTGCACTCCAGCCTGAGCAACAAGAGTGAGACTCCATCTAAAAAAAAAAAAAAAAGGAAAAAAGAAAGAAAGAAAATATATGCTACACAACTTCTGTGCATTCTGTGCAGGGCATTCAAAACAGCCCCAAACTAAAAACAACCCCAGTGTTCATACACTGTTGAATGAATAAACAAAATTTGGCCTATCTGTACCATGTAATACTATTTGGCAATACACAGAAGGTAAATGCAGCCACATTGATGAACCTCAAGGAACATTATGTTAATTGAAATAAGCCAGACACCAAAGACTACATAGTCTATGATTCCATTTATATAAGAAAGGCAAACCTATATTTAGAGAGAGTAGATCAGTACTTGCCTGGGGGTGAAAGTAGAGAATGACTGCAAAAATGCATGAGGAAACTTCTTGGGGCGATGGAAATTTTCTAAAACTGGATTGTGGTTGCCTTAGTCTGTTTGTGTTGCTATAAAGGAACACTGGAGGCTGGGTAATTATTTATAAAGAAAAGAGGTTTATGGCTGGGCGCGGTGGCGCACGCCTGTAATCCCAACGCTTTGGGAGGCTGAGACTGGCAGATCACAAGGTCAGGAGATCGAGACCATCCTGGCTAACACAGTGAAACTCCGTCTCTACTAAAAATACAAATAATTAGCCGGGCATGGTGGCGGGCATCTGTAGTCCCAGCTATTCAGGAGGCTGAGGTGGGAGAATGGCGTGAACCTGGGAGGTGGGGCTTGCAGTGAGCCGAGATCACGCCACTGCACTCCAGCCTGGGCGACAGAGCAAGACTCTGTCTCAAAAAAAAAAAAAAAAAAAAAAACAGAAAGAAAAGAAAAGAGGTTTACTTGGCTCATGTTCTGCAGGCTATGCAAGGCCTCAGGAAGCTTCCAATCGTGGCAGAAGTGGAAGGAGGATCAGCATGTCCTATGGAGAGAGAGGGAACGAGAGAGAGGAGGGAGAGGGTACAGGCCTTTTAACAACTCTCCTGTGAACAAATAGAGTGAGAACTCACTCTTTGCTTAGAGGCGGGCACCAAGCCATTCATGAAGTCTCCACTTGTATGACCCAGACAGCTCACGCCAGGCCCCACTTCCAACATTGGGAATCAAAGTTCAACGTCAGATTTGGAGGGGACACATATCCAAACTGTATCAGTGGTGATGATTGCTTGACCATAAAACATTTGCTAAAAATTATTGAGCAGCACTCTTAGAATGGATGATTGTTTTATCTATAAACTATACCTCAATAAGTTGCTTTATAAAAGTAAAAAATATATCCATATGATCTCACCAGAAAAGATAATAATCAGTATTTAAATTTTCTTAGAAACCGAGTACAAAATAAGATATGCAATACTGATAGTAATAGCTAACACTTACCAGTTATGTGCTTCTGTGTGACAGCTCTCTGGATCCTTCCGAATGGCCTGCGTAAAGGTCCTGTACTGATCCCCATTTTACAGACAAGGGAGCCGAGGAAGGGAAAAGCTCGTTATATACCTTGCTTAAGGTCACACAACTTTTAACTGGTGGAACCAGGATTGAAACTCCAACAGCCTTGGAGTTTGACTAGCAATCAGGGACAAGCTGATGCCCATGGATGTGGCATGCTGTCTTCCCCTTCAGGTCTTTTTACATGCTGATTCCTCTGCGGAAACACTCGTGAACCTTCTCTTCCCTGTATTGACTCCTACTCTTTTTGGAGTTGAGTTTCATTGCCTATTCTCTGGAGGTATTCTTTGACGCCCTCCCGTATAGGACAGCTCCTTTCCTCATGCAGTGCCCTAGTACCCAGGACTCTTCTTCTGGAAGCAGCAGTCACTTTTGCCTGTGCCCTCATTCCCTCATTGACTGCCTGTCCCTAGAGTGCCTAGTACACTGCCTAGTACAATGCCTGCACCTGGTAACTGCCCATGTCTTGGCACTGTCTCATCTACACCTGTATTGAGCAAGAGTTAGTCAACAAGTGAGCTGAGCAGTAGTTGGTAAATGCCATCTGTGGATCTGTTCTCACTTCCTGCACCATCATTTCTTAGGGAGCCAACTGGGACATAGCACACATTTCTTGAGGGTGACTGTCATGTAGAACAATCAATTGTACTCATCCTTTTAAAGATTCACATTCTAGAAGAACATGAACATTTTTATTTCTCATAGAACATCTCTAGGAAAACTAGCATTTCCAGAATTTTCTTGAAAGTTCTGATTTGATCATGTATTGTAGGCCGAGTATTTTTAATCTGAAAGCCTGAAAGCTGAAATGCTCCAAAATTTGAAATTTTTTCTGTGCTGACATGATGCTCAAAGGAAAATGCTCGCTGGAGCATTTAAGATTTTGAAATTTGGGATTAGGGTTGATCAATTGGCATAATGCAAATATTCTAAAATACAAAATATTTGAAATCTGAAACACTTCTGGTCCCAAGTATTTCTGATAAGAGATTCTCACCTGTGAATCATTTTGGGAGACATTCTCTCGCTCCTCTCCTCTGCAGTCTTGCCATTTCATGTAACTTCTGCCCCATCCTTATGCTGAAACACTTCATGTTTACAAGGCCTATGTCCACCTACTTGCCAAGTCTAAGTGACACTGTTCACACTTACAAGATTGGGTCCTCTTGCAGCATTTGACAACTTAGCCTGGGGCAGTGAACCCTAAAATTACCTCTGCAGCTAGGAAATGTGTCTTGCTCCATGTGGCAATGCCTTCCACAACTCAAATGCACCATTGCCAATAACGAATGCATCCTCTTCTTCCTGGACCATATTCTCTCTTTTCCATGACGTGTGGCGGAAACTCAGTTTCACATGTGACCCTTTCTTGCCCTAAGCCTGTACTTCTAATTAGACATTCACTCCGAATATCCTAGATATTTCTCAAGTCTCTGCCGTCTTTTCCATCCTAAATGCCACTGTTTTCTTTCAACATCTTGCCATTTCTTGCCTGGACTTTGTAGTCATTTCCCAACTGGTTCCCCTGCCACTGGTTTTGCTCTCCATCCCCGGCACTGACAGCACGATAGTCCTTTAATATCGGTCTTACCTCACAACTTTCATACAAAAAAGTTCCTGGGAACATGCCTGTCCTGCTCTTCTCACTGGGAAGCTTATCTACAGTGCTCAGTGCAATTCTTCCTTCTCTGTGAAGCCTTTCTGGCCTCCAAAGATACTTTCTCTTTTATGATCCTGTAGCGTCTGGTGCATTTTGTTAGAATATTTATCGTGTGTTTGCAGTCGTGTATTTCCCTGATTCTGTCCCGTTGATTGTGTGAGTGCCTCCAAGGTGGAAACCACAGTTTCACCCTTCCTGGCACTCTGACCCCTAGCACACTGGCTAGCCCAGAATCGCAGCTTCAGCACCGCTTCTCAGATACAAACCCTCCTTCCTGTCCAAACTTCCATCTCCACCTTTACTCCTCACAGAAGCACTGAGGGTAAAAGAAGATGGCTGGGAGGCTGAGACTCCCTTTTATTTTCATGCACAATATCTGTGTACACAAATTTAGGGCAAAATGGCTTAAAGAATTTTTGTTGAATGAATGAATACATGAACACATGGATAAATGAATGAAAAAACACACCCTTGCTCCCAGAAAACCCTTGTTGATGACTCTGCTTCACTCGTTCCTCTTTTACTTTGAGGTCTTTTTTACTCTATTCATGCATTTACCCCATTTTCTCTTTTTTTTTTTTTTTTTTTTTTGAGGTGGAGTCTCGCTCTGTCACCCAGGCTGGAGTGCAGTGGCGCGATCTCGGCTCACTGCAAGCTCCGACTCACAGGTTCACGCCATTCTCCTGCCTCAGCCTCCCGAGTAGCTGGGACTACAGGTGCCCGCCACCTCGCCTGGCTAATTTTTTTGTATTTTAGTAGAGACGGGGTTTCACTGTGTTAGCCAGGATGGTCTCGATCTCCTGACCTTGTGATCTGCCCGCCTCGGCCTCCCAAAGTGCTGGGATTACAGGTGTGAGCCACCGCGCCCGGCCTATTTTCTCATTTTTTAAACCTAAATTGTTTTAAAACAAATTAGTGCAGTTTTTATCAGAAAAGGAAGCAAACCTTTTTTCTCCTTAACTGTAGTTAGTCCATTTCTTTGTGCACATTAGGTGCTAAATAAATGTTTGATGAAGCAATGAATACATTAACAAAGCATAACATGCCATAACATGAAAAGGAACAGAAAAAAAAAAAACCCTCAATTTGATTCCAAAGCCCTAAGTGACTGTTACGTAGGGTTTTGAAAATAACAGGTAAGTGTGAGTTTCCAAGGAAGGATTTCTAGGCTCCTATAACACTTCCGTATGAACTCTTTTGTAGGAAGATTTTATGGATAGTGGATTTGTCATGCCTGGTTGTTTGGATGCATGAGGCGGGTATTGCCTCAGGCGCTGTGCCAGGTTCAATTTTCGCGCTGGGACCCCCGTGAGTTTTGAAGGTGGGTAGAGCCTGCTTCTGATTGAAGTCAACAAACATTGAGTGGAGTGGGATAGTCTTTGTTTTGTTTAGTTTTTTGAGGCACAATCAACATCTATGCACTGCCAATTTTAATCTAGGTTGTTTATTGTTTTTTAATTTTAACTTTAGAGCTTCAGAGCGAAGGCGTGGCCAGGCTTTTTACAAGGGGGCATATTGCCCTGGAGGCTGAGGGCTCTTGCACATTTTTTTATCTTATTTTATCTAGTTGTTTATTGTTTTTTAATTTTAACTTTAGAGTCAGAGGAAGCGTGTGCAGGTTTGTTACAAGGGCATATTGCCCGAGGCTGAGGCTGGGGCTGGGGCTTCCGTGGATCCTGGAACCCAGATAGTGAATATGGTACCCAATAGGAAGTTTTTCAGCCCTTGCCTGCCTCCTTATCTCCCTCCTTTCAGAGTTTGTAGTATCTATTGTTCCCATCTTTATGTCCGTGAACTGCATGTTTAAATGATACCCTGTGGTGAACTGTGAAAACCCAGGAACCCATCGCCACGATCAAGGGAATGAACATATTCATGTCCCCCCACGTGTTTCCTGCCTCTCCTTCATGATTCCTTCCTCTCTCGTGTCCACCCTCATCTTTTGTCTGCACTGATTGGTGTCTCCCAGAATGTTCTATACTATACATCTAATTGTATAGAATGTACTCTTGTTTGTCTGAGCTTTTTGTTAGTTTGTGTTGTTTTGCTTTTTGCTCAGCGTAGGTTTTTGAGATTTATCCATGTTTCAGTTGTATCAACACTTGACCTGTTTTATTGGTGAATGGCGTTTCATTATATATATATATATATGCCAGAGTGTGTTACCCATTCGTCTGTTGATGGTCATTTGGGCTGGACTGTGTTTATGTCTCCCAAAATTTACATGTGGAAATTCTAACCCCCAATATGATGGTGCTGTGGTTTGAATGTTTCCTTTTCAAAATTCAGGTGTGCCGGTGTGATAGTATTGAGAGGTGGAGCCTTTAAGAGGTGGTGAGGCTCCTTCCCTGCGAGTGAGATCAGACGTCTTTATAAAGGTGCTTGATAAAGGGAGTTGGTTCCCTCTTACCCTTCTGCCTTTGGCAATGTGAGGACATCGTAGGAAAGCCCTTACCAGATACTGGCACCTTGATCTTGTGCTTTCCAGCTTCCAGCAATGTGAAGGAATAGATTTCTGTTCTTTATAAATCACCTAGTCTCAGGCATTCTGTTATAGCAGCACAACTGAACTAGGGCAGAACTTGATAGGGTAAGTCAGAGGAGGACAGTGTTGCTATAACAAATATCAAAAAATGTAGAAGCGGGATTCGAACTGGGCAGTGGTTAGTGCTTGGGACAGTTCTGAAGAGAATGCTGGAAAAAAAGCCTATATTGCAGTGAATGAAGCATTCAGAGTGATTCTGGTGAGAGCTCAGAAGAAGAGAGGTGCAGGGTAAGCCTCATTCTCCTTAGAGATTACTTAAGTGGTCTTGGCAGTGATGATCATTTTGATGAAGTCTCAGAGGGAAATGAGGAACAAGGTATTGAAAACTGGAGGAAAGGTCACCCTTATAAGGCGGCTAAGAATTATATACATGCTGTCGGACTTTCTGGAAGGCAGAAATTAAAAGCAATGGCTAGGATATTTAGCAGATGAAATCTCAAAGCAGCAAGGTGTTCAGGATCCTACGTGGCTTCTCTTACATGCTTACAGTAAAATATGAGAAGAGAGAAATATTTAAAGACGATTTATAATTAAAAGGGAAGGAAAATGTAAAGATTTGCAAAATTCTCAGCCTGGCCATTTAAAGACTAAAAAAAAAAATGTGTTTAGAAGAGAAAACCAAGGGTGTGGCCAAATGACTGTTTGGTAAGGAGATTAGTGTGGATAAAAGGAAGCCAGGGGCTATATACATCAAGACAATGGGAAGATGACCTCAAAGACACTTCAGAGAGATTCAAGGCCTTCCCACTGCAGACCCCAAATGCTACAACCTGGAAGGCAGAATGGATGCAGGGTGCCTGTGGGACCTCAGGACTTACTTCCCAAGGCTACTTTCAGTCTTCTTCCCACATTCTGGCGCAGCACTCCCCAAACACCCTGGCTGTTGCTGAAGCAGGCTGCACTGGGGCTCCGGCAGTGGCTCTAGGCCTTGGCAGCATACACTTCGTACTGATTCTGTGGGCGCACAGAATGCAAGACCTGTGGCAGCATGCCTTCCTCCTCCCAGATGCCAAAGCATGTCTCAGAGAAGGCCCATGCAGAGAGCTGCCACAGGGGTGGAGCCATCACAGACAGCCTCCATAGGGCATTACCTAGTGGAGTCTTGGGGCCTGGCTGCCCCCAGGACCCCAGAATGTAGAGCCATCAGTATGCAACGCCAGCCTGGCAGAGCCACAGGCATGTGACTTGAATGTGTGAGAGCTGAGGTGTGGGTCTTGCAAAGCCAGCAAAGTGGGGCTGCCCAGGGCTTTGGGGGTTCATCCTCTACCCCAGTGTGTCCAGGAGGTGGTGTATAGAGTCAAAGATAGTTCTTCAGTCTTAAGATGTAATGCTTGCCGCCTTTGGGTTTTGGACTTACTTGGGACCTGTTACTCTGTTCTTTCCTCTCTATCTCTATCTCTATCTCTATCTCTATCTCTATCTCTATCTCTATCTCTATCTCTATCTATCTCTCGGCACTATCCTACACCTGGCCCTCCATTGAATTTTGAAAGTATATAACTTGTTTGATTTCACAGACTCACAGCTGGAGGGAAATTTGCCTTGGGGTGAATTACACCTTGAATGTCACTCATGCAATGTTTGGATGAGATTTGGGACTTTAGACTTTAAAGTTGATGCTGAGATGAGTTAATACTTTTGGGCTATTGGCATGGAGTGAACGTATGAGGCCAGAATCAGATTGTTGTGGTTTGAATGCGTCCTCAGGTGCTGCCAATGGATAGGATTAAGAAGTGGAGCTTTTAAGGGATAATTCGACCATGAGAGCTCCTCCTTTGCAAATGGGATCAGGTGTCCTTGCACAGGGCCTTGACTGAGAGATTGGTTTTCTCTTGCCTTTCTGCCTTCCACTGTGTGAAGATGCAGCAAAAAGGCCCCCACCAGATGCCGGTGCCTGAGAATTTCCAGCCTCTAGAACTGTGAGGAAATTAATTCCTGTTCTTTATACATTCCCCAGTCTTAGGCATTCTGTTACGGCAGTACAAAATGGTGTAAAATCATGCTTATTAGGAGGTGGGGCATTTGGGAGGTGATTAGGTCCTGATGTCAGCCTTCCTGAATGGTATTAATGTCCTTATGGAAGAGACTGGAGAAAGATTTCTTGCCCCTTCCACCATGTGAGATTAAAGCAAAACGGCCATTTATGAACCAGGAAGAGGGCCCTTAACCAGACACTGGATCTGCTGGAGACTTGATTTTGGACTTTCCAGCCTCCAAAAGGCTGTAAACAACAGAAATGTATTCCTCACATCTATTCCAGAGATGGCATTTATGGTATTTTGTTACAGCTATTTCGTGATAGCTGCCTGAATGGATTAAGACAGGCTGTCTCCAGGTTTGACTATTAAATTAAAAAGGCTGCTATGAACTTTCATGTACAAGTCTTTGTGTAGACATGTGCTTTCATTTCTCTTGCGTTAACACTCAGGAGTGTATTGGCTGGATCATATGGTAAGTGTTCATTTTACGTTTTCTGAAATAACCCACACATTTTCCACTGGGATAGTATCATTTTATGTTCTCATCAGCAGTGGGTGAATGTTTCAGGTTCTCCTTATTTCTTGCAACACTTGATACGGTCAGTCTCTTTAAAATTAGCCACTCGACTGTATGTGTAGTGCTCCTGATTTGTATGTCCCTAAGGACAAGTGATGTTGAACATTGTTCATGTGATTAGTTGCTGAATATTTTCTTAGGCAAAGTGTCTGTTCCACTCTTTTACCCATTATCTTATGGAGTTGTTTATTTCCTTCCTGTTGAATTTGGAGAGTTCCTTACCTATTTGGATATAAGCTGTTTATCAGATACATGCTATACAAATATTGTTTCCCAGTCTGTCTTTTCATCCTCTTACCAGTGTACTGTATGTTTCAAAAGACAAAAGTTTTTCAGCGTGGTGAAGTGTTTTTTACAAATTGTGCTTTTGGTATTGAATCAAAGAAATGCTTTCCCAATATAAGGTCATAAAGATTTCCTCCTATGTTTATTTCTAGACGTTTATAGTTTTAGGTTTTACATTTAGGTCCATGATTCTTTTCCACTTGATTTGTATGTATAGTAGAAGGTATGGGTTGAAGTGATTTTTTGGGGTATGGATGTTTCGCCTATGGATATATAGATGTCGAATTAGCAGTGTTCACTGATGTTTCTTTTTCATTGAACTAACTACCTTTGTCAAAATCTGTTGTTCGGGTATATTTCAGTCTATTTCTGGACATTATATTCAGTTTCATTGATCTCTCCGTGTGTATTTGTACCAATACCACACTATCATAATCACTGTAGCTTTAAAATAACTCTTTAAATAAGGTGATGTTCGTTGTATCATTTTTTAAAATGTTGTTTTGGCTATGCTTGGTTCTTTGCATTTACACGTGAGTTTTGCAATGTTTGTCCATTTCTACATTAAAAAGCCCGTTAAGGTTTTGATTAAAATTGATTTGAATATACGGGTAACTTGGGGGAGAATTGACGCCTTAACAATATGAGTTTTCTAACCCGTGAACATGGCATATCTCTCCATTTATTTAGGTCTATTAAAATTTCTCTGAAATATTTGCTGGTTTCCATTGCATAGGTCATTCACGTCTTTTGTCCTATTCATCTTTCTTTCTTATTTTTGTAGGCTATCATGTAAGGAGTATTTAAAGTAAAATTTCAATTGTTTATTGCTAATATACAGAAATAAAATTGGTTTTGTGCATTGACTTGATATCCCACAATCTTGTTAAACTTGTTTATTAATTTCAGTAGCTTTTCTGTAGATCCCACTGGATTTTCATGTCATCTGTGAATAAGGACAGTGTTACCTTATCCTTTCCAATCTAGATGGCTTTCATCTCTGTTTCCCCCCCGCCAACTTATCACACTGGCTGGATCTCTCAAGTGTTGAAAAGAAGTGGCAAGAGCAATATCCTTGTCTTGTTCCTGATGTAGAAGGAAAGCAGGCAGTCTTTTTACCGTTAAGTATGTTTGTAATAGTTGTTTCAGATGCTCTTTCTCAAGTTGAGAAAGTCCTCTTCTCTTCCTAGTGTGCAGAATTTTTTAAAACAAGGGAACGATGTTGACTTTTGTCAAATGTTTTGCCCATGCCTATTGGGATGAACCAAATTTTTTTTCTTAGCATGTTGACTTACACTGATGTACTTAAAAAAAGTTAAACTTTCCTTGAATTGTTGGAAACTTGGACAAGATGTATTATCCTTTTATATGTAGTTAGATTTGATTTACAAAATTCTTTTGAAAACTTCTGCTAAAATGTTGATGAGGAATACTGATCTGCAGTTTTCCTTCCTTGAAATTTACTTGTGAGTCAGGGGTCACGGTAATTTTGACCTGAGAATAAACTGGGAAGTGTGCTCTACTTGTCAGTATTCTGGAAGAATTTACATAGCATTGATATTAATTCTTCCTTATATGCTTGGTAGAATTTATCCTTGAAATCATGTTTGGGGAAGGTTTTATGTAAAAATTAAATTTCTCTGATAGATATAGGGTGAGTCACGCTATCTTTGTTTCTTGACTTTGCTTCAGTAGTTCGTCTTTGAAGAATTTGTCTGTTGCATCTGCATTTTGGAAGGTATCAGCATAAAGTTGTTCATAACATTCCCTTAGTTTTCTTTTTGACATCTGTAGGCCCTGAAATGATGTCTCTTCTTTTATTCCCAATGTTAGTAATTTTGTTTGTGCTCTGTTTTGTTTGCTTTTGTCCTTATCGGTCTGGTAACGGTTTACTGATTTTTTTGAAGAACTAACTTTTTGTTCCACTGATTTTCTGTATTGTTTTGTTTTCTCTCATGTTGACTTCTAATCTGATCTTTATTATTTTCTTTGCTCTACTAACTTTGGGTTTAATAGTATCTAATTTTTCCAGTTTTACAAAGTGGAAGCTAAGGACATTGGTTTGAAACTTTCTTTTTTAAAAATAGACTTTCAGTGGCTGTAAATTTTCTTAAATATTTCTTATTTAAGCAGCCCATGATGTTGTGTTTCCGTTTTTATTCAATTCAAATATCTCACTTACGCTTTTTTAGTTTTTTCTTTCCTTTTCTCTCTGTATTGTGTTTTGAGTTGTTTCTAATGCAGTGTCCTCAAATACACTCACATTTTCTCCTGCAAGGTCTGGTGTATAGCTACTTCCATCTTCCATTTCATGTCAAATATTATTGATTTTATTTCTAGAAGCTCAATTTTAGTCTTTTATATTATCTTTCATGGATCTAGTTAACTTTTGAGTATCGGGAATAGACTTATAGTAACTTTTAAAATGTCTTTGCTAATCCTGACATTTTAAAAAGTTTTGAGTTTTTTTTGGATTCATCGATGTACTTCTGTATTATTGGTTATATTTTCATGCTTCCTTACATGTCTGGTAATCTCTGTTTGGATGCCAGACATTGTGAATTTTAACTTGCTGAGTGCTGGATATTTTTGCCTTCCTAGAAATATTCTTGTGCTTTGTTCTTGGATGCAGTTAAGTTACTTGGAAACATTTTATCCTTTTGGGTCTTGCTAATATTGGTTAAGCCTTATGAATGCTGCTCTTGTGGGAACAGATACTGTTCCCAGTTCTGGAAACTCTGACAGATTTTCCTCTAATATTTATATACCTGCTTCTCGATGCACTTTTGTGTCTGTTTTTCCTTTTTTTCACTGTTCTCATAACATTAGCTTAATGTGAACTCAAGCACTCATCACACCATATCTAGAAAGTTGTGTGGGGTTTTCTTAGTTTTATTAAAATTCTAATCATTTAATCTAAAATGGGCAATTTTGTCACTATTATAGAGGTTCGACATAGCTCACTCAAAATAAATGTTATGTTTTGTCATTGTGTTGTGGTTGATGAATTAGATTTACTATATTAGCTTTCTTTTTCACAGTCTTTGAAACTAACATTTTAACAGATAAAGTTTCTGACAGCTGAGTGCAGGGAGAATAAACATGGCGGGAGCCGTTGGGGAGTGACAGGGGAAAGGCAATAATGAGCCCGGAAGAGGGAGGATTAGCCCCATGAATATCACTCGTCTCCCATCAACTCTCCTAACATTGCCCCTTCCCTCCCTCTTCATTCTATTTGATCATTTGTTTTCTCTCTTGGATGTATATTTTTTGTCATTAATTTTTATTCTCTTTTCTGTTTTTATCCTTTTGAACATTTAAAGACTCTCTTCCTTTTTTTCTTGTTGCAGGTCCCTTGTCACAATGTTGTTTATGTTTGCAGAGCAGTACCCTATAAATATGTATATAATTGTGATTCCCGGAGTGTGGTCACACAATGATCCATTGAATTCTAATAGATTTCACTTTGGAAATCTGTCCCCTTTCCTCCTGGGATATAATCTGTTGACATTTCTTTGGCAGTCTGGGAGGCTAACCTGGCAGCTTCCTTTGCTTCTGTCTTTTGTGCAGATTGCACGGGAGCTGTTGTGTCCCTTTTGCTGGGCATGATTCACAGAGCCTTGCTTAGTTGATGAGCTAGGACTCCTTTGATCAGCTCTGAGGTGATGAGGGAGGTGGGGTCAGTTGAAATGCCAGATGAGTTCTAAATTGTTTCAAAGATCTGTAATTCAATGGAAAAATGAAAGTATTTGGTGGCATCTCTTTTGATAAGAGCCCTGAGTTCTGCTGGGAGAAACAGTGAACATGGAGAAATGAATGAGAGCAGAGCATGGTTGCTGGTCCTCAAGAAGCTTGTATTTAAGACCAATTGTCTTCAGTGAGGGCTTGCAGGATTTACCAGCTCAGTGACCTCAAAAATGTTTGGATTGGAGGTGGGGGATATAAAGAGATATTGCAGTCCCTTTTTTCAACCCCAGGGGACAGGGAACAGGTTGGACTTTTTGCACACCCTTTCCGAAGCCATGGGCTGAGAATTGAAAAGCAGCTTTTAAGGGTGAATGTGGGTATGGATTGGCGTATGTGCTCCCTCTTCCTGCGTTATCTGAGGTCCTGCTTTCCGGGAGGACTTGAGAAGGACCTGAGAGAGTGTGCCAGGGTGGAGGGAAGGAGAGAGGCCACTCTCAGCATGGGTAGGAGGTTTATACCGTTGGTGGTCAGGGATTGAGACATTCATTGGTCATTGAACAGATTGTGCTGATAGACTTTGCTTCTCTCCAGAAAATGTTCTTTCTCAAGCAGAAATCTAGTAATTTACTTTTTAAAAGAAAAGCACATATAGGTTATGTTTATTTCCAAGACATTCAAAGGAAAATCATATTATTTTAATAATAAGGGAAAGCTTACACTTTAAGAATAGATCATTACTTAGGGTACCGTGTTTCTTGAGAAACATTTTTCATAACCTTGTGCTTAAAAATAATTGAAATCTTAGAATTACACTTTCCATGCATTTAGCACTCTAAGGAATCTGTGTGGATCTGAAATTGCAAGGCCACCAGTAGGTGGAAGCAGCCAGAAGAGACCTGTATGTTGCAAGGATTCTTAACAGCTGTGTGGGTTTGGATATAGATGTGTTTAAAGCCCAAGTTTTGATGTGTATCATCTGTTTTAAAAAATTCCCCACATTTTTGATTTTATCATTTGTTGACATTCCCTCAAAGTCACTGCATGTTGGCCATTATCAGGGTGCAATATTGCAATGTCAGAAGTAGCCCAGTGTTGCAGTGCCAGGGGTCACAGAGCGTAGATGCTTCACATGCGAGCTTTTTGTGGGAGCATATTGGCATCAAAGTCTCCCAGTCGCACTGGTGTTCAGGTACTCTCAGTTGTACTGTGGCTCCCTGAGGCCTCTGCAGGTTCCAGACTGGGTGTGGTGAATGGGTCCATGTGGCAAAAGGCAGTGTGGCCGCTGGTTGCTGGGGAGACAAGAGTCAGATTGCTTGGGACCCTGAGAAGGCAAACCCCTGTCTAGATTCAGCTAACTGTTGATCCAGTGCCAAGCTAAGAGTGTATACAAGTTTGCTGTATGGAAAATCCATTCTGACTGAGTACATGGGGTTACACCAGGGATAGTATGTCTCTATTCCCAAGAAAAGATGATTATCTGTATATGGGAGGTAAGATTGCAGGTCCCAGAGTTTGGAGTGCAATGCTGCACCTTTCTGCTCTACGTAATTGGGCCTCATTTTATTCATTATTTGAATGATAATAATAATAAGATAGTAATCATAATAGTAATAGCAGTAGTGCCTATCTTAAAAAGGTGTGTGGGGTTTACATGAGAAAATGTATACAAAATGCTAAACACCATGCCTAGTCACAGGAGGCACTAAAAACAGGTGGCTATTATTAAAATAAAAAAAAATAAATGAAGTATGTGACAGAGTGACAGAGACTGCACTGTTCAGTATGTGTGCGCCTATGGGAATAAGCTGGAGGAGGATGTTTATAACCTAGATTCCTGTAAGTTCAATATGGGAAGAGACCTCAAAGAGTATAAAATTTCCATCTTAGGGAGAAATAATTTCAGCTTCAAACACTGTTGCTTTTTGTTTCTGGTTTTGCTTTGTATTGTTTCATGGTTCCCCATGTAGAATTTATACTGATTTCTTATTTAAACCTACACCATGGAAGAAAAGACTTTTGGGAGTTTTCATAGGCAGAAAGAAAAGACAAATTGCTTCTCCATGACTGAAGATACAGTTTCCCTGGATTTTACCGTCTGTGTATCAAGGAAAAGCATCTCTGTTGTTTCGGCTTCCAGGATCTGGGAAGAACTTCCAGGATGTTTTGCTTATTTCACTTATCGAGAAGCTGTATCGAGAAGGTGACTACCAAACCCATTGTTGCTATTATCATTTTGAACCGTTATTTGTTAGATCAATTAAGAATTAGGAAAATACAATATTTTACTTTACCATCACATATTTTTATCTTTAATGCTTTCCCTTTCTTTATACAGATCTGCGTTCCTGACCTATGTAAATTTTTTTCTTGCTGAAGAACTTCTTTTAACATTTCTTGAAAAGCAGAACTACTGTCAACAAATTGCCTCAATTTCTGTTTGTCTGAGAAACTCTATTTATCCTTTGCATTACAGGGATAATTTTGCTGAATAAAAGATTCCAGGTTGTTAGTTTTCTTCTTTCAACAATTTAAATATGTTACTCTATGTTTCCATGGTTTCTGAAAGAAAATTTGATGTAGTTCTTATCCTTTTTCCTCTGACTTTTTTTCAGCTCTTCCCTCTACTGTATGTTTGTTCTCATGGTTTCTGGAAGCAAGTCTGGTATAAATCTTATCCTTGTTCTTCTATAAACAAAGTGTTTTTTCCTTTTGACTTTCTTGAAGATCTTCTCTCGGTCCTTGGTTTTCTGCAGTCTGAATATGATATGCCTAAGTGTACATTTTTGGGGGGTCATTTATTCTGTTGAGTCTGTCATTAATTTTGGAAAATTCTTAGCCATTGTTACATTGACTGTTTCTTAAGTTCCTGTCTCTCTTCTGTTATTACCATTCTATATATGTTTGTTATACCTTTTATAACTGCCCCATGGTTCTCGGATATTCTGTCAATGTATTTTTTTCTCTTTATTTTTCAGTTTGGAAGGTCTCTATTGACATATTTGTGAGCACGCTGATTCTTTCCCCAGCTATGTCTGATCCACTGAGGGGCCCATCAAAGGCATTCTTCATTGCTGTTACAGCGTTTTTGGTTTCTAGCATTTTCTTTCAATCCTTAGTTAGTGTTTCTATCCCTCTGCTTACATAACCCATCTGTTCTTGCATACTGTGCACATTTTTTCTGTTAGAGCCCTAAGCATATTAGTCATAGCTATTTTTTATTTTTTGTCTGATAATTACAAAATCTCTGCTGTATCTGAATCTGACTCTGATGCTGGCTCTGTCTCCAGACGGTGTTTTTTGCCTTTTAGTGTCTCTTGTAATTTTTTTGTTGAAAACCAGACATGATGTATTGGATAAAGAGAACAAAGTTAAATCAGTCTTTAGAGTGAGGCTTTATATTTATCTGGCTCGGAGTTCAAGTATATTTACTCTTTGCTGTAGCTGCGGATGTTAGAGGTTAAAGTTTCATGTCGTGTTCTTATTTTTGTCTTCTCTTTTGTCTTTGGGTTTCTCTAGACATTCCTTCTTAAATAGAATCTGAGCCTTTCCGTTCTTCAGTGGCGATTCCTTGTTACTATACAAGAGCCCTGTTGGGGTCATGATGAGGTACTGGGGAGAAGTATTTTATATTTCTGTGATTAGGTCACAGTTTTTAATAAGTCTGTGCCCCTGGCCTGTGACCTTCACAAGTGCTTCTCAGCTCTTTTTCTCCCCCTTAAGTGAGACAAGAAGAATAGATTTGTCTGGAATCAGGTATTTTCCTTCCCCCATATTGGTTAGGCTCTGGTAAAGTAGTTATCCTTGCAGATAGGCCTTTGTTAAGGGAAGGAGGCTCTATGGGTAAATCTTAAGATGATTTCTTTTATAAAATTTTTTTTAAGAGACAAGATCTCACTATGTTGCCCAGGTTGTTTTCAAACTCCTGGCCTCAAATGATCCTCCTACCTCAGCCTCCTGAGTAGCTGGGAAAACAGGTGTGAGCCACTGAGCCCAGTGGAAGATGGTTTCTTTTCCCGTCTTTCTGCTGGAAGGACAAGGGGATTTTTCTATAGTCTTCATCTGAGAACTTGGTGGGCCTATTGGTGGGAAAAACTGTCAAAAGTATAGGGGCTCTCTTAAGACTGGGCCCCAGGAATTTTAAGTCTCAAGGTAGACTGTGCTCCATCTCCAATCTCAGCGAGTATTTGGAATATGCCCCCTGTGTTTTCCCAACAACTGGGGGCTACAGCGGCAGTTTCTCCTCTTAACAAGCTGTGATTCTGTGTATCTATCTGTGTCTCTCTCTCTCTCTCTCCAGTTTTCAGGGCTTTGTCCTATGGATTCTGTTCTTGGATGGATGGATCTAAGAGTTGTTTCGTTTTGTTTGTTCAGCTTTTTTTTCGTTGTGGTGAGAACAGGAATGATGAACTTCAGGCTCTTTACATGTTGGAGGGGGAAGCAGATATCTGCCAGAGGTTTCAAGATCACCTCCTCTGGGAGTGTGAAGTGTAGCTGTCACGTGCTAGAAATACTGCTTTGGTGGAACTCCTCGTACCAGGCCAACAAGGGCACAGGAAGTGCCCGTGTATTTAGCATGATCTCATCGGAGAAATTCCTTTCCATTTCCTCTCTTATGTTTCCTCTTGCTGTTTCATTTTTCTGGAAACGTTTGGAGACTGCGCTAGGAACACTGAGCCAGCTTGGGGCTCTGCCATTCATCAGCTGAGTGAATTCAGGTGACTCAATAATCTTTCTGTGCTTTGGATTTTCTCACTTGTGAAAATATTTACTGGTACGTGTATTCTTCACCTGATTCTTGTCAGAGTCAAGTAAAACAATGTACTAAGGCTCTTTAGAATGAGCAGTCCCTGTTCCTGGATTATCGGTGTGGATTTATTTTGGCCAGCTGGAACTGTTGTGACATTAGATCCTTAACATTTGAAAGACGTCTGAGCCTGGGAGCGGGAGAGATCTTCCCGTGCAGTTCTGGTCTTCATGGACTCCAATTTTTGCATACATTCTCCCTCAATCCTTTGTGTAACCTATAGTTGTCTTAAAGTTCGGATCTAAATCCTTTGCTCTTTAGGGAAAATTTTTGTCCAATAGAAAAGAAATGAACTTTACTCAAAATTGAAAACATTAGAACTAGGCTAAGTAACACGAGATTTCTTACTCTGATTGTGTGTAGTTGTGATTCACAAAGCACCCTAGTTTACATGCATTTATACTATACCATTATCAAAACAGTATAAATAATATGAAAAAGATTTTTTTCTCTGCCTTCATTGCAAAAGCTATTGGGATTATCGCATGTAGACTTATGACTAAAGTAAATATGCATGTATCCTTATCAGCTACCTCCAAATAGTAGTCAGCCATGCATGATGCAGAACATAAGCGTTTGAGTGCAAAACTTAGGGAATTAATAATCACAATTTAATGCCATCTCTAGCTTCCAAGCTAGAGTCAAAATACTTGCTTTTTTGAGTTGATTACAGTCTTGGAGAGATATAAAATTATTTTGGCTTATAACTGATTGTTTTACCAAATACTGTTACCTAAAGATTTCACAGAAATAGAAAAGGGAGATTTGTGATGTTCAAACATGGGAACTTTTGTATCTGAAAAGGTTTCTGCTGCCACCAAGAAAAGGTAATTGAGCTGTTACTACCTTCCTCCGGCATGCAATCTGTTTGGCCTCTTATTTCCGTGTAATGTTAAAGTGTACTTCAGTTGGATAGCCTCTCTCTTAGACAACCACAAACCAGAAAAGGGACAGTTTCTGTGAAGAGAAAGATCACCTCCGTGAGATTAATTCATGTTTGGATGGCAGAGACGACACTTGGCTTGAAGCCCGTCAATATTGAGTTGATCAATGCGGGAGGTATTCAAGCAGAGGTTGATATGTTCTTTTGGGTTATTTTCAATTCTAATTTTTTTATAATTATGTTCTCTTTAGTCTAATTTACTATAGACTGATTTGTGGCAAGCTACTGAGAGCAATCAGTAAATTCTAATCACAGCCACTTAGACCAACACATGACCCTGGTGTTCGTCTCCAGTGAGCAGGTTGGTTTTAATAGACGCATTTTGATTAAGGATGCTAACACTGGAAGATACACCAGTGTATTTGTAGGATCCATGAGCTGCACACAAGGAATGGGGTGTGGGACAGGTTATTGGGTCACTAGCAAGGCCTTTCTTTCTTTCTTTGTTTTTCAACTTGTTGAGAATTTTTGAAATGACCTACAAATTGGGTTTTGATACCAGTAGGTAGGAAATTAATTAAGTATAGGAGAAGAACCCCAAGGGAAGGAACAGATAAGTAACCTTATTTCTTGTCATTCCTTTTTCATGAGATTAGGTCATTAAACAAATTGTGGTTCAATTTTTTTTTCTTCCTCCCCTTCCCCGAAGAACCTGCTTGCAAATTCCCTCCGCCATGGATCATTTACTTCCTATCTATCCTCCTTACTCTGAGAGGCTGCTGGCTCAGCTGAGGTAGCTGCCCGGAAGCAGTGGATGTAATGAATGGAAGGGATGCTAATAGACCAGAGGCTCCCTGGGGTGGCCTTTTTGGGATTCACCCGTGTGAAGTCCTCTAATCTTTTTTCCCTTCTATTGTTCAGGCTTCTTTTTCCTGCCCCATCTTTGCATCCTGATGGTTCTTTCCTTCCCTACTAGGAAATTTATAAAGAAATCATTTCTTTGCTTCACGTTACCATAAAAACTCATATATTAAAAAGGGGAAAAGAGGGAAAAAAGAGGAACCTAAGGGAAAGACACAGCAGCGAGAGCAAGACAGTCTCAGTGTCTCAGTACCAGCTGAGAAGGTATTTGCTGTCCAACCTGTGCTAAAGGAATCCTGAAAAAAATAAAAGAAGGGGAGGGAGAGGAGGGAATAAGCACTAGGAATGGGGAAGATGCATTGCTAACAGGAGGAGGGAGAGTGAGTGAGGAGGGGAGAAGAGGGCTGGATGGTGCTGGGGTTTGAAAGAAGAGATCTGTAGAGCAAATGTGAATGGCAGAAATCTTGCATTGCCACTGATGTAATCATGCATCTAATGATGACAGATTTTGCATAATTCCTTGCACCAGAGATCAGACAGAACAAGAATTTTGATCTCTGGTGCAAGGAATTATGCAAAACCTGTCATTAATTACCATAAACATGGCATGGTTTGGAGTCAATGGCAAGTATATCCCATACCTTTTTCTCCCTCCGAGTCGTGGTTACTGGATGGACGACTGTGCTGGGCACAGCACAAACACCAAGTGGGAACATCAGCCCCGCGATCACTGGGACAGGATGAGCAAATGCCAGCCATGTGCCCTGGAATGACCAGAGGGTGCCCACTACCCATCGCCAGCTCTATGACCCCGCCTGATCTACGTTTTGTCCTAATGTTCATGCCGACACCAACATGCCAGGGCTGAGTAATAATTTGACGTGGCTCAGGATTAATCTTATTGTTAGTCATGAAACCATTTCTTTCTTATTTGCCTAGAAATGGTTAGTGCCTCCAATTTATTTGTCGCCAAGTCTTTGTAACTGCTTTTGTATAAGAATTTCAGTCCTGGCTTGGTGACTTGTGTCTGTAATCCCAGCACTTTGGGAAGCCTAGGTGGGAGTGTCACTTGAGGCCAGGAGTTCAAGATCAGCCTGGGCAACCTAGTGAGACCCTGTCACTACAAAAAGTTAAAAAAAAAAATAGCTGGGTGTCGTCTCATGCACCTGTATTCCCAGTTACTCAGAATGCTGTGGCAGGAGGATCACTGAGCTATGATTGTACCACTGCACTCCAGCCTGGGTGACAGAGTGAGACCTTGTCTCAAAAAAAAAAAAAAAAAATTCCGTGTACCTTCTCATTCTCCAGATTGGTAAAAATAAGAGCTGCATCTAGTAGGGTATGGCTAACACCCTGTTTTAGACATATTTTAGAGCTGTCAGTTTAGGTTAGAGAAGTAAAAATGCAATTCTAAGCCCTCCAGCAGACTGAACGGACCCTCTCTTGGCCCAGAGGATCCTAGAGCCACCTTGAAAACTGTGTTTCCAGCCACGACAGGAGAGGAGATCAGGCACGCCTCCTTATCATGCCTCCCTTGCTAACCATGATCAGGCTTCTATCCTAAGAGTTACACAGACCATCCCTTTGGAAAGGCTTCACCGCTGATGGCAGACAGCCTCCCCAGGTGGCCTCTCTCTTGTGTCGTTTCAGCAGAACAACCGGCCAGCATTCCTTCCTGACTGGGCACCACCCAGCACTGAGTGGTTCTGGTTGGTCAGCACGGATGCACAGAGGGGTTTCGTGTCCTCTGCCTCACCTTTTGATGCCAGAGGGCTGAAAACTCCACTCTCGGATCATGCTAACACCACCGTTTTTTGAACATAAGTCCCAAGAAGAGGCATGAAGTGTAATGTGTCTCCTTGCATAAATATTCGTGACTCCTCATAGCTTAATAAACATGTTTACTCACCCACCTCACTCTGGATAAATTCCAGTTCCCTTTGCCCCTTCCTGGAAGTGTCTGTTTCCAGCCTCTGGTGGGTGGCCAAGCTTCCCAGCCTGTCAGAATGGCCATGCAGGCTGTGACCCTTTATGAGAACTAAAGCTCTCTCTTTCAGGTTTATGAAGCTCGTGATTCTCTAGGTGACAGGTGTGACTGAGGGCACGTTTGGCCTCGCTTTTCCTGTGGGCGTGTGTAGAAGCATCTGAGTCACCAGGGCAAGTCTGCGATGGAGGTCTCAGGAAGCCAGGTGCAGGAGACCAAGACAGTTGCAGGCGGGGCGCTGGGGGACCTGGGACTAACCCCGGCCATCCTGGGTCAGTCCTGAAATTACAAACCGCTGAACTCACTTCATAAAGAGGCCTTGTGATTCCACCACCCCATCTCTATTCTGCAGGAACGTGGTCAGGACAAATGTGAGTTGAAATGTCTGTGAACCTTTTAAAAGAAAGGCAGTTCCAGGGAGTGTTATTCCTGCTTTAGGATCTGCATAAGAAAATGAGGCTTAAACAAACCAGAATAAAGAGGAGCTGAAGTTTTATCACAGGTTTGTGCTTTACAGTCCTGTCAACAGCTCAGCCATTCCTAAGACAGCTGAAGTCATCTTTGGAAAGCTTTGTAGAATTCTTTGAATTTATTAAAGTGTTCAGCCTGGGTAGCCAGCTGTCAGTGGCTAGCTTTACGTAGTATCAGAATTTCTCAGCTACTCCTCAAAAGTGGCTTCTATGATTCCTGTCCCATAGAACCAGTGCAGTGAATGTGGATCACAGAAGCCGCTAACCAGTATGATTGAACTCTAGATGGACATAAGCAATAACTTAGGAGCTGGATCACAGAAACTCCACAAACAGCATCGGTGACACACCTGTGGCTCTCATTTTTATTGATTCCTTCAGAGCATGTTCGAAGAGTCCTCTGCTTCTCTGACTTCCTTATGCCCCACCCCCAAAGAAATACAAAACAAACCACCACAAAACCAGTATTGGCACAGAGTCCTGGAAGCTGACTCCATGGATAGATAACTGTAACGTGCTGGTTCAGCCTCAAGTCAGCCATCGCCCCTGCTGAGGTTTAGAGTGGGAAGGGCTAGCTGGGGTCATAGAACTGGCGATGGGTAGTGGGCACCCTCTGGTCATTCCAGGGCACACGGCTGGCATTTGCTCATCCTGTCCCATTGATCGCGGGCTGATGTTCCCACTTGGTGTTTGTGCTGTGCCCAGCACAGTCGTCCATCCAGTAACCAGGACTTGGAGAGAGAAAAAAGTATTGGATATACTTGCCGTTGACTCCAAACCATGCCATGTTTATGGTAATTAATGACTGATTTGGAGCTTTCCACTCAAATGACCAGTCTTGTGGTCGTTATGAAGTGGAGAAAACTTTCTAAGTTTAGTTTCTTACACTTTCTGGCTGAAGGTGATATATCATAAAGTCAGAGTGTCTTCCTCAGTAACGGGTTGTCCACTGGGCTCAAAAAGCGTGCTCTGGAAACGGTAAAAGTTACTAAAATTCAGTAACTGTCACTACTAAAAATGAAAATAATAGGTGTTTGTTCTAGGTAATTATTTGGTTTGAAGCCAGGCTTCTTTTTAAATACACATTTTCTAATGATGTGAAAAGAACATTCGTCACAGAAGTACTTATTAAAACTCTCAGTCAGCAGGTGTAATTAAACAGGGCTAGATACGCTACAGGGTAGCAGAAGCAATCGGTATGGAAAATGCAAGACCTGCCCCATTTTGCTCTTGTCAGTCAAACTTTTCTCAATTAAGTGAAAAACAAAAGAATGTGATGGTTGTAAATATTTTATATTATGCTATTGTTCATCATTCTGAGAAATGACTGAGAAGGAAGGAAGGGAGAGAGAGAAAAGGGAAGAGAAGAAGGAATGAAGAAAAGAGAGAAGGGAGGGATGGGAGAGGTAGGCAGGTGGAGGAAAAGAGGAAGAGAAAGAGAAGCATGATGTCGAGATGTGTCAGGTCCCGCTGATTTAGGGCACTGCACGGAAACGTCTGCTGTTAGCATCGCCTCCTCTTTTGTATCTAGGCAGTTGCGTCTGTACGCAGTTACTTGTATGAGTGAACTTATGATTTAATAAAGCTCTTTGAAATTTTAAAATCTTCACCAGATTCTAAATCTCACATATGCATATATAATCTTGGTCTTTGAAAAGATGGCATTGATAAATTTCTTGTGAAATATCCTTAAAATAAATTATGAAACTGCAAGAGAAAGCTGAATATGTAAGTGTTCAATCCAGCCCCCTCGAGCGCAGTGGAGAGTCATCTGACAGTAGGATGACGAGGAAGACACGGGTCAGGAGGAGGTTCAGAACACGCAGAGACTCCTCCCTGCACCCTCACTTCCCAGAGTGGCAGGGGAAGGCCCTAGGTCCCAGAGCCAGCTCGCCGTCCCTCTGCGCCTCTTGGCATGGAGCCGCATGGTGCGCCAGAGCTGGCGGGTGGCTGCATGGTCATCTGGCTTATGCCTGTTTTGCTCAGCTTCTCAGTTTCACCCTGGCACTTCCCCAGATGCGGCTGCTATTAATACAAGAAGTTCCGTTTTGTGGAGAACCATCACACTCTAGGTAGAGCTTCTGTTAAATATATTCCTTCCAAAGCAGACTTTGTGCAAGTTGGCCATTCACAGCGACTCCTGGATGGCATCCCACGCCGGGCGCCCTGTGGCCCGATAGTGTCACTGTGTCAGCATGCTAAGGAGGTTGTGCTCATGCTGTCTCAGCACTTCCCTGGGACACTGTCAGGGCAAGGCAAGGCAACACTGCTGGCCTGTTACCTTAACTTTGTGAAAACCCTTTGATCTGGGGTATATTTCCATGAGCTATGACACTCTTATCAAATTAATTGTTACAGCCACACAGTATGACCATCAAAATGTCTCTGAGTTGTCAACACCTATTCTTGCCTTCTGATAGGAGTTGCGTGATTTTTGGAGCTTTGCGTGTAGTAATGGATCTCATACTGTTGTTTATATCACTTAGTTATTTATCAGTATCACTTTCTGAGGGTACTGAATATTCTCAGCAACAGCAAAGAGGTGGGAATGCCCCCTGGAAACTTCAATGACATCTCTTCTTCATTTGTTGAAAATCTATTTTATATCCAGTCCTTTTCAAAATAGTTCAGTCATTTTATAGCAGTCATTCATATTTTAGGAACCTGGGAACCATCTGAGAGCTGGGTGTAGTGTTTCACGCCTGTAATCCCAGCAACTTGAGAGGTGGAGTCAGGAAGATCCCTTGAGGCCAGGAGTTCAAGACTAGCCTGGGAAACGCAGCAAGACCCCATGTTTCTATGAAAAATAAAAAATTATTCAGGTGTGGTGGCACATACTTGTAGTCCCAGCTACTCAGGAGGCTAAGGGAAGATAGCCTGAGGCCAGGAATTCGAGACCAGCCTGAGGAACATAGAGAGATCCCACTCTACAAAAAATTAAATTTAAAAAAAATTAGCCAGGCATGGTGGTGCACACCTTTTATCTCAGCTACTTGGGAGGCTGAAGCGGGAGGAACGCCTGAACCCAGGAGTCTCAGGCTGCAGTGCGCTATGATGGCACCACTGTACTCCAGCCTGGGTGACAGAGTGAGACCCCGTCTCTAGAAAAAAAGAAAAAAAAAAAGACCACCTTACCTACTGAGACCAGTCCGATATTCCTGCCATCGGCTGTACATTTGCGGGTCTTTCATAGCCATCATTTTGACAAGGAAGAGGCCCACTCCAACTATCACTAGATCCCTTTAATAATGTATTTTGAATAAACTGTTGCATAATTGTATTGAAAGTATTCTTGAATCTCTTTCATCCTCCATTACTTTTTGAGATAATCTCATCTGCCTGGTAGCTAAAACATTTTTTTTCTAAATTATATCTTTTTTATACTCATATGTGGGGTAACACATAACACAAATACTTGAAGTATTTTCAGAAATATAGAAAACAAATCCAAATTCTCTTTTCCCTTGGAAATTGTGCTGTTATAGACTTGGATCCTATCTTTATGTCTTCCCATTCTCATCATCAGCCATTCGTGCCTCCATTCCTGTATCACCAGCTCCATCTCACAGGGGGATGCGTTAGCCTCTGTGCTGCAAGATTCCTCAGCTCTGCTATGAATTGCCTTAGTTGGCTCCCCTGGCAGCAGACCCCGAGAAGACGAGCTGAGAGGAAGGGGCTTCATCTGAGAGGGTTGTGAATGTTGGTGGAGAAGTAGAGCAGTGACCCAGGTGGGAAGGCAGCCACAAAAGCCCCATGGTTAATTCACTTGTCACCGCCTGGAGCTTCATCCCACGGGGACCTGCAGGAAAAGGCTATGTTTCAGCATCATCTGACCCCTGAGAAAAGGAGGAGGCACAGTGCAGGCACATCTAACTTTATCACACTTTGCTGTAGATATTGTGTGAAACTGAGGGTTTGTGGCAACCTCGCATCGAGCGAGTCTGTTGGTGCCAGATTTTCAATAGCATGTGCGCATTTAGTGTCTTCATGTTACATTTTGGTAATTCTTGCAATATTTGAAACTTCTCTGTTATTATTCTGTCTGTCATGGTGGCCTGTGATCAGCGATCCTCGATCTGACCACTGTGATTGTTTTGGGGTGCCAGGAACAGCACCCACAGAAGACAGCGAGCGGAATCGGTCAGTGTTGTGTGTGTTCTGACTGCTCCACCAGCCACCTCTCTCTTTCTCTCTCTCTCTTTCTTATCCTGTTTTTGGGCTTCCCTTTCCTATTCCCTGAGGCCCAGCACTATTGGAAATAGGCCAGTTAATAACCCTACCATGGCCTGTAAGTGTTCAAGTGCAAGGAGGAGTTGCACGTGCCTCACCATAAATCAGAAGCTGGAAATGATTAAGCTTAGAAGAAAGGCATGCTGAAAGCCAAAACAGGCTGAAAGTTAGGCTTCTTGCACCAAACAGCCAAGCTGTGAGTGCAAAGGAAACGTTATTGAAAGAAATTGCAAGTGCTACACACTGGTGCACTCTGGTAATTTTTCTTCCCATATGTGAACATTTCTCTTGTGCTCCCCATCGTTTGTTCTCCTCCCCTGGACAGACTGCCTTCAGCTGCATTTCTCCGTCCCGACCTGTGGCCACCAGACCCCCACCCTGCATCTGGGTGTAGGTGGCAATGTGGGGGTGTGCCTATTGCCTCTTCGTTGTCAATTTCCATCCTCCTGGCTGGATCCAGCCTTGTGTGTACGTTTCGGACTGAAGAAAACGTTAGGGTCTTCAGGGCACATCCTGAGAGTATTCCTCACCCCCCCTTTCTCGGTTGCAAAATGAGAGCGTGGAGCTGTTCCTTTGGTAAGTCAGTCTATCAGCCTAACCATGCACACCCTGAAGTACCACCTGCTGTCAGTCTTATGCCTAAATCTCACTCTCAAAACTTCCACTGTGATTTTTCCCATTGCTTGGATGAAGGGAACCTATTACTCTCCTTATAATAACTCAGCAGCATCTGAAAACCTGGAGGTGGATTTGTGCCCTCCTCCTTCTACGTCGGTTATGAAAATGTCACGGCGATCTCCACACCTCCCTAGAGAGGTCTCCAGTCCGCTGATTGGAGACATTCTTCATGCCATTCTTCCCTTTCCACGAGCCAGGTCCCCACTCACGAGGGTATAGTCCTATGTAGTTTTAGAGTGGCGAACAGGTTGTTTGTGTTGTTCTCCCCACTCCCCACACTCCGGGAGCATTTGGTGGAAAAGCCATAAAAGTGTTTTCGAGTCTACATTCATGATCTGTGTGGGTTTCCTCCTGTCTTCCAGCTCCGAGAGAGGAGGGTGGCAGAACATCTCACACAGATCAGGTTCACTTAGGTCTTCTCTGCTACGGCCATCATGTCGGCACCTAGAGGTCCGTGGAAAGTTTTCAGTCCCGTCCACTGATTTATTCATCACCCCTTTAAAGCATTTACCATATATCGGGGACTGGGCTAGGGCTGGTGATGGAGCAAAGAGCAGACAAACTGGGTAGCCCTCGTTCCTCACCCCACCTGGCAATGAGCCATTTCCTACCAGGAAACCCAGTGATGGGAGAGCGCTGAAACTCCACGTGGGTGCCTAGTCTTGAATTAAAATTGACCCTCAGACACCTAGAGGAAGTTCCAGCTCACATATGCTGGGTTTTTAAAAATTATTTTGTAACCGTACAATTTATTAATTTTATCAATTCTCTTAAACCTTGATTATAAATGTTTTTATTATTTTATATGAGAGGCCTGACAAAAGAGTGTTTAGAATCCATGTCACAGCACCTCCAGCGTTGGCAGCCAGCAGCCTTGTTGATGGAAGAGCTTTTGGGAGCAGCTCTCACCTGGCTGGCCTGGGGGGTCTGTTTTGAAGCAGAGGCAGAAGTGCAGGCCCTGAGTTTGTTCCTAGAACCCAGTGAGCCCGCTGCTGGGGGCAGTGGCGGGGGAAGCGCTCTAGTGGCCAACAGCCGTTCAGGCTGCAGCTGCAGGAGCTCCTGGCGCTGTGAGAGGAGCTGCTCTTTGGGCTCCAGGCTGGCTGGCCGGCTGTGTCCCCAGCTTGCCGAGCATTCTGGGAGGCTGATGGATATATTTGCAGGGCAGTGATGGCCCTGAACTGAGGGGCAGTGCCCCCTATGCATAGAGGACAAGGGATGTCTTTTCAGAGCCTCCAGGCCTCCCATCTCATTGTCTAACAATACTGGGCCTCAAGGCATGAGGGAGTGTAATCCCTGAGTTGGTACAAATCCATCATTATGTCAAAGGACATTAAGGTGCAAGGGATGTGACCTACCCCAAGTCACCGTGCTAGTTAGGGGCAAAGCTGGGACTCAGAACTCCAAACTCCCTTTCAGCCTCAGGCTCCTTCCAGCACACGAGTGAGTTTTCTGTAATGTTGTGTTGAAGCTCTTTCATTTAAATGAGCTCGGGGGCTGTCCTGTGCCGGGCTCCGCGTCTGCATACCCTGCGTGGGGTTAGGTCAGTGCTGGTCTTTTCATGGGCCCTGCTCGGGTTTCATTTGGTTCCGTGATAAGGCTTTCTGTGCTCTGTGCCGGCAAATACTGGGGAAGCTTATGGAAACCCGCTCGGGCATTTTCCTTCAATATAACAGTGAAAAGGGCCAGTTGCACAGGGAGTGGGAGAGGGAGGAAGGTATTGAAGCGCTCACTCCAGGATTTCACGCAGCCTTTTTTGAGGACGTTGTGAACGTGAAGGTGAAAGTAGACCTGCCTGCGCTGTGGATGAGTCACCACTGCCCTCGCAGCACCGTTACTGGGTATATACCCAAAGGGTTATAAATCATGCTGCTATAAAGACACATGCACACATATGTTTATTGCGGCACTATTCACAATAGCAAAGACTTGGAATCAACCCAAATGTCCATCAGTGACAGACTGGATTAAGAAAATGTGGCACATATACACCATGGAATACTATGCAGCCATAAAAAAGGGTGGGTTTGTGTCCTTTTAGGGACATGGATGCAGCTGGAAACCATCATTCTTAGCAAACTATCGCAAGAACAGAAAACCAAACACCGCATGTTCTCACTCATAGGTGGGAACTGAACAATGAGAACACTTGGACTCGGGAAGGGGAACATCACATACCGGGGCCTACCACGGGGAGGGGGGATGGGGGAGGGATGGCATTGGGAGGTATACCTGATGTAAAGGACGAGTTGATGGGTGCAGCACACCAACATGGCACAAGTATACATATTTAACAAACCTGCACATTATGCACATGTACCCTAGAACTTAAAGTATAATAAAAAATAAAAAGAGAAATGCAAGAAACTGACAGTCAGACATTAGCACCAGGCCTTATAAGGCCAAACCTAAGGGTAGATCATTTGAGTTAAAGATTTAGTAATCTTCCTCCAAAAAAAAAAGACTCAGAAAATATTCAGGGTAAAAAGAAGCAAGTAGTTAGCAATGCTGTGATAATGTTATGAAATAATGATTTTTTTTTTTTTGAGACAGGGCCTCCCTCTGTCACCCAGGCTGGAGTGCAGTGGCTCAGTCACAGCCCACTGCATCCTCAAATGATCCTTCCATCCCCGCCTCCCAAATAGCTGGGACTAGAGGCCACCATGCCTGGCTAATTTTTCTTACAAACCTTTTTTTTTTTTTTTTGTAGAGCCAGGATCTTACTATGTTTCCCAGGCTGGTCTCAAACTCCTAGCCTCAAGCTATGCACCCACCTTGGCCTTCTGAAGTGCTGGGTTTACAGGCACGAGCCACTGTGCCTGACCAAAGACATTCTTTTACATCACCAGAAATACATTTCCAAGCTGCAAGGCCTGGGAATATCTGGCGTTAATTAGAACCAAGATAAACTTACAGTTTCTGTTTTATAACATGGAAAATTACATACATCTCAACTCTTGAAAACGTAGAGAAGGACAGGAATCCACAGCCCGTTGGAGGAGGGACAAAGGGACTTTTCCTGGGTGTTCTGACTTTGCATACCTTAGCACAGACACGGCGTGAAGCAGAACCACATCATGGTCAGGTGCAGCACCTGGGTTCTGACAGTGTTCCCTTTCCCATACCCGGGGGGCAGAATATCGGTTTGGATGTTATTTATGTTTTTAATAATCTGATTTTGAAGGAAAGTAATAGGTATTTAGAAACTTGCATTGATTTTCTCCCTGAGGAAGGAAATGGAAGGCAAATTATATCATCCTTTCACCTTAACTCATTTTGAGTCTAAGTTCTGAATGAAATGGGGAAGGAATCCAGGATGATCGCATCCATTTCTAATATTAGAAATGCCGCTGGTGGCTTGTTTATTTCGCATTACATCCAAAAGATTGAAGGCAGCTTACAAAAATACATAATGAGCAATACGATTTTTAAAAGGAAGAGATTTGAAATCAGGCCTAAAGGAAAACAAGGATTAGAACGAAGTAATGTAAAGCCATGAGGAGGGTTAATCTTAGAAAATGCATGCATTCATGGCTGCTACAATTTCAAGAGGGAGGACACAAGCTTGCTTCCTTTTTTCTAGCAAGCAGCATAAAGGAGACAGGATAGTTATTCAAGAAGAATGTGGTGTTCCTTGACCTGAGTTTGACAGCAAACTCCTCTATGGGGCCTCAAAAAGGAGCATGCTGTGTTCTCCACTCACTGCTGCCACCGTTGAAAGTAGTGTATCTCAGCCGGGTGCGGTGGCTCAAGCCTGTAATCCCAGCACTTTGGGAGGCCGAGGCGGGTGGATCACGAGGTCAGGAGATCAAGACCATCCTGGCTAACATGGTGAAACCTCGTCTCTACTAAAAATACAAAAAACTAGCCGGGCGTGGCGGCAGGCGCCTGTAGTCCCAGCTACTTGGAGGCGGAGGCAGGAGAATGGCGTGAACCCGGGAGGCAGAGATTGCAGTGAGCCGAGATCGCGCCACTGCACTCCAGCCTGGGCGACACAGCGAGACTCCGTCTCAAAAAAAAAAAAAAAAAAAAAGTAGTGTATCTCTTAATGATTATGTTGAATAACCATGCCTACTTATTGGATGTTTTTCATATCCAATACTGTGGAGTCAGTAGCTACCAAAGATTAGCTGCCTAGTAAATGCTTAACACTGCAGTCAATCTGACCACCACACCTTTGCTTTTCATCATGCAGTAAATGAAGAGAAGAACAAGGTTGGGAATTTTTGCTCTGAAAGGTAAGCATCGTCTATGCCGGAAGACATGATGAAGAGTGTTCCCATGTGTCATTTTTGGCTACAATAGAACTTGACTGTTACACCAAGAAGAGTCAATTTCATAACAATGCTGTAGGGTGCCCATAGGGTAGGATATAGGGTGTGAACAAGGGAGGACTAGGGGGCCAGTTCTTCCAAGGTGGGGACTCACTTCACGTGAAGTGTTAGGAAGGGAGTAGGAGTGATAAAGTGCCTGAAAACCACGTGTCAGGCTTCTCCAGAGAAAGAGAACCAACAGGATGTGTATAGAGAGATACTCGTTGTAACGAGCCGGCTCACACAATGGGGACGGCTGGCAGTGCTGAAATCTGCTGTGCAGGCTGGCAGGCTAGAGGCCCAGGAAAGAGCTGAGGCTGCAGCCCTAGCCTACAGGCAGTCTTCCTCCTGGGAGGACCTCAGGCTTCTTCAGGACCTTCGACTGATTGGATGAGGCCCACCTTCATCGTGGAGGGGAGTCTGCCTTACTCAAAGTCTATTGATTTAACTGTTACTCCCATCTGAAAAGTAGCTCCATAGCAACATCTAGACTTGTGTTTGAACAAACATCTGGGCACCATAGCCTGCCCAACGAAGTGAGTGACACGTGAAATTAACTACTACACCAGATTATGAAAGAAATAGAGGGAAGAGGCTAAGATAGTTCATCTGTAGAGTAACCTGGCCACAGATCAGGGCTAAGTCTCTCCACATATGATCGACAGGCGCCTTAGAGAGCGAGGAGTTAGATTGATGCTGTGGATCCAGTGGGCGCCAGCCCCCGGATGCAGCTTTTCGTCTGATGCAGGGGAGAGCAGGTTGCCCTGCTCACCGGGATGGGCTGATTCCCCCCTCTCCAGAAGGTTTCTGGAAGCAGTGAGATCGGCTCTGGGCTTTTGTGGAGGGAACTGTTTCTGCCTCTGGGTGCTCCTAGATCCAGTTCTACTATTCTCTACTATTCTCTGTTAGAGAATATTTAACTTAAGATATTGTGATCATCAAAAATGATTTCTTTTCCAAAACAAATGGTCAGCCTGACCTTGAAAGTGGGAAGGTGGGGGGAGGTGGGGACAAGCATCCCGGTTTGTGATGTGAATGGGTGGGGTGAGGTGGGGACAAGTGTCCGGGTTTGTGATGTGAATGTGTAGTAGACACCCCGTCACAAAGCAGTGCGTATGACTGGATCAGAGCAAAGTGCCAGTACCTCTGTGTGACTTCTCAGGAGCAGGTGAGTGTGATTCTCACTGTTTTCTTCTGAAAGTTCAGAGAGGATATTTTAGAAAGGTAGACGCCAGCCTGTCCTTACCCTAAGGACAGAAACAGATTTCAGTGGACAGTGTAGCCACATTGTTCAGTGAGTGAGGGGCTAAGAAGCGAGTACCAGAGGGCAGGGGGACTTTCCCATAGAAAGAGTTACTGTGTTTATTTTGATTTTACACATTCAAATAAGAAAACAGCCCACACCTCATGCCCCATAAGGTATGACTGAAGTGTGGGTTTCATCACCAATGAGGTAGACCTTGTTGGTGCCCCCAGGGCAGATGCTGGAGGTCTTCATGCAGGTTCTGGGCCTCCTGTTCCATAGAGATCTACCTAGAGGGACCCTGCCCTGTGGGTCTCCGCAGAAAACAGCCTCCCTTGAGCTAGCCCACTCTGTCTCCATAGTTGAGGTTTGCCTCATTCTTCGTAGAAACGCACACTAACATTTCATGGGTTCCCACTTAATGGAAATTTTACAATGACTGGACTCCTCCGGGGTTCTTGAACTGAACCCTGCCCCAGTGAGGTGCGCTTTCATCTGGGACAGAGGAACACCAGACCCCAACTGTCTTTTTGCTCCTAGCAACCAGGGCTCCAGAAAAGCAGCTTCCCAGTGTGTACCTGGCCATCCTTCAGAACTCACCTTCCTGGGTGGGTTGAGAGCCATGGTCATCTCAGAGTCCATCCATCCCTATTTCCTTTAGAATCTCTCTTGCTGTTGCTCTTTGTCTTGCTCTGGCTTTCTATCTGTTTTTCTTCCTCTCTGTATCTCTCTCTTCCCCTCTCTTTGCCTCTCTCTCACACTCTCATTCTCTGTCTCTCCCTGTGTTGCTGTCTTTCTCCCTCTGGCTTTCTTTCTCGTGCTTTCTCATACAACAAGGTTCACAGAGAAGCATGGAAGAGCACGGGGCCTGGGCAGGTTGTTGCCAGGATCTTCCCTGCACTGTGCAGTCAGATGCATTAGCAAGACCGTGCTTGCTGAAGGCCAGGAAAACAACATTGTCGGGAGCCTGAAGGAGGCACTAGAATGTGAGCCAATTAATTTAGAATAAGAAATTGTCAGCGGCCAGCTCATTCTCTCCCTGCAGTCAGCCTCCTGAGAGGCCAAATCATAATGAGAATGTTGCTGTGGTCAGTGAAGACAGAAATCACAAAGGATTGAGTGAATCTTATGAAAACGTCTTAAGAGCAGTTGGGGGGCAGCCCTATCCCAGCCCTCACATGGTTCTGCTCTCACTCTTGTTTTGGGCTTTCCTTTCTTTGGTGCGACACCACTCTGTTTTATTCTCTGAATTTGTTACTGGCACGAGTCAAATTGCTGAAATGCCCACACAGCATAGTTTCAGATAGAGCTGGCCCCCAGTGCCTCATTGGAAGATAAATCCCTGACCTCTCTTTCACAGATGTAGTGGAGGCTGCTTCATGTGTTTCTGGAGGCCCTCGTCACCTCCTGTGTGCTGATCTCTGGGTGAAACTGGGAGGACAGTTTTAGTTCCCTGATTTACAAATTCTTATGGGAACTTCATGATAGTCCTAAACATGAACAAAACAGGAGCCCAAACTATTAAATAGTAAAGCATTTTCATGAGTCAACTTCAAAGTAAATAACCAGGAAGTCAGAGCAAAGAGATAGTAAAAGAAGTCTGATCCTCCACATCGCAATGTAGTATTGTAATTTTGGTTCCCTTTCCCGTGAATTGTCTTTCTTTTCCCTTCCTTGGAATGCATAGGAAGGCTGTTCCACCTTTGCTTTATTCTTCTGGATCCCCAGAAGTTGAGTGGGTGGTATTTTTTTCAAGCTTGAGCCCTAGAATTCTGTAAAGTGCATATGTGGTGTCTCCTGGGTGGCAAGGGATGGCCAAGAGGAGGCCAAAGCCCTTTGCTTCCTGTATTTTCTCTCCCTCGAAACCAGCTTTTAGGAAAGGCTGTGATAAACTCAATCTCTAAGATGTCCATGAATGAGAGGACTTTAAAAGTTATCATTGCGAATGAATGAACAAAGTTTGATGACCTCTTCTATGGATATTTACATTTAAACAGTCCGTGTTTGAAATCAGCGAAGGGAACGGTGTTCTAACTGGGAATTGGGGCACCTTTCATCTAACAGGGAACATATTTGGGGGGCAGAACAACCTTCCTATCTCTGAAATCGCAACTGTTTTCAGTCCTGCCCTTTTGATCTAAAAGACTTAAGTTTCAGATGTTTTAGACGAGGCCAAAGAGTAAAAGTAATATAGAAGTTAAAAGAGGCAACCGGGATCCAACTAATCCGTGTTATTCCATGTGTGACCATTTCAATCATGGAAGAGTTCTTCCCAGCACAGGTCCTGGGCCTGTCATACCCAGGTCACTCAAAAGACAAGCCTAAAATGAGCAGGCGTGAGCTACTTCTCTAGTTCATATTATTGCTAAAATCGATTTTTTAACCAAAGTCACTGTATAAATTTTTCAAAATCTAAGGGAGAAAAAATTTGTAGAAAGAAAATATATATAATATCTGGTATCATGTGGAAATCATAATCATTTGTTTTATCTTGAAAGTATTATTTGATTAACGTCATTCATGCTTAGGTCTGCTAGTGGGGGAGCGTAATGCAAATGATGGAATTAACAAGATTTATTTAAGACTGATCTATTTTAAGCCTGATGGAGACATTTAAGCGTGGAGAATTTAGGAGTGTATGTATGCCTAAGAAACTGAAATCTAAGATAGCAAGATAGAATAGCTCACTAAGTTCTTTTCTTCTTGTGTTAGTAGCTTGAACTTGAGCCATTTCTGATAAGAAATTGAACACATAAAGAAATGGCAGTTCTGCCCCTGTGTACGTGTGTGTGTGTGTTTGTATATGTGTGTGCACACATAAGTGCAGTGCCTTCAGTCTGTGTGGTCTTCCCAAGTGGTGGTTTTAGTCCTACCGGGTTCTGTTTTGTGTCTGGGAGCCTGTCCACTCCTTCTTGGTCCGTTCCCATCTCACAGATTGATGAGTGATGCCCCAACCTTCCACCCCCAGGGACTTGGCAGGACCACGGTCAGAAATGAAGAGAGAAGAGGAAAACACCTGGGGTAGCCGCAGAAATTTGATTTTGTGTGACTTAATCAAGTACCAGTCACAAAGAGAAGTCTGTTGAAACAAAATAAGTAGTTGCAAGCAGGTGCTAAAGAATTCATTGCTTAACAACTCAGATCCTTTGAAAGGTGTACTCTGTGCTTATGGAAGCGAAGATGAGGGTCTAGTGGTGACTCCTTAAGCACTGTGATTAATTAGCTCAGTTCCTTTCTTAAGCACACTTGCATACTGCATGAGGCCTGATGACAAAGAGTCTCTCCTTGACCAAACTCTCATCAGGCCTTTCTGAACTCACTTCTCAACTGGGCCCTGAACTTTGGGTGTCAGTGTTCATCTCTGCATTGGAGACTTTTAGCAAGAACCCTGCAAAGTCATTTTGACCAGAATCCCCAAAGCTGGATATCTGACCCCTCGGTATCTGTTCAGTTTCCTCATTTACCATCTGTCTGGTAATGTTTGATCACCCTGGCATGTCTTTAGCAAAAGCAAGGTTAGGTCAGTTTATCTAGGATCCTCCCTTACCCTTGATCTTACCTCCTAGTAATTTTGCTATCGACTGACCTCCCCTACCTCCAGCATAAACACACTCTCGTCTTTTCTGACCTTTGCTTGTTGTATTGGGAAGTGAGCCTGACCTTCATCCCCAACTGCAGGACCCACTGAGACCAGCCTAGCCAATATGGTGAAACACCGTCTCCGCTAAAAATACAAAATTTGCCTGGTATGGTGGCGGGTTCCTATAATCCCAGCTTCTTGGGAGGCTGAGGCAGAAGAATCACTGGAACCCAGGTCCCTATAACTATCTCAATAGTCCCTATACCTATCTCAATGGTTCTGAATAAAGACTGCCTTATTTTCTTGAACAAATGTCATTAGTAATTTTTAACACTGCTTACCTCAACTCCCAAGATACACACACACACAGACGCATAAGCTAGGGGGCGTTCAGAGTCATCCAGTCTTTAAGTGGGGTCCCGGGTGGGTTAGGTCCCCTTGGAAGGGCCCGAGGGTGGAAGTGAAATGAACAGATGGTGGTGGAGCGCCCTCTTTCGAGCCAGTGCTCCACTCTTGAGTAGAACAGGGCACTGATTCCAAATCAAATCTTTGGTTTTATAAGCTGCAAAAGATCTTTAACATATTTTGTTGTTGTTCAGAAAATTGAGAAAAAGAAATAGCAGTGCTATGAGAAATCAGCTCCACAATCTCAACTGGACCCGGAGCTCTCGAGTGTAATTTAATATTCAGTTCCTCATTAAGAGACCCAGGGACTCCTGAGACTTTTGAAACCACAAGTAATTATTTCATAGGAAGGCCCGCTAGCTTGATCAGTTTGATCCTACCTTCTCAGGGAGAAGGAAGGCAGATACTTGGATTATATAAGGTTAACTCTTTGTGGCAACTTGGTTTTATTTTATATGTTATTCCCTTGACCTCAAGGAGAAAACAGTGCATCTAAAATCAAGCCATCCCTTCCATTTATGCAGGAGTGTCCTGTTGATCCTGTAAGCTTTGCCCTTCTCAAAACTGGTCATCTTCTGTTGAAATCTTTTCCCATAATTTTGCAGCCACTCTTCCTAGTTTGAATTTCACGATTTCAGATCTGCGTTTGGGCACATGCCCTCAGGTCTCTGCTCAAAGTGGTTCCCCAGAGGAGCCTTGCGGCATCACTTCCTGTCCCTTCTCATGGCTCTGTTTTTCCTCATGGATCTTATGCGTCTCCCTCATTTCATTAAATGTATATGGATTTGTCATTTTTTTCTGGAATTTCAATGTCACAAGTACAGGGTCTTATACTCCTCTCTGTCTGTGCGTAGTTTCTTTTTTTTCCTTTTCTTTTTCTTGTCTTTTTTTTTTTTTTGAGTCTGAGTGTCGCTCTGTCACCCAGGCTGGAGTAGAGTGACGCGATCTCACCTCACTGCAGCCTTCGCCTCCTGGGTTCAAATGATTCTTCTGCCTCAGCCTCCCAAGAAGCTGGGATTACAGGGACCCGCCACCACGCCAGGCAAATTTTGTATTTTTAGTAGAGATGGGGTTTCATCGTGTTGGCCAGGCTGGTCTCGAACTGCTGACCTCAGGTGATCCGCCCACCTCGGCCTCCCAAAGTGCTGGGATTACAGGTGGGAGCCACCGCGCTTGGCCAGCTCTGCTAATAGTTTCTAAAACACCATCTCAGGAAATACTAAAAAAAAGGGGGGGGGGAGGGTGAATAAGTGATTGATTGAGTGAATTAATACATTAACCTACCCACTCCTGAAACAGTTTGCTTTTGCTGCCAGATAACGTGTTTTAAAGATTAACAATTTTAGGTGTATATATCTTTAAGAGATGACTTACATAACAATACTGCTAAGGTAAAAGATATAAATAGAAACAGAAATCTGCTTTAATGTGGAGTTTTCCCCATAATGGGTCATTAATTAACTTGTCACATTCTAGCTCTATTCCATTCTAAGAATAAAAGCTTTGGACAAAGTTTTTAACACTCTGGTACATTTCTAGATTTCTGTGTGGTGGGCATCTGCTGTGAGGAGTGGCATTTGGGGCTGGCCTCTCCCTCCTGCCTGGGACCTTTGTCTTGTGATACACGTAGCTGTCTGATTTGCTCTGAATGGGGGAGCTTCTGGTGGTTTCCACAGTCACTGCTTTCGCAGGCATGCTGGATAGGGTCTTTGCTCTATGTCTAAGAATGGAAGAGTAATTCCTATCACCAGTGTCATTATATAGCCAGGATTTTGAGGTTACTGTTCTATCTTATTACATACTCCAAGTGCCTTAGGGGATGAAGCAAAATATTGGGTGAACAGGTACAACTGCTGACATTGTCTGGTAAGTAATAGAGATAAATGCAGTAGCCACAAGAACTCACTTTCCAGAGAGAATGTGAAGAAAATGCATAGGCTGAAGTCTGAACTCAGCTACTCACTCATCTATGGTTTAAAACGATGTGTTAAAATAAGCCTTGTTACTAAGTCACCTGCATCCACCCTCCAAGAAAGGAAGGAAGGAGGAAGGAAAGAAGGAAGTTACAATTGGAACTTTTTTCTAGCAGAATTAATGAATGGTGAGTTTCAGAAGTTACTTGAGTTTTAAGAAATGCCCACTTTCTGTGCCTGGCTTGTTTGGAATTTAGTCCCAGAAAGAGTGACCTCAGGAAAACACGATAAGAGGTCAATTTGTAGCTCCATTATGATACACTGATTTTTGCTTAAAATGCATTTTGTACATGGGCTTTAGATAGCTAAATATGACATGCACTTGTAATGTTTTTATGAAATAGAGTTTGACTCCATGAAGTAAGTAGCTACTGAACCCCGACAGGCCTCCGTATTCTTTTGCTGTCTCCCTTCTCTTGGCGTTTTTCTCTCTTTAATGGCCTTTTATCATTCTTCCTCCATCACGTTTTTCATCTGTTCTTATACACATCGTGCATCCACTCTGATCACGATATTTGAGGCCCACAGTCTTTCCCATAATCAAAACTTCAGTTTGTGTTTGTACATGGAGAATTATGCCAATAAAATAAATCAATGACATTGGACACTGTAGGGAAGAAAATTTTTTTTCCCTCCACTCTCGTAGGTTCAGGGGCTGAGGGTGGAGGGCTGTGAATTAAAGCAACGTCAGACAGGTGAACAGAAGAAAAGGCCTCTACTAATTTATTACTGCTGAATTTTATGTGCATGGGGCATCATGGAAAGAAGTGAGTATGCAAAGGAGAGGTGAGATTTGAAAGCTTATACCAATCTTCATGGGGGAAAGAGAGAGGGAAACACGCCCTCAGAAAAGAGCAGATGATCTGTAGGAGCTATAAGTGGGTCCTGGGAGGACAAATGGGGCATGTGGTGGCTTGTGACCATGTCTGGGTGTGGTGCTGCCTTCTCTGCTCTCCTGCGGTAAGGGTCAGTCTTCCCTGGTTGTGAAACGCCTGAGATGGGATTTATGACAGTGGAGCTCTTTTTGAAGGGGCCCTATTTTGGGGCAAAAATGAGAATTTAGAGAAAGCTTCTCCCTGCATTTCTTGATTCTCAAATGTCTTCAGCTCAAAATGACCCTATGTCACTGTGGCACGTTCTGGACCTTCCTACAGTTAGTAACGTTCTAAGCACCCAAAGAAAAGGAGGGAGGGGAAAGAAAACTGTAGGAAAAGAGAAAAACACTAAGAAAAAACAAGCAGGATACAGGGTAATTATTCCAGATTTTTCTCGATAAGACCCGTTGTTTCTATAGTGAAACCACTTGTTGGTATATATCAAAGTGAATTAGCAAACTTATAGATGTGAAAATGACAAGTAACTTTTTCCCTGGGATCAAATGAGCTCAAACTCTTTGAGACAGTGACTAGGAGAGAAAACAGAATTCCCTGTGTGTGGTCTGCTCAGCTGGCTCAGAGCCCTCACCACCTTGTCCCCATGGCACTGGGGAGGGGAGGAAAGGGTTGAGTATGTACTTCTAAAACTCATTTCAGTTTCTTAATAGTACAAAGTAAGTTGAAAACATGTCAACCATAAAATTGATGAAGCACAATGAAATCAGTCTGAGATTCTAGCAGGAAAGCCTACCCCAACTAATCAAATAAGAAATTTATAATTCTTCAATACAACTCATCCATAAAGCACTCCCAGCATTTATAAAGCACACAACTCTTACAGATTCTGTTGTTCTCTTGATGAATGTTTAAAGCACTCTTGAAAAAGGAAACCCCCACCCAGAGATTCTCTTTTTAGTGGCACTGGTTTCATCTGGGAACTTGGAGGAATATGTCCCTGCTCCAGCCTTAGCTGGTCTTCTTGTCCTTTGGGCACAACTGTGGTACAACTAAGGCCATCTCTGGCACGTCTTCTTAGACGTATTTGAAAAATGAATTTGGAGTTTGCTACAAATTTGCCAGATACTTGTGTAGCATAATGAAATCTGTTTATTTCAAATCACTTAATGATGGAAGTTTCTCCTAATTTATTTTATTACGGGAAAAACTTTAATCAAGAACCTGAAAGGAAAATGACCAGTTATTCAGATTCTGTTCTGAGGACATTTTTGGAAATAAAAGGCCTTATTTCTCTTCTTGATTGGCATAATGTTGGGGAGATTGTTATTGTCATTTCTTTATACATGACAGTATTTCTTACTTCCTTAAGTGGCCTGGGGCTTATCCTTCAGCAGTCAGCTATCTCATAGATTAGCCAGGCATGGTGGTACACACCTGTGATCCCACCTACTTGGGAGACTGAGGCAGGAGGATCGAGACTGGGAGGTTGATGCCGTGATTGTGCCACTGCACTCCAACCTGAGCGACGTTTCTCTGAAAAAAATAAACAAAAATCAAATAAAATGATTTAAAAATAAATATCTCATAGAGTAGCTGCGTGATAAGGCTGTTTAGCTATGAATGGTCTTTGGAAAAGGCAAGGGCTTGCAAGAAGAAAGAAAGAGGCATAGGAAAAGTGAGTTTTAAAATTTTTACAAGTTGTAGCTGTGTCTTGTGTGTGCATATGTGAATCTCATCGAATTGCTCAAAGTACAGTTACACTTCATAATTTTTTCAGTGTCAGTAGTATCATCCTCCTAAATCTCAGAATTGTAATTTTCCTATGTCAATATTTATGGGAAAAGCTGCAGCCAGGGTGTGGAAGGCCCAGCCGGAGTCGGCTCCTGTGATGGCCGCGCGGCTGGAGAGCTGGCGTGGAGCTGCAGGGACCTGGGCGCCTCTTCTCCTCCCTTCCTCCCTTCCCAGGCCGTGCTCCGAAGCCGCGCCTTGGCGGCCAACTCTGCGCCCAGCCTCCCGCGTCCCTCCGCAGCCAGCATGAAGCTGCTGTCGTGAGACCTGCACCTGCCACCTCCCGGGCCCATGCTGCCGCCTAGACCGGTCTGTTCTGCGCCCTGCCCTGCCCTGCTGCTGCAGACTGCGCCCCGGGCCCCTCTTCCCGCCCACCCTTACCTCTGCCGCCCCTCCGTGCCCACCTGGGGCGTCCTGGACGTCTCGGCCTGGCCTCCTTCCCGCTGCCGCCCCGCCCCGCTTCCCCGCTGGGCTCGAACCCGGCGTTGGGGCGCAGCGGTCTCCGCGCTCAGCTCCCGCTCAGCTGCGCGCTCAGGCTCCCGCACGGGGACACCTGTTGCGCCGCCTCCCAGGTGAGGGTCCGGGGCGCTCCGGCTGGGGCTGCTCTTCCAAGCAAGAGCGCTCCCGCTGCCGCCGGATGCGCAGAATGAACGAGAGAAGTGACATCGTCTCTTAAGGATTCTTTTAAAAAGTAAAAATAGCCATTCTTTTATGTATTTATCTAGAGACGGGGTCTCGCTGTGTCGCGCAGGCTGGAGTGCAGTGGTGCGGTCAGGGCTCACTGCAGCCCGGGACTCCTGGGCTCACGTAGTCCTCGCCTCTCAGCCTCTCCAGTAGCTGGGACGATGGCGTGTGCCGCCCTGCCGGCTAGGAGGGCCATTCCTGACTGAGCCTTCTTTTGGCTACTTGTTCTTGCAAGTGTTGTTCCCATATACCCAGCACTGGCTGTGTGTAAAGCGCCTGTTAAATAATAACCAGTAATGCTGAAGGAAGAGCAGATAGGTCCCTCTCTAGGGGCGGTAGCATCAGCCTGGATCCTACTCAGTTGCATCAGAGCATTCAGGGACGTTTTATTTGTTTGTTCTGCTTTATTGATTTTTGTTTATTATTTTTAAGTTTTTAAAAATTATACCTTAGGCTCTGGGATACATGTGCAGAACGTGCAGGTTTGTTACATAGGTATACACGTGCCATGGTGGTTTGCTGAACCTATCACCCCGTCATCTACATTAGGTATTTCTCCTAATGCTATCCCTCCCCTAATCCCCCATCCCCCGACAGGCCCCAGTGTGTGATGTTCCCCTCCCTGTGTCCATGTGTTCTCATTGTTCAACTCCCACTTACGGGTGAGAACATGTGGTGGTTGGTTTTCTGTTCTTGTGTTAGTTTGCTGAGAATGGTGATTTCAAGCTTCATCCATGTCCCTGCAAAGAACATGAACTCATCCTTTTTTTGTGGCTGCATAGTATTCCATGGTGTATCTGTGCCACATTTTCTTTATCTGGTCTATCATTGATGGGCATTTGGGTTGGTTCCAAGTCTTTGCTATTGTGAACAGTGCTGCAATAAACATATGTGTGCATGTGTCTTTATAGTAGAATGCTGATTTATAATCCTTTGGGTATATACTCAGCAATGGGATTGCCAGGACAAATGGTATTTTTGGTTCTAGATCCTTCACTGGAGCTTTTCTTAATGTCTAGTATCACCAATAGCAACTACATACCATCTATATAGAGGCTTCAGTGCTGGCAGATGCAAATTGTTTTGAGTATCCCTTGTGTTTGCTTATGTAATTAGCTCACTTTGCTTTTTCTGTTTGCTTTAGAAGAAGTTTTCAAGCTCAACCTAGAAGTTTAGGTGGGTCAGTAGCATTATCTCAAATCTGTATGTGGAAAATCAACACAAATTTAATCTTTTGGCTCCAAATCAAATCTTGTCAGAAATATTAGGCATTGAAGACTAAGGTTACATTAGGTTGGAGACTTTTAAACTAGGTTTTATGATAAACTTGCAGAAGTCCACCTACATAGACTCAGTTTAAGTATCATTTGGAAGTACTTCAAACCTTTGTGCATCTCACCTAGGACTTCTCGTGAAGGGGGCTGTAGGCTACAATAATACAGTTTATGAAAGTGTAAACTTTACCTCACCTACCTTCCGAATATAATGTACAAACTCTAATAGCATATTGGATTGCAAAACTCAGTGTAGCGTTGCTTCATTCCACTGTGTCTTCCTTTGAATAGAAAGTCTGTGCTCTTTCTCTTCTGTGCTGAGCCTCACACCTGTAGTCAGCTGTGTGGCCTCAAGCAGGTCCCTTTGCATGGCTCTGTGCCCATGATCATGACTGTGACCTCCTGCACAGCATGAGGGGTGCCTTGGGGGATGGACAGGTCCTCTCTGGAAAGTGACACTGGATTCAGACACACATACTGCAGGTGCAGTGTGCAGCATCAGGAGAATGGCCAAAGGACAGTGGCACTCAATCCTGAGAAAGGGAATCACAGGAAAGGTTAATTTGACCCAAAGGAGAGAAAGGATGAGACTCAAAAGGAGAATCGTGGAACAACTCAGAGCTCTTAGAGGGAGTGGGTGATGGTGGTTGTAGAAGATGGAAAGAAATGAAAAGGTAGCAAAGGAAAGACAGCAGAAATAGAACGGAAGTCTTGGACCAGTATGTAAGTAGCCAAGAGAAAAGGTCAAAGAGAAGGACATGTTTATGTCACAATAGGAGGACTATTGAGGGAGTGCAAGTTAATGGAGAGGGGAAGCCGGGGCGCAGGGGGAGAGAGAGTCTTGGAAAGAGGCCACAGGTGATGAGAACATCACAAGATTTCACAAGATTACAGGCCACTGCCTCTTGGAGGGAAAAGCAGGTTGTGGTGTGAACTATCAGTAATTAAGGAAGCGAAATGATAATGTTAACGTGTTGAACACCTACCCCATGGCAGACAATGTGCCAGGTGCTTTGGACAGATTATACGATTCACTGCTCACAGCACACCAATGAGGAAGATACCAGCATAATCCCCAGTAAGCAAATGAGGAAAGTGCAGCTTTGGGATGCCACACACTTAGCAGACATGCAGCCAGGGCTTAATCCAAACTGTCTAAATTTTGGAGATACTTCCCTAAGTAGGAAGATACTTCCCTAAGTAGGAAGGACATCATTGAAACTAAAGAGAGAAAATTCCTGTGGTAAGGAGAGGGCATTATCCTGTTGGGGGGGGGTCACAGAGCAGATACACCAGGGGTTTGAGAGGTGGGAAAAGAGATAAACCAAGAAAGGAGACAGAACAAGAAGAAGGAGACAGACAGACAGACAGACAGACCGTGGGGCTGTTTATGGAAGAGCGGTGAGCCTTGCTGTGGGGAGTTGGATAGTTTGACAGCAGGACTTTCCAGCTGCCGTCACGGAGGGGCAGGTGCAGTAGTTATCTGGATGCATAGTCATCCTCGTTGTGTTCGACATGGTGTGACTAATCTCCTTAGCCTCGCTCTTCACCCAAGGGTACTCTGCAGGGAATATGTTCATTTATGAATCAATCACCCATGCTTTCATCTAAACTTTGTTTATGTTTCTTAAATCATAGTCCTCTACAACCTTTGGGAGTAATGGACTTGATATTTTGAGTGCCTAATGTGTATAGTTTTTGCGTAGAGAGGTTTTGCTGCTCACTTCCTCAGATGTTATGGTCATACAATTTACTGCCCTTGATTAGGGAACTCTATTTACATATGAGTTAATCTTAGCTGTGTATTATTTTGCCAAGTACACATTGATTCTTCAACAGCACTGATTAAATAACTTTCTCAAGAAAAGACAGAAAAGAGGGAGTATTTAGGGACTACGTGCTCTTAGGAAGAGCTGACATGCCAATTGATAAAAAAAACACACAAACAACATCCAAGATATAGGGAAAACCATATGTATGAGGCTGAGGGTTCTGAAAAGAAGAGTGAGCCTTGGTGTGATTGAGTCAGTTCGGCCCTAGGCAGGGGCTGCAGGCATTCCCAGCCTCATGTAAGAGCTTCTACAAATGATAGTCGTAGAATATTTGCTTTCTGCCAATCATAGTATCAAATATTATTTTCATATTTTTAAGAGCATATCAGACACTAAAATAGCTAACACCATTTACCTTAAAATATCTTAATGCCAATTTACTTTGCTAAGTAAATTGCATTCATTTGAATAGGCATATTCCTTGTTTCCTTGCTTGCAAAGAAACCTGCGAGGTAGGTCCTGTTACTGTTCCCTTTCTACAGGGAAGATAATTGAGGTTCATGGAGAATGGCCTGCATTATAAGGAAGTAGCAACGCTGAGACTCTTGACTCTTGTCTGGGTGACTCCAGAAACTGTGGTCTTAAAACCGCTGTTATGCCGGGTGTTACGCAGGGAATCTTGTTTCCTATTTCTGGAATTATCTTTTTCAAACCTCGTTTTGATTGTTCCATTTCTGTGGCCACCCTCCCTACAGTGCATTAAATGCAAGTCCTTGGCCTGCTGCCCCTGAGCTTGCATCTGGACTTCCTACTTCACATGGGATTTGCAGACCCAAGGTTCTCATGCTTGAGCATGCCTCTGAGTCACGTGGGGGGCTTGTTTCGACACAGCTGGCTGCATCCCACCCCCAGAGTTTCTGAATAAACTGGTCTGGGATGAGGCCCAAGAATGTGCATTTCTAACAAGTGACCAGGTGACGCTGATACTGTGGTCTGGAGACCCTACTCTGGGAATGAGTGCCTGAGACCACAGCAGAAGGAATTACCATTAGATTGTTTTAACTCAGTGCTTAGCGGAGGTCACCTTTTAATACAGAGAACATATTATGATTTTAAGAATTTAAAATAAACTTGGTTAAACCACACCTTTTATAGGGGCTGATACATTTTCAAACAGCCAGTGCAAGCACCCTGCCTTTGGAGTCCACATGCTCCAGGTGGAACTGTGTCACACTTCAAGAGTTTACCATCCTGAACTGGTTCTTCTTGTGCACTGCATCCTGTAGCCGCCTTAGTCAGAGCAGTTAAGATGAAAGGGGGTGGGTGAAAATGTCCTGGGCTTTGTCACTCCTAGATCCTACTAGAAATAAGAAAACTCCACTGCCAACACCTGTGGCCCGCACAAGTCCTGGAAGGCTCCACTGTTTGGCGGTTCACTCCGCGGGCTCTGGCATTGGAGACTTTGACTGGAATCTGGCTGCCCCATAACCCAGCTGTAAAACCTGCAACCGTGACCCTCTGTTTTCCTTCACTGTAGAACAGAGACAGTAATACAGGATGCGTTCGGGGCCGAAGTGAGGTGATATTCACGTATTATGGAGTGGTGTGCTCTCAGTCAATCCCTGTCCTGTTACTTTCACACCAAAAACACCTAACCCCTGCAATTGGTGTGCACTGGGATGGGCACCAGTTCCTGTGCTGGCTGAGGTCATTTTCAGAAAGGATGGATAACCCCTTGCCTCCCTGGAAGAAGGTAGAGATGAGTGTTCAGATCTAGAGGTGGCTGTAGTGGAAATAGAGAGCCCTGTTCCTTCTTGCTCAATGCTTCCTGGGCTGTGAAGTGACTGGCTTCATGATTCTTCTTCCTGACACGTCTTCTTCCCTTTTGAGAGCAACTCTGGCTGTCTAGATGTGTCCTAGGACCATGGAACGTTTCTTCTGCACAAATCCTTCCTCTTTCAAGGCAGGAGGCTCCTCAGACCTCCATTCCCGTAGATACCCTGAGTCCTATGGGTGACATAGGAATCCCTGAAGAGGCAAGAGGCACTAGATTGCCTTCCTACTTCCTGCCCTACCCTGCATTTGACGTGCACTCATGATTAACAAGACAAGTAATGACTGTCAGGTTCTCAGCGGCTTGCAGACCATTTCGTATCCTTCCATGTTCGCCTTTAGTTTCTGAACTGCTTCACATAGGTGGCCAATGGCTCATGACAAGCCTGGAAGGGTCACTGAAGCCCTCGGCCTCCCCCTACTTCACCACCCTGAGTGACTTCAGTGCGTACAAGAAGCTGGGTATGCTGCTGGTGAGTGGAAAGTACATTACCTCTGACAAATGACTTTTCAGAAAGAGTCACAATAAAAATATACTGTTCTTGTTTCCCACCTGCCAAATAATAGAAATGCACTACTCAGTTGGTGCCTTAAAAATTGTTTGACCATAAGTAATATGGTACTTGGGTAGAATGAAGGAGTAATGCTTTCATCTGAACAATTCATTTCCCCTGAAACCTAAATATAGCATCACACTTGGCTGGATTATTGAGGAGTTTCACAGAGGCCGTTTTTTTGGTGCTGGTGTGCTTATGTAAGCATGCTTTCCTTTAGACAGTGGCTTCAGGCTAAAAAGCAGGTCTGTGTGTGCGTGTGTTTGTGCGTGTGCTTGGTAAAATAACAGTCTAAGGTCAGAGGGTTTCTACTGTGAATTATCTGAGGTTGAGAAAGGTTTTATACTTGTGAACCTACTTGTCTCGGTGGCTCACCACATGTGCCATTTCAACACAAATGCATGCTTTTTATTATCATCCATTATAAATAGCCAGGTTTATACTTTTTCTTCCATATAACTTTATAGTTTTTCCTATTGCTGTCATATGAAGTAGCTCATTAGCAACTTTAAAAGAAAAAAAAAAAGAACACATAAGCCTGTACGGCAGTTAGATGAGGTTTTATCATTTCCATTTTGAAGATTAGGGAGTGGTGCCCCAGTAAGATGAAATGACTTGTCAGGAGCGCCCAGCCCTTCCAACGTGAGTGCCCACATCAGCATTGATGGTCTCCTTTTACCTGACACGAGCTCCTTCTTCTCCTTTATTTCCTATTCCTCCTCTTGTCATACTTGGGAAACGGAATGTCACTTTAGGTGGAACAGAGGGTAAATATCAAAAAGAAAATGTTCATTTGCTATTATTACCGTCATTACTACGTCTGTTTAAAAGATACTTTTAGTTTTTAAATCTTGATTCTTTAATTTTATGTTTACATCCAGCCTTACAAATAGCAGTTTGGTAGTCTCTGCTACCTTTGCAATTTTGCGTGATGATTTTGTTTTACATGTGTTAAATGAGAGGATTTAATTCTGTGATCTTGAAGATTTCTTCCCTCGAAATGGAACTCATGGAGAGAGAGAAGAATGGTGAGGCTGGGAAGAGTGATGGGGAGTGAGGGATAAAGTGGGCATGGTTAACATACAGATGGATACAGTGAAGAAGATCTAGTGACAGGTGGCACAGTAGGGTGACTATAGTTTAAAATAACATATAAATAATAATTAAAATGCTAAAATATAAAATAAATGTAAAAAATATACTATATATATAATGTTTTTAAAAAAGTAACTAAAACAGTAGAATTGGAATGTTCCTAGAGTTCTTAACACAAAGAAATGATAAGGGCACTCACGCCTGTAATCCCAGCACTTTGGGAGGCCAAGATGGGTGGATCACCCGAGGTTGGGAGTTCAAGACCAGCCTGACCAACACGGAGAAACCCCGTCTCTACTAAAAATACAAAATTAGCTGGGCGTGGTGTTACACGCCTGTAACCCCAGCTACTTGGGAGGCTGAGGCAGGAAAATTGCTTGAACCCAGAAGGTCGAGGTACGGAGGTCGTGGTGAGCTGAGATTGCGCCATCACATTCCAGCCTGGGCAGCAAGAGCGAAACTCCATCTAAAAAAAACAAAAACATAAAAAACACCAAAGAAATGATAAGGGCTTGAGGTGATGTGTACCCCATTACCCTGGTTTCATCGTTACACACAGTATGACTGTATCAGAACATCACATGTACCCCATAAGTATATGCAACTATGAGGTACCCATAATCATTAAAAATAAATACTAAAAAAAATGGATTTTAATATACAAAAAAATGATTTCTTCCCACCACAAAACATACACAATCAAGATTGATTGAAATTGTAAATGAAGATGAGACTTACAATTCTGGCCAACATGGCGTATTCTTCTTCTTGCCATGCCCCTTCCACAACTGAAACACCCTGAACATGGTACAACAAAACATGGGAGGATTCTGACAGGTGGAAGAATAAGACCACAGAACGGAAGACCACCATGGTGGTGGTTTCCCGGGATTTTTGTTGTCTCCTGTGTTTTCGAGACGTGGTGCTAGAGAAGGCTACATCCTGGAAGCACTGATGGAGAACTCCAACCAAAGCCCAGCTCCCAGGCAAACACCCAAAAGGGCGCCCCAACAGAACGGAAGACATTCTTGACAACACCTGCCCTGGTCCAGCCAAACACCAACAGAAGCATTGCATCTCCCTCCCACTCCCATAGTTCCCTGGGGTTGAAGTGGGAACTAATAATCCACCTGTCACTAGCACAGCAGAAACAGTAGCAAAATTCAGATTCCCCTGTCAGGCGGTGTTGACCAGCTGACCAGGGAGCTGATCCTCCATCCCTCTCCTGTCAAGCACATGCTGACAGGCCTTAGTAGAAATTGATCTTCCATCCAGTTCTCCCAGTGGGGTAGTGTCGGTAAAGTCCAGTCGGGAGTTAAACTCCACCTTGACCTAGAAACAAAGAAAGTAATCACAAAAGATCTAACATCTGTATCACCAGACACCTAGAAGAAAGGAGTATGGGCCTGAAAAAAAATCCAAGGTATAATAGCTGGAAATTTCCCCAAATTTGGCAAATGCTGAAAGGAAAGAAATATCAACTATGAATTTTATAGCCAGCAAAAATATCTTTTGGGATATTCCCTTCAAGGTATTCTAAGATGAAGGGAAATGTAAGAGAATGTGTCCTCAGTAGACCTACCTAGAAAGCATGTCTAAAATAAGTTCTCTTAGACATGAAGGAAATGCTGACAGAAGAGGGTTGACAACCATGAAGGAAGACAGAACAATGGGATGAGTACATGAGTGATAAATACAATAGGCTGCCCCTCTCCTCAAGAGTTTTAAAAACTTCTGTTTGAAGATTGAAACAAAAATTAACGTTACTATCTGATGTAGTGCTCAGTGAATGTAGAGGAGGCCTGGGCAGCATAGCAAGACCCCATGTCTACAAAATTTAAAAACAATGAGCTGGGTATGGTGGCACATGCCTGTAATCAGTCCCCAGCTACTCAGGAGGCTGAGGTGAGGGTCGTTTGAGTCCCAGAGTCCGAGGTTATAGGGAGCTATGATCACCACTGCACTCCCACCTGGGCAATAGAGTGAGACGCGGTCTCTATTAAAAACATGTAAAGGAAATTCTGAAGTCATTTCTATTTTAAAAGATGGGAGAATAAAGACTTAATAGAGGACAAGTTTTTAAATTTTGCTCAAAGTGTTAAAATGCTGATACCAATAGGCTCTGATGTATGACTTACGTATACGTTAAAACTTAAAATAATCGCTAAAAATCATACAAAAATATACATTGGAAAACACTATAGATAAATTAAAATGGACTTCCAAAAGATGTTCATGTGATCTATAAGAATGCAAGAGGAAAAACGAACAGAGGTATAGAAAACAGAACAAACAGAAAAAAAGAAATAAATTGGCAGGCTTTAGCCTTGACCTGTCAATATCTATTTTAAATATAAAAGGTCTAAACATAGCAATTTAAAGACAGGGATTTTCAGAATGAATAAAAACTAGGATGCAAATTCATTGCATGCTTTCCGATAAACTCACATTAAACATGACAGCACGGGTAAGTTGAAAGTCAGGTGATGAAAGATATGTTATACAGGCACTAACTTTTAAAAAAGCAGGCATGACTATGTCAGATGATGGAGATTAAAGAACAATGAAAAGAAGGACATCGCATCACAATTTAAAACATCAGTGTAGCAATTAGACATAGCAGTCCCGAATACGCATGCACCAAAACCATGAACTTCGTGACACCAAAACTAATAGCTTAAAGGAGAAACAAATTCACCATTAGAGGTGGAGATTTCAGTACCCCACGTTTAGTAATTTGTAGAGCTATTAGATAGAAAATCATATAATGTTCATAAAAATAGCACAATTGAAAAGTTGAATACATCAGTCGTTGCCAGGGTTGGGATTAGAGAGGAGGGAGGCTGATGTGGCCCTGAAGGGGGTCACGAGGGAGACCTGTCACAGTGAACGATTCTGATTGGTTCTGTATCTCAATTGTGGTGGTTGCACAAACCTGTACATGTGATAGGATTGCACAGAACTACACACACACACACACACACACACACATGCTTATATGTAAAGCTACTGAAACCTGAATGTGGTCTGTGGAATGTACCAATGACTATCTCCTGGTTTTTGATCTTGTACTAGAATTATGCCAGATGAGAGCCGTGGGGGACACTGGGCATGGGGTGTGTGGAACCATCCTGGGCTTTCGAACATTTGCAACATCTTGTAAAGCTATAATTACTTTAAAACAACTGTAAGGGCTGGGCGCGGTGGCTCAAGCTTGTAATCCCAGCACTTTGGAGCCCCGAGACGGTGGGGGGATCCACGAGGTCACGAGAATCGGAGACCATCCTGGGCTTAACACGGTGGAAAAACCCCTGTCTTCTACCCTCGAAAATACAAAAAAACTAGCCCCGGGTGGAGGTGGCGGCGCCTGTAGTCCCCCAGCTACTTGGAAGGGCTGAACAGGAGAATGGGGTGGGTAACGGGAGGCCAGAGGCTTTTGGCCCAGTGAGCCTGAGATCCCGGCCACTGCCACTCCAGCCTGGGGCCGACAGAGCGAAATTCTTCATCTCAAAAAAAAAAAAAAAACAACGCGACTGTAAAGCAAATGAAGAATGCTAACACTAAACGATGTGCTGGGTCTGTTGGAGTTGCCTCTGTGTTCCTGGTAATGCTTTTCCTGTCCTCATGTCAATGTGTTTTCCTTTCCTGACCTGATTTGGGTTGGAGTTATAATGACGCTGCCCTGAAACATACTCCTGTGCACTGTGCACTAGAAGGGCCTTTCTCTTGTGATTGCTGGGGCGAGCTGTGCGTGCGAGGACAGGGGTTGTGGGCACCTTTTTTCTAAGGCCGAGGCTCTCCCTGTTCATCTGTGCAGGGGCACCTCGGCATGGAGCCACACACAATAATGAGGCCTAATTGTTGTGGGGTTTTACGCAAACCATTGAAAGCTAAAAATAAGGCCGTTTGTTTCCTGATGCAGGTGTAACAGCTGTGGAAATGCCCCTGGCTGTGAACCGGGCAGTGTAACCCAGTGAGGAAGTCGTGGTTGGCTGTGTCTATGGATGGGAGGGGAGGATGACTGAGCTTACTTACTCCTTGGATAAATCTTCTTTTCTGCCCAACCCAGTAGAGAGTTAACACTTTATATTCTGTCAGGGTTCTTTTAGAGCTATCTTTGAAAGCATAGAATCTTTGAAAATTGTAACATTCATGCTTTTCTATGGTAACAGCAATGCCTATTTTCTTTGTATGAAATGTGGATAAAGATGAAAGAGGATAAGTATAGATCAGCTGGGAAGATGTATTTCTGGTAAACATCCTTCCTTTGTATGCACTGCACAGGTTCTAAAGCCTCCGTTCATTCAGAGGGATTGTGTTTTGATGATTATTAAAGATGGCATCTGAGGAAAGTTAGGAAGTGCAGTGGAGATGAGTCATCTGTGGGTTATATTTTAATTTGACTATCTCGGCTGAGTTTAATTGAATACTCAGTGTCTGTTATATAATACAACATTTTTTTCATGTGGTTTGTGGCAATCAGAGCTACACGTCAGGCATAACAACCATATTAAGAGCTTAGCAATCATATAGCCAAATTCCTTCCTAGGCAGTACTTCGGCCTGAGAACTGGAAGGATGCTGGTCCATGCAGGTCTAGGTTCACATCCTGGCTTGCTTTCCCCCTGCTTAGCCAGGCTGTTTCTGGTGGGATGAGCTCCTGCATCTCCTTGGGTATCCCCTCTCTTCATTGCAAGACCCCCTCCCATCCCCACTCTCGTCTTCTCTGCGTCCCATATGCATTTCCCTCGCCATACCTGAAACCCCTTCTTGCTCTTGTGCGTGTAAGCCTTTCCCTGCACACTACTGTGCTCCACTCCAGAGGCCAGAGGTGCTGCTTTTGTCTGCGTTCCCCAAGCACCTCGTAAATGTTCCCTGGCTGACGAGTGAATATGATGATGAAAAGGGACGCCCGTGCAGACATCTCCCAGGGGTCTTGCATACAGGTGCTGAGAATTAAAGGAAACTTTAATTTGACTTAGCTCTTAGATGCCAAGTGTGTTAGATACTGAAGAGTTTGCAAATAATTAAGGGGAGGCAAAGAATTGTGTGTGTGTGTGTGTGTGTGCGTGTACATGTGCTTTGCGTGTGGGTTTGTATGTATGTGTGTATGAGTAGGCATGTGCACGTATGTGGGTATGTGCTTTGCGTGTGGGTTTGTATGTATGTGTATGTGTAGGCATGCGCAGGTATGTGGGTATGTCATAGTTTTCTCTTGAGCATATCAGTGTTGAGAATTCAGCTGGTGATCAGGAATCATGAGTCTCCTTCTCTGTGACTATCTCAGACTACTCAATTTGCCTGTTTTTACCTACACTAATTGTCAGTGAGGAAATATTTCTTTTAATTTTTTTTTATTCTTGGGTGGGCACAGTGGCTCAAACCTGTCATCCCAACATTTTGGGGGTCCAAAGTGGGAGGATCACTTGAGTCCAGGAGTTCGGGACCAGCCTGGGCAGCATAAGGAGACCCCCACACCTCTACAAATAATTTAAAAATTAGCCAGGCATACTGATGCAAGCCTGTGGTCCCAGCTACTTGGGAGTCTGAGGTAGGAGGATCGTTTGAGCCTAGGAGGTTGAGGATGCGGTGAGCCATGAGCATACACTACTGCACTTCAGTCTGAGCGACAGAGCGAGACCCTTCTCAAAACCCCTTGCACCCCCCAAACCAAACAAATATTTTTATAATTCATTATCATTTCTGGATGTGGGCACTTGGCATTTCACTTTAACATCATAACAGCTCTTTGTGGTGTACCAAGCAGGTTCTGTTTCACTTTGCAGGTGGGGAAACTGAGGCTCACAAGAGTTGTGACCAGAAGAGGCAAAACCAGATCTACAACCCAGGTTGTCTGTATCCTGGGTGCTTTCCCCAAAATATCCCACAGAATCTGGCTGCTATGTGGTGGTGGTTCTCTGTATGATAAACAGGCCTGGACTTTCGCCAGATTTGGGGAATAGTCCTTACTGTCAAAGCATTTTGGGCAGTTGCCAGTTGCTTTTCATTCTAAATTAGGCAACTATTAACTCTGATGTATTTATCCTCTATATATAGAAGCTTAGAAGAGAGAAACGAGGAAATTGAGTTGGGGTTTCAAAAATCCCTCACCATCTGAGATTGGGTGGTTTTAACTACAAGGTAACAAAACTGTTTATTACACACATTTGGTTGCTATGGAAATAGCCATAGTTGTCCTAATCAACTGAATATCTAGAGGATCCTAGTGCCACCACATTTACATGTATATTTTCCCTTTTTCTTTTTCGAGATGAGTCTTGCTCTGTTGCCCAGGCTGGAGTGCAGTGGCACGATATCGGCTCACTACAAGCTCCGCCTCCCGGGTTCAAGCAATTCTCCTGCCTCAGCCTCCTGAGTAGCTGGGATTACAGGTGCCTGCCACCATGTCTGGCTAATTTTTGTATTTTTAGTAGAGACTGGGTTTCACTATGTTGGCCAGGCTGGTCTCAAACTCCTGACCTTGTGATCCACCCACCTCGGCCTCCCAAAGTGCTGGAATTACAGGTGTGAGCCACCACGCCCGGCCCCATTTTCCCTTCTGATGCTCAGGCCTTCTGTTAGTGGCCGCTCCCTGAAGTGTGCCTTTTAAAGGGATTCCTCCCTGATTCCTGACAATACTGGCAACAAGATGCTTTTACAATGTAGCTGTCTGTGTGGGCCTCCCCATGCGTGGCCCGGTGCAGGCTGGCGCCCATGGTGGGTGGTGCTTTCTCTCCAGGAAGGTGCTGGATTATGCTAATAAACTACCCCTTTCTTGACAAAGAACATGTATTTCTTCCTCATTTCCATCTTCTTCTTTCTACTGTCTATTCAGACTACCAGGTGAATCGGTTTGGAAAACGGGATATTTCAGTCAAGTTTGTTGAAAAGAGTCTCAAGATTTTCAGCTTTCCATTTGCCATCATCATGAGACTTAACTATTTTTTCTGGGGGGGTGGGGACATCGCCTAGACTGGAGTGCTGTGGCACGATCTTGCAACCTCTCCCTCCCGAGTTTAAGCGATTGTCCTGCCTCAGCCTCCCAAGTAGCTGGGATTAAAGGTGCTCCCCACCACGCCTGGCTAATTTTTGTATTTTAATAGAGATGGAGTTTCACCACGTTGGCCAGGCTGGTCTCAAACTCCTGACCTCAAGTGATCCACCTGCCTCGGCCTCCCGAAGTGCTAGGATTACAGGCATGAGCCACGGTGCCTGGCCTTAACTTGCTTTAAATAAACTATTGGTTTCATTTTTCAAACAGAAAGTGAAACTTCAACAAGCTAAAGAATAGTGCATGACTTGAACCATTGACAGTGGTCCCATGGCTGCCTCCAACAGCCTCCCAGGCCCCTTCCTGAGCCATCACAGGCATCTGAAGGCACGATCTTCACCCCTGGGTCTCAAGAACAAAATAGAGTGGACGTAGCCTCTGTATTCATGTGGCTGAATGGGAAAGTGAAAACAAATTCCAGGGACTGAAATGGAGTTGCTTGTAGGAGCAATTTGATCAATGTATTTTACTGTGGTGATTCTCACCTATGACCTGTCGTCCAAATGGGTATCCCGTGACTTTCTTTGGTACTGAATTCTGGTTCTGAGTGTTCCATTTCAACTGACAACATAGCAGTTCCAGAATGTTTGCAATCAAAATGGCCAATTTCCATTCAGATGTCAATCACTATGCGTGAGGAAATCAACATTACCTCACAGATGTGTGAGCACCTACACAAAGCCTGCAAATGCTGGACAGGAAACCTCATGCAAATAATACGGCAGCATTGTCAGGAATGATGGAGGAATCCCTTTAAAATGTACACTTCAGGCAGCAGCAGCTAACAGAAGGCCTGACCATCAGAAGGGAAAATGTACATGCAGATGAATGTGTGGCAGCAGTGGGATCCTCCAGATATCCAGTTGATTACAAGAACTATGACTATTTCCATAGTCAGCGGCATTCTTTGGAATCAGACAGATGTGTATGGACTGGAGTGTGTACATATTAGGGCCATAACTTAATGTAAGCTCCCATCGAGTTCTTGACTGCTGCCTAGATAGAGCTGATTTATTGAGATAGGGGAATTGCAGTAGAGAAAGAATTTAATGCACATAGAGCCTGCTAGATGGGAGACAAGAGTTGTATTATTTCCTCAATCAGCCTCCCCCTAAAATTGAAAAATTCAAAGGCTGGGGTTTTTTAGAGATAGTTTGGTGGGCAAGGGGCTGGGGAATGCTGACTGGTCAAGTCGGGGATGAAATCATAGGGACCAAAACTGTCTTCTTCTTGTTTTTCATTCCTGAGTGGGATCACATAAATAGTTGAGCCAGTTTACTGGTCTGGGTGGCACCAGCTGGTCCATCGCAGTGCACAGTCTGAAGAATGTCACAAACATCAGTTTCAGGTGTTACAATGGTAAGTTATCCATAGGAGCGACTGGGCAAGTTTGGAACCTTGTGGCCTCTGGCTGCAGGGCTCCCTAGCCATAAATTCTAATCTTGTGGCTAATTTGTTAGTTTAACGAAGGCAGTCTGGTCTCCAAGTAAGGACGGGGTTTGTTTTGGGGAGGGGCTGTTATCTTCTTTGTTTCAAAGTTGAACTCTAAGCTGAATTCCTCCCACAGTTACTTATGGTTGGGCCCAGGAATGAACCAAGGGCAACTTGGAACTGAGAAGCAAAATGGGGTCAGTTAGGTCAGAGTTTCTTTCACTGCCATCATTTTCCTATGTCAGACTTTTCTGTCGTAATTTTTCCAAAGGCAGTTTCATTAAGTGAATAAAACCCTTTGAAATTCAGTTTCCTATGAACTAGAGATGACACTTCTGCTTCTCATGTTTGCTGTGAGAATTTAACAAGGCCACCTGTATAAAGCACCTAACACAGTGTCTGAGACATACCATGATCTCACTAATACTCCCTTTTCTGGTCTTCAGCTCACTGTGTTTAGAAAATAAACACAATTTTACCCACACTTGAGCATATGGGGTGGCTAGCTTGTCACCTAACATCCATCCATAGATTTAGATCATACAGGTCTCTGTTACTAAACTAGGGCAAGTGAGTATTAGTATGTTAGTATTTCGTTGTCAGAATAACTTTGGATTGCATTTGGCAGTTAGGATTCAAGTCAGAGAATTATCAACCATTGATCACCAGTTTTCTCTGAAATAATCTGAACACTGGTGAAGAGAAGCCACTCACCATTTGATACCGCTCAAAGGTGAAGAATATTCCATTAAATAAAACACTAAAGATAAACCTCTCCTCAGGAGACAAAGGGCCAACCCCTAATGAAGCCCACGCTGCGGGTCCTACGGTCGTCTCCTGCTCACGAGAAACTGGTCGCTTCTGGTGTGAGTTAAGATGAATGGAGAGGGAATTGGTTCGGTGGCTCACGCCTGTAATCCCAGCACTTTGGGAGGCCGAGGCAGGTGGATCACAAGGTCAGGAGATTGAGACCACGGTGAAACCCCGTCTCTACTAAAATACAAAAAATTAGCCGGGCGCGGTGGCGGGTGCCTGTAGTCCCAGCTACTCAGGAGGCTGAGGCAGGAGAATGGCGTGAAACCAGGAGGCGGAGCTTGCAGTGAGCCGAGATCGCGCCACTGCACTCCAGCCAGGGGGACAGAGCGAGACTCCGTCTCAAAAAAAAAGAGAAAAAGCTGAAGAACATAATAAAGACTGGAAGTTCCCCAAATAGTGAATTGCGTTTCCCTTCTTCCTAAATACAGAAAGGAAGGGTGTTACTTGCCACTCTGAGACAGATGGAGCTACGAGGTAAAGCATCATTATTGCTGTTTCAGTCTCTGTTTGAAACATCGTTTGCTGGGACTTAGATCAACAAGGATCTCAAAACTCAGACAAGAATTTTTTATTTTAATCCTGCATTTTAGGACAGGGGTCCCCAATCTTTTTGGCACCAGGGACCAGTTTCATGGAAGACAATTTTTTCCACAGATGGGGGATTGGGGGAGGGGTATGGTTTCGGGATGAAACTATTCCACCTCAGATCATCTGGCATTTGACTCTCATAAGGAGTGTGCAACCCAGATCTCTCACATGTGCAGTTCACAATAGGGTTTGCGCTCCTATGAGAATCTAATGCTGCCGCTGATCTGTCAGGAGGCCAGGCTCAGGCGGTCAAGCTCATTCCCCTGCAGCTCTCCTGCTGCTGTGTGGCCCAGTTCCTAACAGGCCATGGGCTGGTCCCAGTCCACAGCCCAGGGACTGAAGACCTCTGTTCTAGGATAGTCAGAGTGAAATGAACAAAGGTTAGCTATGTGTAAGGTACTTAAGGAAAAATCGTAAGTTTGCAGCAAACAAATCATGCCCCTCAGGTTTTCTGAGAGACTCTGATTTTATGTGTCAACTAATCTTTATTGGCAACATTTGCTATTTATGAAGTTTGGGAAGGATGAACTGAGTTTGCCTTGCACTGAGTCACTAGACAATTTACCTTTCCGGAGCTGGAGGGAAATGAGAGATGACGACTGCCTCCCTTTTTTACGGGTGTGGAGGTGGAAGCCCAGGTAGGTGAGTTCTGCTGAGAGTGACAAAGCTCAGCTCGGGGCTGTCCCCTGTACCACGCGGCCTGACAGAGGAGGCAAGCGCTATCTGACAGCTGTGAAAATATGCATCCGTATCTGACGGCTGTTAAAACATGCATGTCCCAAAACAACGAAGAGATGAGAGGCAAATAACAGAAATGGAAAACTAACTTGCCCATATATGCTAGTCAGAGGTTTAATAACCATAATATAAAAAGAGTGCTGTGATAACAATAACTCCAACCCTGAACAAAACAGTGATGCAGGTGACTTGTGCTTGGAAATTAAAAATGTAAATTAAAACAATGATGAGCTTCCTCTTTGGTCTGTCTGATGAGCTGACTAGCAGGTGCCTGAGTTGTGAGGCCGTTCAGGTATACAGGCACCGACAGGTACAAGTACACAGGTATGCAGAAACCGAGGGTTTTCCCATGTGCTCATAGCCATAAAATGTGCATTCACCCCCAGTGTGCATCTTACAAAATAATAATGTGGAAGCTTGCCTTTATGTCTATGGAGGTGTTCATCATTATGTTGTTTATAATAGTTAAAAGAGAGAGGTGGGTTAAATAAATTATGATATGTCAGACAGTAGATTTGCACATAATGAAGTGATTATTAAAGAATTTTGAATGTGGAAAGATGTTCAGCGTGAAATTTTACATAATGTGAAGCACGCAGCACAAAATTCAATATAAGCATGATCTCCACTATATTAAATTAACCCATATGTGCAACACAAACTTGTAAATCAATTCACCAAGATATTCACAGTACTTATCTCAAGATAGTGGGGTTTTTGTTTGCTTTATTTTTTATAAACATTCTACAATAAACAGAAATTATGTTATAATCAGAGAAAGGAATATACTTATTTAAAAATAATTGCTAGGCAGGGCATGGTGACAGTCTTAGCTACTCGGGAGAGTGAGGTGGGAGGATAACGTAACCCCGGGAAATCAAGGCTACAGTGAGCCGTGATTATGCCATTGTACTCCAGCATGGGCAACGGAAGTGAGACCGTGGCTCCAAAAAAGGCAAAACTAAAACCAAAACCAAAAACAAACAAATAATTTACAAAGATAAATTAAATTGAACCTCCCTTGCGTTTTTTCAGGTAAGGTCTCACTCTGTCACTCAGGCTGGAGTGCAGTGGTACAGTCACAGATCACTGCAGCCTTCCTCATCTCACATGCTCCTCTTAAATCAGCTTACCCAGGAGCTGGGACTACAGGTGTGTGCCACCTCAGCTGGCATTTTTTTTTTTTTTTTAATTTATTTTTTGGAGAGATGGAGTCTCACTATGTTGCTCAGAATGGTCACAAACTCCTGGCCTCAAGCAGGCCTCCTGCCTCGGCCTTCCAAAGTGCTGGGATTACAGGTGTGAGCTACTGCACTTGGCCAAACCCATTTTTAAGAGCACCTTTATTGGCCGGGCGTGGTGACTCACGCCTGTAATCTCAGCACTTTGGGAGCCCGAGACGGGCGGATCACGAGGTCAGGAGATCAAGACCATCCTGGCTAACACGGTGAAACCCTGTCTCTACTAAAGAATGCAAAAAATTAGCGGGGCGTGATGGTGGGCACCTGTAGTCCCAGCTACTCGGGAGGCTGAAGCAGGAGAATGGCGTGAACCCAGGAGGCGGAGCTTGCAGTGAGCCGAGATTGTGCCACTGCACTCCAGCCTGGGCGACAGAGTAAGACTCCGTCTCAGGGAAAAAAAAAAAAAGAAAAGAAAAACACCTTTATTTACCACAAATTTAAAAATTTGAAGTCATCGAACTTTGAATATTATATTTATAGCGTATCTTCTGTAGATTGCAAGAAATAGCTATGGCCGACCTCATAATGGTATTATTTCCTGGTGTTCTTTGCATTTGGGATTTATTGTTTTAACATTCAAGCAGTTTATTAGTCCGAATAAACATTACAGTCATGATCTGATTGAGTACTTTTCCAAGCTTCTTCCCAAATTTTCCATGAGCCTTGAAAAAAGGAACTTACCTAAATATTCAAACACTGCGGTTTATTCCTTCTCAGTTTCTACATGCTTCCTGTTTAAAAAATATTTTGGCCAACATTTATTCGATGTATTGAGAACTTTACATGCATAGTTCTGAAACTGCCTTTGCAAAAATTATGACAGGAAGAAAATTGTGACAGTGAAAAAGATCTGACGTAACCATAACCACCCAGTGGGTTCATTTTGCCTGCTGCCCCGGTACAGCCAATATATCAAGATAGAGGAATTGCATAGAGAGTTTAACTCATGCAGAGCCAGCTAAATGGGAGACTGGAGTTTTATTACTCAAATCAGTCTCCCTGAAAACTCAGAGTCTGGAATTTTTAAAGGATAATTTGGCAGTTAGGGGACCAGAGAGTTCGGAGTGCTGATTGGTCAGCTTGGAGATGAGATCATAGATGATTGAAGTGGATTCTTCTTGCTGTCTTCTGTTCCTGGGTGGGATTGCTGAACTGGTTGAGTCAGATTACTGGTATGGATGGTGCCATCTGATGCATTAGAATGCAGGGTTTGAAAAATATATTGAACATCAATCTTAGGTTTTACAATAGTGACGTTATCCGTAAGAGCAATTGGGAGGTTCAGAATCTTTTGGCTTCTTTCTGCATGACTCCTAAACCCTACTTTCTAATCTTGTGGTGGTGAATGTGTTAGTTTTACAAAGGCAATCTTGTCTCCAGGCAAGAAGGGAGTTTGTTTTGGGAAAGGTCTGTTATCCACCTTATTTTAAAGTTAAACTCTAAACTAAGTGTCTCCCAAAGTTAGTTCTGCCCACTCCCAGGGATGAGCGAAGGCAGGTTGGAGGTTGGAGGCAAGATGGAGGCGGCTAGGTCAGAAACTCTTTCACTGTCATGATTTTTGTCCCTGTTGTAACTGTTGCAAAGGCAGTTTCAGTTTTACTTGGTACTCAAAATAATACACTAAAGTGTATACTCATGTTATCCTTATTTTGAAGAAGAGGAAAGCAGGACTTAAAACTTCAGGCTGTCAGACTCTCCCTTTTCTGCCCCACATCATTCATTTTCAATTTCCTATATTCTGGAGATAGAATAAATCAGCGTGAAGAAACATTTTCATTGTTGCAGTACAAAAATACAGATTTACCCTCCTTTTAGGGTACAACTCAGTGGTCTAGGAAACTGCAAATCTTCCCTTGTTTTTTGAAGCCATAAATTGGAAAGGATTAAGGGTTTCATCTAAGCTAATGCTCAACTTGCTGTTGACTATTTCCAGGAAAGGTTTATGGCCTCTATTTATACTTCTACATATATATTTATATTTGTGATATATTTTTATTACGGACATATTTATGTTTTGATGGAATTATGGCTCCAGCTGTTTCTATGGCATCATGCAATTATAATTCATGTGATTTTTCTTTGGTTGTATTTGTCATCTTTGTTTCTGATAAGATGTTAGCCTCATGATGATAAGAAAACCAAATTCTGCCAAAATACATGTAAAGAGGTTTATTCTTAGCCAGTAGGCGTGACCATGGCCTGGGTTACACAAACTCAAGAGTCCTGAGCAAGAGTGCCTGAGGCCGTTCAGTTAGTTTGGTTTTACAGTTTGGTTCAATACATGAATTGCAGATAAAATCGTCAGTACCTGGAAGGTATACGTAGGTTCTGCCACAAAAGGAGGGACATTGGGGCTTGCAAGTCATAGGTGGGTTTTAGAGATTTCTTGGTTGACAGTTGGTTGAGAGTTAAGCTGTTATCTAAAGACTTGAAGTCCCTGGGGAAAGGAATGCCTGAGTTAAGATAAGGGGGTTGTGGGGCTAAGGCTTTTGTTATGTAGAGGAAGGCTCATAGGTGGCAGCCCTCAGAGAGAATAGATGGTGAATGTCTCTTCTCAGACCTTTAAGGTGTCAGGCTCTCAGTTAATCTCTCCTAGATCCGGGAAAGGCCCATAAAGGGAAGACCTGGCTGCAGGAATGGAGATGCTCTACAGTGAAAATTTTCCCCACAAAAGATGGCTTTGTAAGGGATATTTCAATCTGTTAGTCCTGTGGCAGCCATTTCGAAATATGTCAAAGAAATATATTTTGGGATAACATGGTTTGATTTCCTTCAGGGCCTCCTGTCTGCCATGTGATGCTGTACCAGAGTGAGGCTGGAGAGCGAGCCACATCGTATCGGGTTAAGAAAAAAAACCATCGAAATGAGATGTTATGGTTTTTAGGGTGTGACTCCCCAAGTGCCTTGGATATGAATTTTGGCAAGAGGAAAAAAAGGTCAGAGTTTAGTTCTCACTTGAGAGCAGTTAACCATGTATAAGATTTATTTCCCTTTCTGATCTTCTTAGCATTATCTTAGCGTTTAGGAATGGGCTCTAACCACTGATTTTTCCTCAGTCAGAAACCACTGATACAAGGGATATTTGCACCTGACTTTTATAGCTCTGAACATAGTTGAATATTCCCACAAGTCACTATGTTCACCCTCTGTTTTTATCAGCAAGTAGCTGAATGCAGGAGGACGATACTAAGGCTGAAGGTAAAGTGATGCAGGATTCTTCTTGGCTCCTTTGCTGGACACACCTCAGGGGTCCCCTGTTCATTCAGTCCATGCCGGACACACCACAGGGTCCCCTGTTCATTCAGTCCATGCTGGACACACCACAGGGGTCCCCTGTTCATTCAGTCCATGCGCTCAACCCCTTGTGGGAGGGAGTGTGTGAACAAGCTGGTGAGGGATCCAGTCAGCTGTGCTGGGCGCCAGCAGGAGCAAGCTCTGTGTGGGGCCTGCGGTGGCACCTAGGTGGCGTTGCCTGAGACCCCGAAGCTCCAGAGGGGGTGTTCCGGTGGTGTCCTAGCTCCACTGTCTGCAGATGTCAGTGTGTTAGCAGCTCAGCTGGCCCCTTGTGGCAGTGCCCAGAGCAGTTGCCCTCTGTCAGCGAGGGCAAAGGGCCCGTGTCACAGCCTTTCTGGGTACCCATACTCCATAGGTCCCTAGCCCTTGTCTGGCGTCCAAGAAGAATGAGGTCGGGTTGGTGGCACAGACAATTGAAGGATGGTGAAGCCAGAGAATTTTCTTAAGTGATGAACGTGGCTCTCAGTAGAGAGTGGAGCTGGAGAGGGGACAGGAAGGGCAGGCCATGTTTCCTGAAGTCCAATTGCCTCTTCTCTGAAGTCCGTCTCCTCAAAGTCTGACTGTCTCCCCATCTACCAAGTGAGTCTGGGGTCTTTATAGGCACAGGATGGGAAGTGCCTGCTGATTGGTTTGTGAGCATGCAAAATAGGTTAAGGTGAAGACACCACTCAAAGGTGGGCACAGCAGTGTAGAAAACCAATTAGGAAAAGGTAGGTATATGGAAACTAGGTGAAGGGTGGGGATCAATCAGAAGGAAGGCAAGTTCTCAAGCCAGTCTGAGGATTTAACTTAAAACTTGTCTTTCAGGCTTTCAGTTGTCTTCAGCTTGGAGGTGGGGTTTCACTGGGTACTCGCCCCGTCTGTCTAGGCATTTAGCTGCCTCCTGTTTCTATTAAAGGAACTATTTCCATTTACTTCTGAAGTCAGAGGGATCCTCTGAAAATCTGCTTCTCTTTTGGCCCTACTGGGTCTTCAGCCTGACCTCTCCTTCTTACAGGTTAAGTCCTTCTCTCAGCATCACCCACTCCAGCCCAGTTACCCAGGTCTGAGACCTTCACTGCTCAGATGGGCCTAAGGATATGCGTGGGGCTGGGGTGAGGCCAACTTGACTTCACTTTTGAATGGCTGTGGAATCCCAAGGGAGTTCATTAACCCAATACTCATCTTTCTCACCTGAGAAATGGCGTGATAACAATGTGAGCCTTGGAAGGTGGCGGGGTGATGTACACGAAGCGTGCGACAGAGCTCTGGACAGGAACTGAGTGTTTCAGCGATGCACAGCCTTGGTGTGGTGATTATTCCAAGCTCATTGCTGCTGGGCTGCTGAGGGAGCTGGACAAGGCCACATAAACTTGCTGGGGCTCCACTACAGACGCACAGTTTCAGTCTCTGTTGGACACTCAGAACTGCTCAGAATTTTGTTTTGGTTTTGTGCCCAATTATCTCTAAACATAGAATTGGACTGTTTTATCTCACTAATAAAATATCCCCTTTGTAGGAGATTTGGGAATTACAAAACATTATTGAAGACTGAAATTAAAAACTCACGATCCCACACCTCTGAGACAGTGATGATTCCATATTTTCATATTTTAGTGTATTTTCATATTGATGTCTCCATAGCTACCATCTATCTATGCATTCATCCGTCCATTCTTTTATCGACTTATCTTCTCTCTCTCTTTCCCTGTCCTCTCTAATTACACACACACACACACACACACACACACACACACACACACACACACACACACGCATGCACGCACAGCCTTGTATCTGTCCTGCTTTCTTCTATGGGCTCAGCACATTTTCCTTCCTCCTCATCAGCTCACTTTCCCTGTAATGGCTGTTACAAGAAACTGACATGTCTCTTTACACTACCTCCATTCATGCCTGTCTTGGTCCATTCCTGCTGCTATAACAGAATACCACAGACCAGGTAATTTATAAACAATAGCAATGTATTTCTCACAGTTCTGGAGACTAGGAAGTCCAGGAGCAAGGTGGCAGCATGTTTAGTGTCTGGTGAGGACTGCGGTCTGCTTTTAAGGTGCTGCCTTGCTTCTGGGTCCTCACATGGTGGAGGGAGAGGAGAGACAGGAATGCTGTGTCCTCATATGGAAGAAGAGACAGAAGGGCATGTCATGTGCCTCTAGCCCTTTTACAAGGGCGCTAATTCCTTTTGTGAGGGCAGAGCCCTCATGACCTAATCACCTTGAAAGACCCCACTTCATGACGATCGCCAAGGTGATCAGGCTTCAGCATATGAATTTTGCAGAAATGCATACATGCAGATCATAGCAATGCTTCTCACCGTAGCAAATGACCCAGCTTCTGGATCCACCAAGAAAACAGCGCGAGAGAAGTAGATGGTTCTGCTGCCTCCTTGCTCGCCCAGACCCTCTGTATCTTCTTACCTCTTAGCTCTTTGCTGTTTCCACACTTGCATCTCTGCTTACCTCCACCATGACTCAGCTTCTCCTGCCACCCGCTCTGCAGGCACCCCACAAGCTCCAGCGCCTCCCTGGAACCCCACCAGTCATCCACATTCTGAAGGCACCCCCTTCTCTCCACCCACCTGCTGCTAAAAATCCCAGCCACTGTCTGTTCTTTCCTTCCCCATCAGAGAGGAACCACGGTCTCCACACTAGTGATTCTGTCTCCTGCCTCGCCCTGCCGAGGCACCTTTGGGCTTCTGCCTGTGGTTTTACAGACCCTGTTTCTCTCCTGTGACCTCTTGGGTCCCCAAGACCTTGGCCTCTTCCATATGTCTTGTCTCAAACTTTTTGCCACATTATTCTTGGCTCCCTGAGATTCCCACTGTCTGGTTCTCCTGCTGCTCCCTCACTGTTCCTCCTCAGTGTTTTTAACTGATGACCCTTTCTCTGCCCCTTTCTCCGGGATCATGAGGTTCTCACTGTACACCCTGCCCATGGTTTTTCATCCATGCCAAAACCTCCACTTACTTTAAATTTAGAGCTTTAGCGCTTGTCTTCCACACGCACAGTGATTGCTCCTCCCTAGTTTGCCCCACAGGCACCTCCAGATTACTTTGTGCGAAACAGAACATTCTTACAATAAATTATTGTTGAACCTTAAAAAGGAAGAAAAATCTTAGACATGGTTCCACATGGATGCACCTTAGGGATATTATGCTAAGTGAAAAAAGCAGTCACAAAGGACAAACGCTATATGACTCCACTTATATGAGGTTCCCAGAGCAATACATTCAGAGACAGAAAGGAGAATAGAGGTGGCCAGCGGCTGGGGCTGGGGGCAGGGGGGTTGGTGTTTAATGGGCACAGAGTTCCAGTTGGGGTGGTGGAGAGTTCTGCAGATGGACGGTCATGACGGTAGCGCAACAATCCGAATGTACTTCATGCCGCTGAACTGAACACTTACAGACCATTAGGGTGGTAAATCTTGTTAGATGTGTTTTACCACAATTGGATAAAAAAGATAAGTTTTTCCCCTTCTCTTCTGATCTGTCTGCTTGCTTACCAGAGTAACCTGTTAGTTGTCTCTGTTTTGAGAAGGTTGTGGGCCACTGCTTTTCCTCCTTGACTAGCAGTGGGGGAGGCAGCTGTGCCCCTGGATACTTCAGATCGTCCCTAGTGCTGGCCAGGCAGCCCCACTCTGGGATCCTGCCTTATCCTGCCTTTTCTAACAGTCTCACAGGTCCCGCTGTGGCCTGGGTTTGCTTTCATCTCTTGAGAATGTCTACTACTTCCCTTGAGTCTACAGACTGCATTCCAAATTGTCTTTTTTCAAATTGAAAAAAAATTCAAATTGTACCCCATTCTGTAGAATGCCTGGCCTTGGCACCTGCTCTCTCTTTACCAGGCCTGATTGCACTGTCTCCTTTCTGTGACAAGCAGATTTACAGACCAATGATCTGCACACAGAAACAAATTCAAAATGCATCCTACACCTGAATGTAAGAGCTAAAACCATAAAGCATTTGCAGAAAAAACCCTAGTACTAAATCTTCCTGATCTTGGGCTCAGCAAAGATTTCTTAGACATGACTTCAAAAGCCCAAGTGATGAAAGGAAACATTGATAATTTGGACTTCATCAAAATTTCAAACTTCAGTTCTTTGAAATACTGTTGAGACTGAAAAACAATTCACAGCCAGGAATAAAATATTTGCAAAGCATATAACTGACAAGGAGCTTGTATTCAGACTATATAAATAACTCACACAACTTAAAAATAAGAAAAACAAATTTTAACATTTATAGGCAAAGACTCTGAATAGATATTTCTCCAAAGAAGTTATATGAGGCCCGGCATGGTGGCTCACGCCTGTAATCCCAGCACTTTGGGAGGCCGAGGTGGGCGGATCACGAGGTCAGGAGATCGAGACCATCCTGGCTAACACGGTGAAACCCCGTCTCTGCTAAAAATACAAAAAATTAGCCGGGCGTGATGGCGGGCGCCTGTAGTCCCAGCTACTCGGGAGGCTGAGGCAGGCGAATGGCGTAAACCCGGGAGGCGGAGCTTGCAGTGAGCCGAGATCATGCCACTGCACTCTAGCCTGGGCGACAGAGCGAGACTCTGTCTCAAAAAAAAAAAAGAAGTTATGTGGATGGCTGATAGGGAAAAGACAGTTAACATCATTAGTCACTAGGGAAATGCAAATTAGAACCACAATGAGATACCATTTAATGCCAGCTAGGATGACCATAATTTTAAAAAACAGAAAATAGTAAGTGTTGATAAGAATGTGTAGAAATTGGAAACTTCGTATGTTGCTGGGGTGAAGGTGAAATAATGCAGCTACTTTGGAAAAACATGTTGGCAGTTTCTTATGTTATTTAGCATATGACCCAGAAATTCTGCTGCTCGGTGTATACCCAAGCAGAATGAGAACACTATACCACACACAGACTCAGACATGAGTCTGTATAGCAGCAGTATTCACAATTTCCCAGAAGTGGAATAACCCACATGCTCACTAACTGGTAAATGCATGAACCAATTAGCTTATTCATACGATTTAATCATGCTTGGCAATAAGAAGAAATGAAACACGGATACATGCTACCATGTGGATGTGCCTCAAAAGTATGATGCTAAGTGAAAGAAGCCAGGCACCAAATACCACGTCCTATATGATTCCATTTATCTGAGATGTCCAGAATGGGCAAATCCATGGAGCCGGAAAGTGGCTTAGGGGTTGCTTGAGGTGATGGACTGTGAAGGGAGAGTCACTGCAGATGGGCACCGGGTTCATTCTGGGATGAGGGATATGTTCTCAAATTAGACTGCAGTCATGGATGCACGACCATCAGTTTGCTACAATAAATGATTTATTGTACCCTTAAAAACAACTGAAATTTTTGGTGTGTAAATTATACCTCACTAAAACTGTTAAGAAATAGGTCCCATTATTTGGCAAAAGATTACTGAAATGTGGAAAATTATTTTTCATATATTCTTAACATGAGGCATGTAAAGATAGTTCCATTTCTGTTAACAAGTCACTATCTTTGGATACACACATCCAGATATGCACTGTCACTGTCACACAGAAAATGACCAAAAGAGTTCACCAGAGCAGGAACAAGTAGCTTTTTTTTTTTTTTTTTTTTGGAGGGGGAGGCATGGTCTCACTCCTTCACCTAGGCTGTAGTGCATGGTGCAATCATAGCTCAGTGTGACCTGGAACTCCTGGGCTCAAGTGCCCCTCCCGCCTCAGCCTCCAGATCGCTGGGGCTATGGGCACACACCACCAGGCCTGGCTCATGTTACACATTTTGTAGACAGGGGGTCTCACTCTGTTTCCCAGGCTGGTCTCAAATGCCTCAAGCCATCCTTCCTCCTTAGCCTCTTAGAAAAAGTGTTGAAATTACAGGTGTGAGCCACTAAGTGTAGCTTTGTATTGGAGACATTGGAAGTGTTTTTCATTTTCTCCTTTTAGCTCATTTGAACATTTTGCTACAGAGCTATCAGGTTTTCTGTGGGTCTCCCTCACACGCTCACGTGTCCCTGAGTGGAACTGTTCTCATGTGGACTCACCATGGCCTTGCCGCGGCTCCTCAGGCTACGGACAAATCGTCAGGAAGGCCCTTTTGTTTGGCAGCTTAAACTTCTCCCCAACACAGCCATGTCTGACTGTTGCTGTCACCACTCCTCGTGGGCTGCAGCGGTGTATCTGTCTGCTAGGGCCACCATGGCAACGTACCACAGACCATGGTCTTCAACAACAGAAGTTCATTCCCTCACAGTTCCGGAGGCCGAAAGCCCCAGATCAAGGTGCTAGAAGGGTTGGCTCCTTCTGAGGACCTGGAGGAGAATCTGCCCCAGGCCTGTCCCCTCCTTGTGGTGGTGGCTGGCCATCTTTGGCATTTCTTGGCTTGTACAAACATCATCCTGATCTCTGCCTCCTCCTTCCCAAGGCCTTCTCTCTGTGTGCGTGTCTGTCTCCAAGTCTCCTCTTTGTAGCAGGACACCAGTCGTCTGGGATAAGGGCTCACCCTTGCAACTTCATTTTAATTTAATCATCTCTGTAAACACTTCATCTCCAAATAAGGTCACATTCTTGAGATACCAGGGCTCAGAACCCCAACGTGTGAATTTGTAGAGAAGACAGTTTTCCATACAGCACTAAGACTGAGATTTTTAGTGCAAACCCAAAAATGTGCAATAGCTTCTCAATGCTTTCCAAACAAAACCAAAAATCTGTAGCGGAGCCTCTAATCTCGGAGTGACTAATCCTATCTTCTGCTTCTGGTCTGAACGTCCATCCCTGCAACCCCTGGTGGGCCCGTCAACCTGTTCCTTCACCTCCTGCCCTGGGTACCCTCAGTCATCACTGCCCAACTCCCCATCACTTCTCATGGTATAATAGTTCTGTGGATGTCTGTCAGTGTCTGCCTCTCTCATTGAATTCCACGAAGCCCCACTAAGGCAGACAGTGTCTGCAACATACGAAGTGCTAAACAAGTACTTGCTGAGTGAATGGAAAAGGGAAGGATCCACAGTTTCGGTCTTTGCTAGCCTATGAGCAAGATCCTGACGGTGACTTACTGTCTCCCCTATGACGGCAGGTGGGGGGTCACCAGTAGTGTTTGTGGAATAAATGAAAAAGTAACAGAAGAGGAGGAAAGTTTGCACTTTGGAGGTCAGACCGAGGTCACCCATGGGACTGCTCCTGTGTCAGAACCAGTAGGGTGAACCCCCACCGTGTGTGTGTGTGCATGCATGCGCGTGTGCATGTGCACGTGCACACACAGTGTCACGAAAGCTGGGGTACATGTTGTTTCTATGACGTTCTCCTTGTTCAGAGAGAATGCTGGTGATAGGAGCGCTGACCTCTGTGTCGTGGGGGGAGACTGAAGACACCACAACATCAACGTTGCTCCTGCCTGGAGTTGAAAACGACCTTTTGGCCGGTACCCATCGCTGTGGTTTTCAGAGTTTGCTGTAGGGAGTGACTCTGATCTTGAGGGGTTCAGGTTGCCTGGTGGATGTGGCCAAAATGGGCTGTGCCATCTCTGACAGCTCCTCGTCCCTTTGCATGGCCTGCTCTTCTGCTTTCTGGCGTCCCATCACCCTGAGGCTGTGTCCCACCATGACTGCAGTCAGGCACCTGGCCCCCAGGATGGGGGCACCCGGCAGTACACGAGACCAGGGGAGAACAGCTCCTCGGGGAACTGTTACACAGGGCCTGTGATGTTGTGGAGAAACGTAAAATCTTTGCATGGACAGGATCTTGCTGGCCATCAAGGATAACCTTCTTATGTTAGATGAGCAACTGACAGAGTGCAGAATGGAGGAGACAGTCTAAGAAGGTCAGGGTGGAGGTGTCAGCTGAGGGTTCTCTGGTGAGATGGGACAGATGGGAAAGACTTGTGAGATGATGAAAACAGAGGAGGGCCACATGAGAAGAGTAGCAGGGAAGCCCTGAGGGACTCAGACTGGCGATACCAGTGTAGCAGGGAAATCAAGCCCAAAGCTGTGGACTGAGTCCATAACATATTTCTTTTATAAACTTGGTGAGGCAAATGTAATGAATAAATGAATAGAAAATGTTGAATGGATAAGCACAATAACTGAGTTCATAAATAAATGAATTTATTTAATAAATACTCATCTGTTGAGTGATAATCTTTCTTGCAAATAACTCACAATATTTAAAAATTGTGTATCAGTGCAGCTCTGTATTGCTGCTTTGGTGTGTGTGCACGGGGGGGCACACATACATATATGCATATATATGCAGGTAGATAGGAGGGGAATTATGTGTAGGATAGCAGTTAGACTATTTTTAGCATGGGAACAGTAATTCAAAGTGTCCTTCATGTTTCTCATTTCTTTGCAGGCTTTGCAGGAACTGCACAGCTAGGATTCAGCCACTGTGGACCTAACATGACTTATAGATTCATTTTTTTTCCTTTCCAGGAGTTTGGGGTTGAAAATGTGTGTATTGAGTTGTCCCTCAGTATATTCAGGGAATTGGTTCCAGGACCACCCCCATACCTCCAAGTACACCGAAATCCACACATACTCAAGTCCCGCAGTCAGTCCCATGGAACCCATGTATACCATATACGAAAAGTCGATCCTGTATTTTTGACTCACATTTGGCTGTAGATTCAGATTTTACAGATGTGGAGGTTCAACTATATTTACTGAAAACACTCTGTGGGCCAGGCTTGGTGGCTTATGCCTGTAATCCCGGTGCTTTGGGAGGCCGAGGCAGAAGGATTGCTTGCAGCCAGGAGTTCAAGACTGGCCTGGGCAACATGATGAGACCCTGTCTCATAGAAATTTCTTTAACAAATTAACTGGGCGTGGAGGTGAGTGCCTTTAGTCCCAGCTACTTGAGAGGCTGAGTCGGGAGGATTGCTTGAACCCAGGAGTTTGAGACTGCAGTGAGCTATGATCGAGTCACTGTACTCTAGCTTGGGTGAGAGTGAGACCTTGTCTCTAAAAAAAAAAGAAGAAAAAAAAAAATAAAACAATCTGTGTATAAGTGGGCCCCTGAGGTTCGAACCTGTGTTGTTCAAGGGTCGGCTGTCTGTTATCCCTGTTCTTTATTCCTAAAGCCACTTCATTACTGCAGGACACCAATACGGGTCTTGCTGTCAGCTGTCCTCCGTCACAGCCAGGGAAGCCAAGGGGCATCTGGCCATGGCCCAGCCGTGAACTGGCAAAGTGGTGTCAGCATGGTAAGTGTGGCCCACAGGCAGTGCTGATGGAAATGACCAGAGGCAGATGTGATCTACCTGTCAGGTCCAGAGGCTTCAATCAAGGACAGTTGAGGGGCGGAAATAGAATGCTGGAAACCTTCATTCTAACCAAGAGTTTGTATTCCATAGGAATGCTGGCTCCTGCACCTCAGTGCCCTTCTCCTTTAGTGTCATCTTTGAATGTCAGCTATGCCAGTCAATTCACTTTCCTGTCCCTTCACTGTCTTGCCTTCCTCTGGCCAGTGTCAGAGCATCCCAGAGAGGTGAGGGGAGATGCCAGCTGGCTGAAACAAGCCTTCTCTGCAGAGCCTTCCAACATTGGCTCCAGCTCTGGGAAGTCGTAGCATGCAGTGAGCAAGTTCTAGGTGTTATTTCTCCACCTCACGTCCTGCACCAGAAGGCGATCTGATCATTGCAGGCTGTCATTCCTAAAGGTCTATTTGATAATGGGCTGTAGCGGCTGAGATGGGAGTCTACAGGTCTTCATAGATGTTCGCCACTCCTCATACTGTTCTGTTTAACCTTGCTCCTGGACAAGGTTAGAACAGGGCATTGGATTTTGAGCCAGGGCATAGCAGGAGACAGTCAAAAGGATGCAGCTTTTGTGACATCACATCCTATACATCTTAAGCGACAACAGTTTCACAGTTTTAAAGGTGAACGTAAAGCAAGTGAATCGTGACTGATTAAATTACCATCTGTTAATTATATTGCCAGTTATAAATTATAAAACCTAATTTTGATTAACACAGCAGCTAATGAATTGACATCTCTGGTTATGTTACAACTGCATCTGGCATACACAACTCCAAGCTCATGGGAGGTTTGGACAGTGTATCTCTAAGCTGTGTTATCATCTCCGCAGTGGCTGAGTCCTGGCTGGGCAGGGCCTGCAAAGGAATGAGAAACATAAAGGACACTTTGAATTATTGTTCTCACACTAAAAATAGTCTAGCTGCTATCCAGCTTGAGGCAACTCTCACATACGGAAAACCTGTATTTTAATATCCAACCTTACTCACAAAATCAGGAAAATGTACAATTAACTTGATAGTTGATGCTTTAACCAGTGCCCTGGTGAATAGAGACACCTTCTACTACTTTTCTTTTCTTTTTTTTTTTTTGAGACGGAGTCTCGCTCTGTCGCCCAGGCTGGAGTGCGGTGGCACGATCTCGGCTCACTGCAAGCTCCGCCTCCCAGGTTCACGCCATTCTCCTGCCTCAGCCTCTGGAGTAGCTGGGACCACAGGCGCCTGCTCACCACGCCCGGCTACTTTTTTCGTATTTTTAGTAGAGACAGGTTTTCACTGTGTTAGCCAGGATGGTCTCGATCTCCTGACCTCGTGAGCTGCCCGCCTCGGCCTCCCAAAGTGCTGGGATTACAGGCGTGAGCCACCCTCCCAAAGTGCTGGGATTACAGGCGTGAGCCACCACGCCCGACCTTTTGCTACTATAAATCACCATCTGGATGCTACAGGAAAGTTTGCATTCAGTGGCCTCAAGTTGGCTTGGCTGGTCCATGCCTCTTCATAACCCCCTCAAGCTCATTTGAATATGAATAGTGTAAGATGTTATGTTAAAGTTTAACCGGACTACAGCTTGTAGCTGAGGGAGTGCCTTGCTTTATTAAAACAATGCTGTCTACTTTGAGTAATTTAATACTTCCGGTTTACCAACTTTCAAACCAAAATAATGGCGATTTTTACAATGAAAATCATCCATTCACGACTCTTGTTGGCATCGTAGACATTTCACCTCCTCTTTGTGAAACCTAAATCTTCCATGTGCCTGCCTGATATCTGTGCATCATCACGGAAAGGGAATAATTAGAAACATCTGTTTGCATTTACTAGGAGCAGATATTAGAGGCATTAAAACAAACACAATCATTACCCAACAGCTTAAAGAAATCGAATGTAGCGGCATGTCTGAGTTTCACAAGAGCAAGGGATTTCTTTGTGAATACACCATGTGAATACGCTGTAGGATACGGAAGTATCCTTTACAAAATGATAGGGAGCAGCAAGCAAAATTAACATGTACTGGACATGTACAGTTTTCCCCCCATATCCTTGACGGATTGGTTCCAGGACCCCTTGAGCATACTAAAACCCACAGATGCTCAAGCCCTTGATATAAAATGATGTAGTGTTTGCATATATCCTACACATATCCTCTCGTATGCATTAAATCATCTGTCCTCATAATTCCTAATAAAATGTAAATGCCATGTAAATAGTTGTTATACTGTATTGTTTAGGGAATAATTACAAGAAAAAAAGTGTGCATGTTTTGTACAGACACAACCATCATTTTTTTTTTTTTCCAAATATTTTCCATCTGAGCTTGGTTTGACTCCACAGATGAGAATTCACAGATGCGGGGGCTCTACTGTATTCCGAAGTATTCATTTCTGTTCTTAATTTTACTGAAGCACCTCGTCATTTTGGAATTAACAATGGGCGTTGGGTTGCTGGCCATGATTGTTACAGCATCAGGCCCTGGACGAAGGCAGGTTCTCATGCCGAGGCCGTCCTCAGACACCTGTGCTGCAGGGAGTGCCATCTGAAAACCGGTGATGCTAGAGCCATGACCCGTGTCTTCTTGTCGTCATGTCAGGTGTTGACGTGGCATTGATGGATTTTTGGAGACCCACTTGAAGCGGTTTGCAGCAAGACCATATTGACATCCACCAGAACCCCAGAAGCGAGTGGAAGCCTGTGTTCTTCCACCTCACCGGAACAGACTCTTCCCGGTTCCCGGCGGAGCGTGGTGGGGGCTGTTCCTCTGCCAGTGGCTCCGCACACATGTGCATGTTTCTAAATATAGACTGTTGATTTTAGGAAATAGAGTTTTCTGATTTGGGTGAAGTTGAAAGGTTTAAATCAAAATAGTGACCAGAATACGTATTAATGTCATAAAGACTGATTACATGCAAAAATAAAAATTCCAAATGGCGCTTTAACAAAATACTAGCCTCGGGCTTTACCTCCTGGGATTCTGACTCAAGGCAGCTGGGGTGGATCTTGGAACTGGATTAGGAAACAAGGAAAGAGAAGGAATAAAGACGACAAAGAGACTACAAAGTAGAGCTGTCAGAAGAGCAGCTGGGTAAGCCCTCGGCCCTCAGAGGGGTCTCCGGCCTCAGCCAGCAATGGGTGTCATCAGCTGTGGTTTTTGTCAAACATCTTAGGAATGATTGAGATCCCCTTGGAAGACAGGAAGGAAGGAGCAGGGCTCAACTGAGGTAATCTAACCGTTAGACCTAGAACACAGGTGCCATCTATCCCGGGAGCCCTGAGCAGAGCAGCCAGCCAGTGAAGTAAAGAGGCAAGAGGAGCAGGCATCACAGAGACTGGGCACAGAGGCATAAAGAGAACAAGCTCTCAGCCCTGCTGCATCTGCCCAGATATTGAGTAGGATGAGGAGAAGAGTGCCCTTTGGGAGTCACTGTGTGACCTTGCTCTGACCAGGCTTGCGGCAGGTTCAGCACCCTGGTGGGCTGATGAGGGATGGGGACCTCAGTGTCCAGAAATATGATTGCCGACCAATTCTAAAGAACTCTCCATATAAAGCCACTAGAAATGGCAGATCAATTGTAATGCACATTATTTAAATGTATTACTTAATTCCTAAGAAAATAATAGGAAGCCCCAGCTAAGAGTGAAAGCATTGTAAGCTGCATGTGGAGGATGGAAAGCCTGAGGTCTTTTGCCCTTGGTAACCAAGTGGCTTGATGTCAGTGGCTAGGCAGAAACAGGAGACTAAGGATTAGGCAAATCCTCCAAGCAGAGGGTTGAAATGGAGTCCTCACAGAGCTGATGCAATCAAAGGGGTACATAGTAAAAGGGTGTTCTAGAACAATGGTCCCCAGCTATCAAAGAGAGATAACGAGGAAATAGATCTGTCTTGCTAATGCTTCAGGTGGCCAAGACAATATCTGCTCTAAGAATTTGTATCACATTCCTGTACTAATCTGGATTTGGGGTTTAACTTTAAGCTGCAGAGAAGTTTTCACTGGAAGTAATCCAAGGCTATCAATCAATCTGGAACACCTGTGAAAGAACATGCAGCTCTTTTCTGAAGGGACACACCAACAGCCAGGTTATACAGAACTTCTACACACTGTTCAGTAGATTTTTTATGCAATGCCTAATTTGTGCTCAGCACCATCCTAGATGCTGCAGATACATCTATGAACCAAAGAGGCAGAATTTCCTGCACTCATGCAGCTGATGTTCTGGCAGGGGGAAAAAGGAAAGAACTATCATCTAGAGTATGATTAGGATTAAGAGGATGGGAGCATGTAGAAGGTGCAGGTTGCCACTGTCAGGAGGATGAATCTGAGCAGAGTTGACTAAGGTAAGGAGGTCAGGAGAAGCTTGTTAGGGGAAAGAGTTCAAGGCAGAAGGAACAGCGAATGCAAGGTGGAAGGATGCCTGGGTTGTTTGAGGAGCAACATAGAAGGCATTGTTGCCAGAACTAAGCTATCAAAGGTGACAATAACAAGAGGTGAGATCAGAGAGGTGCTAAGTGGGCCAGAGCATGTTGACTTAGGCTTTACTTAGGCAGGAAGCCACTGTAGGGTTTTGAACAGGAGAGCAAATGATCTGACTTCAGTTGTTCATTAATCACTCCGGTTGCTCTGATGAGAACAGGACTGTGGAAGAGAAGAATGCAAGAACCCAGTTAGGAGGCCTCTAGACTAGGAATGGGGAGAGATGGCGTGTTTGACAAGGGTGGTAGCAGCAGTGGTGGTAAGGTATGTGGAACCTGTGTCTGTGTTTAACATGGGGTCAACAGAATTTCAGACAGATTGATGAAGAATGTGAGAGAAGAGATGAGTGAAAAATGACTCCAGAAATGTTGGCTTGAGTAACTGCAAGGAGAGAATGCCATTGTGTGAACTGGGAAACCACAAGTGGATTGGTTTTGAGGGTAAGATCAGTAATTCCATTTGAATGTGTTGAGCTGATTCTGGAGTTTGATTTAGAAATTTGGTTGAAGACAACATTGAGGAATTCTAAGCATATAGATGGAAAGATCAGGATCAGTCATGCAGCTAGAGGCAATCACTTAAGGGAGGGAGTGCAGATAGAGAAGAGACCAAGGTCTAGTGGAATGAGTGGGTGGATGGTGACATCCAAAGAGGAGCCCTGGGGCCCTCTAGCATTAAAAAGAAGAGGCAGCTTTGGAGGGAGTAGCAAAGAAGATGAGCCAGTTAGGTAGGAGGAAAGGCAGGAGAGCATATGTCCAGAATGGTGGAGAGTCTGTTTTGCCCTTCTTGCAAGCTAGCAAGTTGGTGCCATGGATGCTGGAGGAAGACATGGATCTCAATGGTCAGACAAGGGACGAGGTTAGTTTACTACTCACAACCAGGGCCAGCTATCTAATTTGAGGGGCCTAAGGCAAAATGAAAGTACAGGGTCCTTTGTTCAAAAAGTAGAAATACGGTGCTATTATTCTCCAATCTAAAGGTTAACACTTGTGTTTTCCCTCCTTTGGCACTGTGCTTGATTGGGTATATGAAACCTGCATTGCAGTTCCTTTCTGGCTACCTAGGCTTTGATTACAGTATTCCAGAGGATAGGGCTGCTTTATGCAATGCCTTGCAGAGACGTCCATCCAAATATTTCTCCAATTAATAGCAATTCAGAAAAGACAACTATCAAACTGGTGTTTCTCAGCTATATCAAGTGCAGTACTGTTGATATTGTGATTTGTCTAACAGCAATAATCTAGTAAGTTCTGCACAGAAACTAGAAATAGGCATGATCTCAGAAATGAATAGCCTTGCTGTCTAAAAATAGCACATCTCAGACATTGAAAGAACTCTAAAATGCATGGCATCACTCATTCACATGATTTATCTTTGAGGTAAGGAAATCCATTGACAAATCCTGATCTAGATGCACATATATGAAATCAAAGGGCAATTCAGTTTTCACAGTGTAAGGCTATGGGAGCAGTCTTAAGACAGAAATACTCACTCTGTAAATGAAAAAGAGTAAAAAACCCATTAAGAAAGGTTGACTGGTACGGCACGGCACTGGCATTCACTTGTGCCAAATATCAGAAATCATTCCTCCTGATAAATAAACGTCCTTCTTTCTGTTTAAGCATTTTTTTACCTTGTCTGCTCTCTTGAAAGGATTCAGAGAAGTAATTTTAAGTGATACTCAGTTTAGCAAATCTAGTAACACAAACTCTGTAAACCATACCACCTAAGAGAGGACCATCACCATTTAAGAACATAGAATTCTTAACCTTATGGCCATCTGCAGGAGCTCTGCTTAAGCAGGGGAAGAGCACAGAGGAATGGATCATCCAGCCTGATACACGTCACAGAGTCAGAATGGGGATGACTCACTCGCCAGTCTCCAGGGGCAATGTTCACCCAGTTCAAGTCGCTTTGAAATATGGAGGCTGAGGGTGACTTGTCCAAGCAATATGGATGTTTTCACAGCCAGTTCTCAGAGCATCTTTGGAAGAATGATATCGTTGGGAGTCATTGCATTCCCTTTGGGAATTCTCTTAACTGAAAATAGTTGCTGGAAAATAAAACTATGGCTCTGATTAGTAACCATATGTTTCAACATATAAGGTCTTTCTCTCCCTCTCTCTTACTTGGGAAAGTTATCTAATCTTTAGAGATGATCTAATATTTTTATATATATATATAATTTTTTAAAGTTTTTTCTCTCTAAATGTATGTATACATTTAGAGAGAAAATACACACACAAACACATATATACATAAGTATTTAGTGAGTATTGTTCAGATAAATACCTGTTTAAAATAAAGGAGAGTATGCAAGGACTCTGTAGTTTACCAGCACATTCCAGAAGTTCATGCATATAATATTGTGTTGGTTGGAACATCTGCCCCCATAGAGAGTTTGAGACATCTGGTCATTCCCTATATTATTCTATTTAACCCAGAACATGTCTGAGGTCTGGTATTTGACCTCCATACTCTAGACACCATGGGTAAGCCTGCTTCTGGGATGCCATTTGTGAGTCTAGGCACTCATCTGCTAATCCGTTGCCATGGCGACATCAGTGGAACCCCTCCAGCCCTCAGCACTGCAGCTGACCGCATGATCCCATTCTAGAGATGGAAGACTTTTAGGAATTAGTATCAGTAGAACATAGTGACTGTTGGAGGTTAGGGTGAGAATGAAAGAAGAGGCTGGTATACTGCTTCTGGTGTGGGTGGGGTTGAGTGGGTGGGTGGGTGGGTGGACGAACACATTTGAGGCAGGAAGACAGGGAGTTAATTTTGGACATGGCGATCTTGGGTTGCATGTGGAGCATCCGGACGGCAAGGATCAGAAGGCAGTGGGATCGGTGGGAAGAAGGAAGACCCAGAGGCTGATCAGGAGTGGGAAACAGGGATGCTCCTCTCCCTTAGCTTCTTGGTGCCCAGTTTGGTAGAAGAAGTAACCTCCCCCAAAAAAGGCTACAGTAGGTCACCAACTTACAACTAAAGGGGGCTGCAGAGGGAATTCTTATTGAAAATGTTCCTTATATGGAGGAATCACTTGACTATAGGATGGGGTTTTCTAAAGGCACAGGGAAGAGAGGGTGGGTGGGAGATGAGCCCTGGAGCACTGGAAGGGTGGCTGTCAGGGTCAGCGGCAGTAGGATGGCTGGTGGTGTTTTCATTTTGATTAGCACTGTAGCTGTTTTACAAATTTGTGTTTAATTTTAATTTGTAACTTCAAAGTAATTCACAGCAGAAAAAATGTTTATGGAAAAAAGCTAGTGACCTGATACATTTCAGGAAACAAGCTTGCATTACATTTGGATATTGAGTAGACGATGAAACTTGGGATTTGAGAGCAAAGGGTGAAGCCTGCTCCAGATAGTACTGGGAATTCTACACCATTGGACTGAGATTTCTTCACCTGCATCTCAGGAAAACAAGCACATTTTCCTTTGGTGTGTACTTGCTGTGGAACAGTGGGGCTGGGGCAGCTCATAAAGAGGGTCCTTTTCATTCGGTTCTGGAAGGTCTTCTTTCAGGGGTGACTGTCCCTGCTTTTGAGACAACAGAAAGTAGAATTTTCCAAATGCCTGTTGTGAGTCCAGCAATGTGTTAAGCATTGTTAGATCAATTAATGGCTACAGCACCTTTGCAAAAGGAGCATTTTAGTTTCATTTTACACAAGAGGTTGCTGAGGCTCAGAACGATTAGATAACTTTCCCAAGTAAGCCACATGGCAAGGGTGTCACCCAGTGAGTCTGACACATTTTGCTCCACCACACCCCACACCATCAGCAAACCAGCACCTGCATAAAGAGTTTATTTAGTGAAGGGCATCTCTCTTACATTTCCCTGGTTCTCATTGGCTTAGGTTGAATTCTCCAGATTTCTTCTCACAGTACAATTTATTTGCCCTTTGAATGTAGGTCAGTGCAATCATTTTGCTTTTCAAACTTACTTGACTCCAGAAAAGTATCTTTTTAGACTTATAAAGAAAACATTTTCAAAATAATTCCTATCCTATGCCAGCTTCTCAGATGGCTTTAGGGGCCTGGGAGACTTATATCTCTTTTCACCAGCTCTTTCAGATTTCATACAGAGGTGACTACTTCATCTTCTGACTACATTCAGCATTTAGGTGCAGGCATAAATGCACACTCTGCCTTTGGGCAGGTATAAAGGCTGAAAAGCCTCAGTAGCCGGACTCCTCTCCTGCCAGCCCTAGGCTTAGTGAGAGGACCCTTACATACACACTTCTTTTGCATTGTTGTACGCTTAACTCAGCACACCATGTCCTCCCCCTGCTAAGGACTTCAGAATGTGTGGCAGGCAGTCTTCACAGATCCAGGGACAGGCATAGGACAGTGAGGTCGCCTGTCACTGGCTGGGCCAATGGGAGGCTGACTTGAGACTTGGGCACGTTTGCTTCCAAAGCTGCTTCTCCTGATCACTCTAATTGTGCTTGGATCCATTTTTCTATAGTGAGCTTTCTAAAGGTATCAATTCTGTCTTCCTTATCTCTGGGTCCCTAACACTAAGCATGGTTCTTGGCTTATGGCAGATAATCAATGCTTAAAGCAAGATGGAGGGAGGCAGAGAAGGAAGCTGTTTTATTATTAAACATCAAATAGAGTCAACGAATGGAAAGCTAGATACCATCGAAGTCTGTTGTGAGAGGAGAGTTGGTTGTAATGTTAGATACTCAGTTCTTGGTCATTAAATGGAATAGATTGGAATTTCCTCAATAAATTTTGTTTAAAAAAGTGCCAATTCCCTCAGCCTAACCTTCCTTGTAGGAATGACTGCAAAGGAAGTCACCACCACCTAGGGCTTATGTAAGCTTCTCAAAACAATTTTCCATCTTCCCTGACCTGAGAACAACTTACCTGCAAGGTTTTGTATCATAAACTTGCTGAACCAGATGCAAATGCAGGTGTCCTGTGGTTTTCACAGCTGCAGTTAAATATTTAAATTTGGTTTAGAAATTGCATTTCTTTCTCGGGGATAGTAAATTTTTTCTTCATTTCCTGTGCTAAGGAATGTAGTCAATTACTTAATTGCAGAATAATGAGCAATATTTCCACTTTCAAATGTGTATTCTTGTCATTTTAATGTGATAAGTGCCAAGAGATTTGCACAAGCAGGAAGAAACTTTGTTGTTTATATGTCTTACTGCAATTCATCTGAGCTGCCTGAATTATACACCTAAAGATGAGCTGAGGTTTCATTTTGGTTTGTTGTTGCTGCTGCTTGTATATTCCCAGGAGATTTTGAAAGGACAGTCACTATGTATAAATGCTTGACTCATGGGTGGTTCATATTCCAGAATGCCTGCTGCCAGCACTCAGGGCTTCCTCTACAGCTTCTAGGTCCAGCAGTACTTTCCTTATCTCCCAGCAGCACTGTGGCTCCAAAACAGGGAGCCTGGGCTAGTCCTGGTGTCTCACCAGGAACAATGGCTTCTTACCTTTGCGTGAAATTGATAATCTGGAGTGAAACCTAACAACCCTTTTTGTCATATTTTTTTCAATAGGAAAACATTGCACACATCCTAAACAAATGACTTACAAATTTGCAGAACTCCACCCACTAGTATTGAAAGCAATTTGAGCTTGTAAAACATGCATCCCATGAACTTCAGGGTTTTGTGCTGTTTGAGACACACACCAATCCTGAGAGCGACTGTATTGTCTGTGGAGAGGGCCCCTGATTTCATTAGATTATCAAAGGGCTTTATGATCCCTAAAATAAGCCAAGATGAACAAATAACTTTTTAATTCAAGTGATTTTGTTTGCAAAGTTTCTAAGAAAGACCCCTTTTAAAAGAAAGTTTCTGTTTTAAGAAAGACCCTTTGTTTTGAATGCGATTCTTACTCGAATATTTCTTCATGGTGATTCTAAGTTCTTCAGGTTTTTATAAGAGAAAGGTATTCAAGACATCTTATCTAATGATTTTGACAAACTACAATAGTTCAAACCAACTATAATTCAGCAAAACAACTCACACGTATACAGCATACTCCAGAGAGGTCCAGTTCCCAGTAGACTGGAAAATTCCCTTGTGCTTTCCTCCTCAGTGCCGGAGCACTCTCCATTAAATCCCATATCCCAGGGCCTCAATGTCCACAGGAACCTGTCACGGTATAGCTAGAGGTGCTGGCAGCTTTCCTTTCTGTAGACAGCTGTTTCAGGTACAGAGGGAGTGGGTAGAGCAGGGGCCCAGAAGGTCTCTGCAGGTGCCCTGGGCTCCTGCCCACCCAGAGGAAACAGCCTTACCTCCGGGAGCCTGGCCTAGGAATGCAGGAGTCCAAGGATAATTTCTCCACATGGGCTTCCCCAGCGGCCTTCCCTGGTGAGGGTTTGGGGTTGAACCGCTGAGTAAGTGGGGTGGCAGAGGTTGTGGAGGGTTGGTGGGCGCCGGGACATCTCATTTCCTATACCTAGAGCCTTCCAAGTACTGTATCCATCCAGGGCCAGCCCCATCTCAGGATTGGCGCTGCACCTGAACCAGAAGCCAAACGTTCTCAGGGTGCTCAGGGCTGTGGAGACACCTGCTAACAAAATAAGTTGAGTCACTATTGGCGCACACACATTCATTGTGTCTTAATTTACAGGAAGGATGTTTAATAAATGCTTGAATGGCTGTAAATCTCAACTCCTACTAAGAGTGTGGTTTTCTAAAGTCAGGTTACATCGAATTATAACCAGAAGAGGCTCGGTGAGCTTAGAAGCTGCACCAGGGCTGAAGATTTCGGTCATGTAAGAGGTTGAGTGTTGCCACCTTTGGTCTGTGGGGCTTGCCCACAGCCCAGGACGCTTCTGCATCCCCTGGACACAGGGCTCTGTCTCTGCAACCCCACCCGAAGCTATTTCACAAGCTCCTGACCCTCTCCCACCCAATAACCCCTTCTCCTCCTCCTCCTCTCCTCCCTCCCTCCTCCCTCCTCCTCCTCCTCCTGCCAACACATTCGGTCTAGATGTGCTGATAATGCTGGCTGTGCCACAGCCAAGGACCAGTGCCAGGAGACAGCCTGTCTCTCCCCGGTGTGTGCTAAGCTAATCAGGTCCACCCTCCCAGGACGAGGCTCCCCACCACCAGCCGCAGGGCGCACCCCGCAGGGCGCACGGGGAGGAGCCTGCCGGCCAGGCTCCGGAGCTGGGCCTCGTCTTTTCCACTAGGGGCCACGCCCCTCAAGCCACAGGCCACGCCTCCTCCCACCCCTGGCCCCGCTTCCGGGAGCTGCCCTCCTCCCCAGGCCCCGCCCCTGGCTGCCTCTGCTTCGCAAAGCCCTGCGCTTCCAGGAAGCTGCTTCTCCCCACACTCCACCCCTGCCCCTCCCCACACTCCACCCCTGCCCCTCCCCGAGCTTCGGCCTCCCGGGTAAAGAGCAGACATGGAGAGGAAGCAACAGTTACGACTTGGGTGAGCCTGGCGGAGGCTCTCGGAGTCTTTGGGACCTCAGCACCGGGATACCAGGAGACTCCCTCGGGTCCCCGTGTGGGCCAGCTACCAGACAGAAGCGGTGAAAGTCGGGGACGCGGTCCCTCTGCAGAGTCACAAGGAGTAGGGGTGTTCTTGCACCTGACTCCCCTACACTTCCCAGCTCTGCCTCAGAGCCTCTGTTTGAGGACTGTCGTTTCAGGCCTCTGCTGGCCCCCTTTCTTCTCTCTAGGGCTCCCTCAGCTACCCTAGGGGGTCACCAACCTAGGTAGAAGGTGAGGTTCACCCTGTGGAGCTATCTCCTCTGCCTCACACTGTGGCACTGTTTTTTTGTGAAAATAGCTGTGTGGGGTAAGTTGATATCAGGAACTGCTTCGTCCAGATGTCCATACCCAAGACTGGCCCTCCAGGGGCAGCCGCTCTGCCCTTCACATAGCTGAATCTTTTACTTCTAGGTTTAGATCAGATGGTTGTTTTTCCAAGAATTCGTCTGTAGTCATCCTTCCCAGAAGTGGCTTTTTCTGATTGCCATATCTCTTCGTGTTTAGTATAGCACTTAACCTAGATTGCTTTTGAATTCTTCGAACCTGCAATTATTGTCTCTGCCACATGGCCAGTCCCTTAGGACCCATAGTGCCTGTAGTTCATCTTCGCCTCCCTCAAGTTGTCTAGCAGGCGGTAAGCACTCAATAAACATTTTCTGAATAACTGAGTAAATACAGGTACACCCTCAGAGATACTTCAAGTTCTGTTCCAGACTACTGCTGTAAAGCAAATATCATGAAGTGAGTCACAAATTTTTTGATTTCCTAAGATATATAAAAGTTATGTTTACACTATATTGTAGTCTATTAACTGTCCAATAACATGATGTCTGTAAAATGTACCTACCTTAATTAAAAATACTGTATTGCTAAAAATGCTAACAATCATCTGAGCCTTCAGAGAGTCATGATTTTTTGCAGGTGGAGTGTCTTGCCTCAGTGTTGATAGCTGCTGACTGATCAGGGTGGTGGTTGCTGAAAACTGTGGCAGTTTCTTTAAATAAGGCAACAATGAAATGTATTACTTTGACTATTCATTTCATGAAATATTTCTCTGTAGCATTGGATGCTGTTTGGTAGCGTTTTACCCACAGTAGAACTTCTTTCAAAATTGGAGTCAATCCTCTCAAGCCCTGCCACTGCTTTGTCAACTCAGGTTATGTAATATTCTAAATCGTTTGTTGTCATTACAGCAATGTTCACAAAATCCTCACCAGGAGCAGATTCCATCTCACACCACGCTTTGCTCATCCATAGGAAGCAACCCCTCATTCATTCAAGTTTAATCATTAGATTCTAGAAATACGGGGACATCTTCAAGTTTCACTTCTAGTTCTCTTGCTATTCCCATCGCATCTGCAATGACTCAAACCCCTCAGAGTCATCCATGAGGGCTGGAATCCACATCTTCCAAACTCCTGTTGGTGTTGATAATTTGACCTCCTCCGATACATCATGAATGATCTTACTGACATCTGGAATGGTGAGTCCTTTCCAGAACGTTTTCAGTTGACTTTGCCCAGATCCATCTAAAGAATCACTGTCTATGGCAGCTATAGCCTTATGAAATGTATTTCTTAAATAATAAAACTTGAAAGTCAGTTTCTCTTTGATCTATGGGCTGCGGAATGGATGTTGTGTTAGCAGACTTGAAAACAGCATCCATCTCTTTGTACATATCCATTAGAGCTCTTGAGTGACCAGGTGCATTGAAAATGAGCAGTAACATTTTGAAAGGAATGTTTTTTTCTGAGCAGAAGGTCTCAACTGTGGGTTGAAAATATTCAGTTTTGTAAATACGTGTTGACGTCTAGGTTTTATTGTTGCATTTATTGAGCATAGGCAGAGTAGCTTAGCATAATTCTTAAGGGCCCTAGGATGTTCAAAAGGGTCTGTGAGCATTGGCTTCAACTTAAAGTCAGCAGCTGCAATTAGCCCCTAACAAGAGAGTCAGCCTGTCCTTTGAAGCTCCGAAGCCAAACATTGACTTCTGTCTTGCTGTGAAAGCCCTACATGGCATCTTCTTCCATTAGAAAAGACTTCTTCCAAAGTCTACACTGAAAATCTGTTGTTGAGTGTAACCACCTTCATCAGTGATCTTAGCAGGATCTTCTGGATAACTTGCTGCAGCTTCTCCATCAGCACTTGCTCCTTCACCTTGCACGTTTGTTGTGGAAATGGCTTCCTTGCTTAAACCTCATGAACCAATCTCTCCTGTCTTCTAACTTTTCTTCTGCAGCTGCCTTGCCTCTTTTAGCCTTTATAGAATTGAAGAGAGTTAGGATTTTGCCCTAGATTAAACTTTGACTTAAGAGAATGTTGTGGTTGGTTCGATATTCTATCCATATCAGCAATAAGACTGTTTGACTTTCTTACCATTCGCTGGAGTAGCTCTTTTAATTTCCTACTAAAACCTTTTATTTGCATTCACAATTTGGCTAACTGGTAGAAAAGGCCTAACATTAGGTCTATAAAACGTTTTTGCACATCCATCATTTGACCTGCTCCCTCACTAAGCTTAATCATTTCTAGTTTTTCATTTACCCTGAGAGATGGGTGACTCTTCCTTGCACTCGAAGCCTTAGAGGCCAATGGAGGATTACTAACTGGCCTCATTTTGATATCGTTGTGTCTCGGATTAGGGAGGCCCAAGGAGAGGGAGAGACACAGGGTTAAGGTTCAGTTGGTAGATCAGTCAGAGGACACACAACATTTGTACGATAAGTTTGCCATCTTATGTGGGTGCTATTCCTGGTGCCCCAGAGCGATAATAATAGTAATATCAAATGTCCCTGATTATAGGTCACCATAACCAATATAAAAATAATGAAATACTGAGATTGAAATCTTGTGAAAATTACCGAAATATGACCCAGAGACATGAAGTGAGGATATGCTGTTGGAAAAACAGTGCTGATCGACTTACATGCTCAACGCTGGGTTGCCACAAACCTTCGATTTGTTAAAAATGCAATATCTGTGAAGCACAGTAGAGTAAGGCGAGCCTGTATCTGGTGACACAGATATTTTCTTGTGCATCCTGGGGGTCTGGCAAAAGAGGGAACGGTAGCAACTCAATTGGTGGAGGACGCAGGCTGCTTCTGACGATATCAACTATCTGTCTCATTTGGTGTCCACTGCTACCTCCCCAACCCCTTGTCAGCCAGCAGGAACCACAGCAACGGGCCCACCCTGCCCCAGAATGGCCAGCTTGGCTCTTCTTTGAGAAGCTCCACCCTTCCCAGTCATTTCTTATTTTCGTACCCAGACATCACCTGAGTCCACCTCGAGCATTAATTTTAAAGAACAAAGGCTTAATTTCCATTTCATATTCTGTGAGGAGTCCAGTGTCCCCTCTGCTCCCCACAGCCAATATTCCTTTAATCCTTGGAGCTTTTAAAGTCTGAAGGCTCTTCCGTTTCTGCAGATGGGCTTGGAATTCAAATTCTGACAGACACTGCATCGCATGCAGATTCCATCTCTTTGTGACTGTGCCCTTCTCTTTGGTTCACGCCACATCACTGCAAATGTAAAAACTGGTAACTTTCCTGGGATGCATGGGATGCATTGAAGGAAAGGATACTTTTACAAAGCATCTTTCTGTAGCGACTGTGCTTAATGTTTGGTGATGGATTGGGCATGGAAGGAGGAGTTGGCGGTGCCGGAGTTCTGATTACTCCCTTTGAAGAACCCCTGCATGACCTAGTCATGCAGGTCCATGCTCAGAGACATCCTTTCAAAGCCCCACCCTGCCAAGCTCACTCCCCTTTATTATGAGGAACTGTTTAGCTCCCACCCCTTGGAGCTTCCACATTGAGAGCCAGGCCCTGAAGGGAGGTGGCCTGAACTTCAAGTCCCGCTGTACTGGGTTACTTGTGTTTGAGGGAGTGGAGGGAGCGGATGAGAAGCAAGTTACTTCAGGTCTTCAATTTTTGTTACTTCATCGATACAGGATAATAATTATAATACATGCTTCATAGTTAAATGAGGTGCTAGGCAGCACGGGGCCTGGAGTTTGCTGAAGGATCATGCACACAAGTGGCTGCCCGCTGTTCCTGGCTCAGTGCTCACTACTGCATGTCACAAGGGGCAGCACCGTGGCCCCCAGAACAGGAAAACCCTGCATTTACTACTCCCAGCTGCACGAGAGTGGAGGGAGGCTTGGACCGTTCCACCATCCCCTTCCCTTCCCTTTGCCAGCTAGTAAGTATCTCAGAAAAGAAGGAGGACACTGATTTGTGCCCCCACTGATGTGATGGTCGTTGCCATACATGGCTGATCACATGCAGCGGGTTTGGATTTACATACCAGCTTTTCCCTCCCGCTGTTACCTAAACTCTTACCCCCTAGTCCACTCAAGTCACCTCAGCAAACACCCGAGACCCAAACTGAGAGGCGCTGCTGATGGTGCGGAGAGCGACACAGTCCAAAATAAGACGCGGAGCCCAAGCTTTCAGGCTGTGAGTGACAGCTGGCTCCCAGGGCTGACAGACGAGTTCTCTCCCTTCTCATGGCAAGCCTTGTGCAAGCCCATCCGGACGGGCTCTGAGAAGGGCGCTAGACATCGCGACTGAGGCGTAAGGATGCGGGGTTAGGAGTAAAGAAAGAAACAAGGGAAACTTCTATTTCAACACGAATGTCACATGGAGGGTGATAGTAGAGAAACCCTGTGGTTGCCACTGCTAACACATGTCCTTTTGTTGTGAAACCACAGCTTTGCACGCCTCAGTTCCAGCGCACCACCCACACCAGCGAAAGGTAGTGGTGATGAAGGGGCGGAATATGCCCTGTGAAGGTGCATTCTCATCCTGATGTTTCGCATCAGCCTGGTGTCCAAGAACCTTTCAGGCCTTTGCTTTACCCACCACTCAGCACTGTCCACTCCTCGGAGGCCCCTGCATGCCATCCCTTCTACCCCTTGAACTTACCATTGCTATGCTAGTTTTTCTCACAAGTGGCTTTGTGTTTTAAAATGGAGGTGTTATTATTATTTAGGTCAGGCAAGGCCGACAGATCAGGAGACGACTGCCATTGAGAAGAGAGTGTGTTCCTCCCAGTTCCGGGGCAGCAGGGAGCCACACCATGCCATGGGGGCTGTTCAGGGAGCGCCAGTGTGGGTCAGGCAGCAGAGGGAGGGGAAATGCCTTTATTGTGGTTGCTGGGAAGGAATGGGTGACACAGGGTGAGCAGGCTCAGAATTGGCTGGTTTAAATAATTTCAGGCCCGTGGGGCACAGGGGCTGTCTTTAGTTGTCTAGTACCTGGACCTGGGGCAGTTTAGGTGGGTGATAGGGACCCCAGAATGTGCAAGCTCAGTAAAAGAGAAGGTTGGAGTCTTAGCCGCTGAAATCTATGCCCTGTGAATTTATGGCATAATAGGTATAAAAAATAAAAGACCTCTGGACTGTAAAAACAAACAAAAGAGGTGGCTGGGGTGTGGGTTCTGGATTGGTTGGTTTGTATGTGAAAGGTACATTCCTAGGAGAGTTACTTACCATCTCTAGGAGTTAGCCAGCCCTGGAAGGGGCCCTCCCTCCAAGGTCCACAGGGTCACAGATCAAAGCATCTGAATACAGAAATAAAAGACACGGTTAATACTCTTGGTCATGGCTCTCTGCTCCATGGAAACTGTCAGTGGCTTTCATTGGCTGCGAAGGTGGCATTCTAGTTTCCACCTTCTGGTCACTGCCCTGGGGTCTAGCCTGACCCATTGCTCTGCTCTCTTTTCCCCATAAACCCAGCATTCCAGCAAAACTGCACTCCACAGGCTTTTTCATCAGGCCCTTAAAAGCAACAGCCCGTGTGTTTTTGATTTGCCCTATGTGCTGTCTGCCTAGCCTAGGCTTATCTTTAGTGCCATCTGCTCTGTGAGAATCTTTCATTGGTGGTGGTGGTGAGGGCCCCCACAGGTTATTACTAGGCACAGAGCTCTGCCCACGAAAGTGTCTGGGGGAAAAAAATGCCTGCTTCTTTTCATCTGCTTCAATGCTGCCTCTCCTTTAAGTTGAAGACAAGGCCTCTCTAAAGACTGTCCAGCCCATTTGGACTTTCTTGCTGTTCCTTCTACTCTTAATTTTTATGAGACTCAAAGCTTAAAAATGTATTTTGTTTGTAGTGATATAGTACAACCTGGTTTTGTTTCCCGCTCTTGTGGCAAGCACCTGAAGACAAACCCATGTCCCCTATCAGTCTCTAGGCCTCTGTATTCCAACACTACTGAGAGCAGCAATAAACAGTCGTCAGGTTAGCAACACCGTGAATTGCCCTGTGAGAAGCAAAGAGAATACTGGAAGGGTTGTCAGGAGGCCTGTGTCTAGGCTGGATTCTTCAGCTGATTTGTTCTCGGCCTCTCGCTGCCCACAGGTGAGGATGTTTGCAGACATGATCGTAAAGTGTGTGAACTCAGAAAGCTGCTTATGCAGAATGGCAGCGATGTTTTTCCCTCCGTGGTTGGAGAATTTACCTCCTAACTTTCGATTTTCCAGCTTGTATCCTTCCGCAGAGGGGTTTGAAATGTCCTGTGAATATCACCAGATTTTTTAGACTTGGTCATTCTAGAACTGAATGGTGATTGCCCCCAACAAAAGAGAATTTCTTTTGTTCCCCATGTCTAGCCTCTGAGTCGTCTTTTTTTCCACTTTGTTCTCACTGAACTAACTGCTTTGGCAAAACAAAAGCAGAACCATCACGTAGATATTTGGTAATTTTGTGGGCAAGCGTGTGGACAACACCGTGGCCCTGTCTGTCTTCCACCTCCCACATCCTGCTTTGACCTCAGAGTCCCATTTTCCCCAGGTGAATATCTCATCATCTCCAGGTGATTCTGTGGTCCACTTAATGTAGAAATGGCCACGGCAAGCTGGAGGAAAAAAGAAATATGAGAGGTAGGGCATGGAGACCTCCCACAGGCCCTGGCGTCTCTGGAGGATGTTTATGGCGGGTTTGTATTTATAACCCTCATGGAGGGCAGAACCAGAGGAAAGTGGCTCAAATTGCAGAGGGAGAGTTTGTAGACAGAGCTCATCTGTCGTGGGTGGTTAAAGCACCTGTCTGCCTGCTGGGAGAGGGAACATCCATGGGAACAATCTAGTTCCCCGCCAGCAACCTGATTTTACAATGAGTTTTTCCCCTTTGTTTCTATGCTGTTATCTGTTAAATGCCAGTTTGTCTAGTCTGCTTCTTACCTGAGTAAAACAGAGGACGTCTATACGTGACACACACAGATTCGTGTACCTATTAAAGCTGGTGTTTGCATTCACAAGAAATAAACCATTGCTTCCCATCCTGCATAAAAATGACATCCATTTCTCCTTGTTATTCACCGTAGAGCCTAGATTGCAAGCTGAATGTGGCTGATGGTGGAGGGGATACGCCTGTGGATGCGTACAAACTAACTTTCTTTCTTTTCTTTTCCCCCCAGGATTATACCTTAACCATGTATTTTCAACAATATTGGAGAGATAAAAGGCTCGCCTATTCTGGGATCCCTCTCAACCTCACGCTTGACAATCGAGTGGCTGACCAGCTATGGGTGCCCGACACATATTTCTTAAATGACAAAAAGTCATTTGTGCATGGAGTGACAGTGAAAAACCGCATGATCCGCCTTCACCCTGATGGGACAGTGCTGTATGGGCTCAGGTCTGTGTGCCTCTTCAGGGCCAATTTTGCTGTTGCATGGTGCATGGGTGTGGAATTTCTCACTTGAGATGATTATCGTAAGTGAGGCAGTGACCTCAGATTAATGAGGAAGCGTCTATGAAGCACTTTAAGCTTTGCAGAAAAAAAAAAATCTCATAACCATAAAATTTGGGGCCTTACTGTTACTATAAATAGTCATCAAGCCGTTGAAAAACAGGCACCTTTGGATCAATTGTATATAATTGGATTGCCACGTCTAAGAACACAGATTCCCTCAGGATGGATTTCCCGTATCATAGCCACAGAGCCCTGTAATTAGTATCACCCTGACACTGCAGTGGCTTCAGCAGAGTTTTTTCAAAGCTGTCTGCACAGTTGGAAAAAAAAGTCTGTGGCGCAGATTGTGGGGTTTACCCTCCACGGAGCTTTATTGAGGTAGTGCCACGAATATTTATGGGAATGACTAAGTGAGAGGTTTCCTGATGAGAAACATCTCTCTCCAGTGCTCATAATCACTCAAATCAGGAAACCAGGCTGCCTTCCTGAGTCCCAGTGAGGAGGCCCTGGGCTTCCCCGGTTGCCCTGGAAACCGCCGGGCCTTTCCATGGGGCTCCATCCCAGCTGGTGGTCAGTTATTTTGAATATCACCTTGCTAAGTGGTGCTCTTAAAAACCTTCTGTCTCCCGCATAGATTTTGCCTGATTTGGGGTTTGCTTTGTTTTAGAACAGTATTTTGTGTGTATGTGTGTCTGCTTCTCGAACTCCTGGCCTAAAAGTGTCCTTGAGACCCTCTAGCCGTGGCTCTCAGTGTTGAGTGGGACGCATGTGGATAGCTTGGAGAAAAGATGTATCTGAAAGTGTTGTGAACCCAGAGCCTTTGAACTAAGACTCTAACAGCTATAAGCGAAATCGTAACAGTATATATTTAAATCCACATCCCTGTGAGTGTCATGCCTCAAGACGGGTAGAGTGAATTATTTAACATTGCCTCAAATAGAACATGTGATGATTTTCTCAGAACCACAGTTTAGAGAGTAGAATTTGGGATTTTAGCAAAATCAGATGTTTTTAACGGTAAGTGGCACATGTCACCCAAGCCATGGTGTTGCTTGAAAAAGAGTCGAGCCTGGAGTTTCTTTGGGAGGTTTTCAGCGTTTTATGTTTTTCCCTGAAAATGAGACCTATGGTTGTGAGGCTCTGAAGGTTCAGGTTCTGATAAGTGCATCAGCTGTGCAAACCGACTATTCAGAAGTCTTGGGAATGTAGAATGAGGAGCCATCTACCTGCCCCCATCCCCAAACAAACTGAAGTGAAAGAAGCTATGTGTGTGTAAATGCGTGTGAGTCTGTGTGTGTGGGTGTGGGTTGAGTTTTGTATGTGTGTGGTATGTGATTGTTTGGTGTGTGTTGGGTTTGTTGTGTGTGTGTGGTATGTGTTGTGTTGGTGTGCATTGTGCATGTGTGTGTGGTGTGTGTTTTGTGTGGTAATGTGTGTATTGTATGTGCACGTGTGTGTGTGATGGGGAAGAGCAAAAAGAAGCAAATATCAATAAAACCTAATGTAGGAATTTTTGACTTTTTAAACAAAACATGCTATTTGGGTTTTCTCCACTTTTATTTTTGCATTCTTTATTTTTTTACCAGAAGTAGTGTATGTCAGTCTGTCTGTGTATGTCTTTGTTAAAAGCAAAGAGCTTTAACTCTGTTAAAATAGAATTATGTAATACATATAAAAACTCTGTCATAAATTCCCCAACTCTTGGAAAATGTTGGATTTTAGGTAAGAGTAAGATAAACAAAGAAAATAAAAATTGCTTGGTCTGTAAGTTTATATGTAAACATTAAATAATAATGTAATAATAAGCCATGGGAGACCTTTAGTAGTAAACTTTGTATAATAACCTAAAAAAGCCTTAGTCAAATTTATATCCATTATGCCTCTCAAATGCCTCTTAAATCAAGAAATGGATTTTTAAGTAAGTAGCTGGGTTTTTTCAAGTGTGGTATAGGTATACTCCTTAGCTCTTTATTTACAGCATCATATGTTTGAAACAGTTCTTCGGAGTTACATAGACCTGGATAAGTTGTCATAAAGAATCTCCAAAGTATAGAGTGACCACAACATTCTTCATGTCTTTAACAGCTAAACTTATGTCATCTGCTCATTAGAAACTGGCTATTCTAGAAATTTCTGCCTTGATATTTAAAAAACACATAGCTCTAGAGATTGATTTGAACTTCTGGACAAAAGAGCAAATCAATAAGTCATAACACTGATCATTAAACTCATATACACATATTCTTTGCTATCCTATGTAAACTTCAGTACCATTTATATATTTTACATGTGACCTTTGATAAAAAAACAAGGTGTGAGTGCTCACTTGGATCAGCCACCCTCCATCCTCTCCTTGGCCCCAGGGCCCACCTTCCCTCCCCAGTCTTTTTACTGTTGCACTGGCTGGATGGTGACATGGCGGGCCAGGAGTGGGCCAGTGTGTGTAACTCAACAATGCCTTGCCTCCTTTTGGTAAATAGGTACTATGGCCTTGGCCTGGTGGAGGTCTGGCACAGCTGAGAACCCTGAAGTTAAATTCCCCGTGGTGGAAGGTTTGCAGAGAGCTGGGGTTGTACCTGCTCTCCTGCTTGTAGTGTACGGCTGGGGAAGGTCCTGCCCAACAGAGATTGCTCTCCTACTCATGATGTGCATGAAATACTGGTTGGACTGGCTGTATCACTGAGACCTTCGGCTTGAATTTCTCTCACCCGTGGACACTGGGATTGGCTCTCACCTTGTCTGTCCAGCAGTAGCCTACACTGGTAGGTCAGTCACCACTTACCTCCTCCAGGCTTCTTTTGTTACTCATGCCCAGCCATTATGGGAACAGCATCAGTGGGCTTTTGCTTTATCTAGGCTGGATGAACACCTTTGGCTGTAGATGAGCTGTCCATGACGTAGGTTTGTACGTCAACTCAGTCTTATTCTGGGAAATCATTAATCCTTAACTCTGATGACTCTGCAAAAGTAGTCACTGACCACTCATGCAGATGCTTGAGAGTGATCACATTCTTGTAGTGATAAAAGGTTGTTTTAAATCATGAGCCATTTTCCCCATGACTCTTAGAGCCCCTTGAGCTTGAAACGTGGGTTAACACTAGCTTGCTCTTCTTAGCAGCTTGAGCTCAGCTGAATACGATGGTGAACTGAGATCCCTGCACCAGCTGAAGTCAGCATGTGATGGGAGAGAATGCTCTGGACAGGGCATGCAAGCCATCCTAAAATAAAACATAAATCCTTGACAGTTTCCTTTGGACAGTCAAACCTTTTAAGGAACTAGGAAGATCTTGGCTGACTAAGAAATGAATGGGCCTTTGTCCTGTCCCAGTCACAGCTTTTCTGTTTTCTTTGATGCTGTGCTGAAGTTTTCTTCTATCTGTAAGAAGGCAGAATTATCATCCCTTTTCCTAACTTTCTTTTTCAGTCTCTTGGGCCTTGGATGTATGTCACTGACCTCACCTTGCGTCATTAAGCGTACCTTGTAATGTGGTCTTTTCTTCATGCCATACATGTTGTATCTTCCTATCATTTATCTGATGCTATGAGTTGGCAAGGGGGGTTCACGAAATAGTGTTCAGTTTGCTCCAGAAAGCACCTGGGAATCTGAGGCTGAGTCATCAAAACAACAGAATCCATATTTTGCCTGAGAAGCGTATTGCAAAATCTGTTGGACCGTACATGATAAAGTTCCCACTTGTGGCTAAAAATTGCTTTAAGTTGGCAAAATTGCCATTTCTATACTTAAAGATTGAAAGCAATATTAAGATGAAGCCAGAACTTATATCAGAAGATTCAAATGAACTCATCAAATTCGTTTGACTAGCATCTTACTCTGAAAGTGTTTTATACAGTGGTTCTGTTAAAATACTTTTCTCCTTAGAAAAGATATCAATGCACAGAGTTATTAGGGCTCGCGTGATTTTCATGCAGCCGTCCCTAACTCCCAAACCCTTGTTTTGTCACCATCTCCCAAATTATGCAACTAAAAAGCATATTGATAAATTTCTTCCCAGATGGGATTATGCCCGTCTACACTCCCACGAGCAATAAAGTATATATTAACTTTAGGACTGTGATACCTGCTTTGGAATTTATTATAACTGAGGCTACTGTAAGTAATCTATCCATTTTCTTCATCTCTCAAGGCCCGTGAAGATCGCCTGACTTGCTTTAAATTCTGGCTCATACACTTCTCTGCTCCCCACCCCCAGCATGTTTTATTCTTCCCCTCCTTATAAGGTCTCTTCTCACCTTCTCCGCAAACTCCCCCCTCACTTGGATTTGATGAGATTACTTCACACTTTAATTGGAAACACACTTTAATTGGAAAACTTCATCTTTGAGTTACAAAGAGCCCACCTGAGCTATCTGGTGCTCACTCTTTGCCTCCCCTATCAAAATGGAGAGCAGCTCAGCATCCTGACCATTTCCAAAATGAGCTTTGCCTTGGCTCCCTGTCACTACTGGAGGACTTGGCTCCTGCAGTCCTGACCTCTCCCTTTCTGCTACTCTCCTCCTCCCTCGTCATGCTTCCAGTACGCACACTTTCCTTCTGCTCTTCAGAAGCATCAGGCTTGCCCCTGTCCTAGGGCCTTTGCACTTGCCCTTGCGGGACACGGACTCCTCTGTGTCTAGATGGTTATGTGTTCAGCATCATTATAATGTAATTAGGTAACTAAGGATTGCTCAGCTGTCACACTCATAGGGAGAGCCCTTCCCTGATCATTCAGTCACTTTCTATTACATTACCATTTTGGGTTGTTATCATAGCACTTACCCAGAGCTGACATTATCTTGTCAGTTTATTGCATTTCTTACTTATTGACTCACTGTTCCCGTCCATGATGACGGGGAAGCCACCATGAGAATATGAATTCTTGGAGAAAAGAATGGTTTCTGTCTTGTTCATTATTCCATCCCCAAATTCTAGAGTAGTGCTTCATGGAAAAAAAAAAGTATGGCCTGAGAGTTAACTTTGAATTCCATTTAGCCCTTCCATAGTACTTATATTTCCATATTTTCTATTTAGGTGTTCAATCCCTAGGAATTTATCTTGGTGTAGGATGTGATGTAGCTAT